>NC_135804.1:59651874-59956235 GCF_964213995.1 Mustelus asterias | reverse complement strand
ACTTTCGCCTGGGCATGGGACGTGTACATGGGAATCGTGAATTACCAAAAGGGATCCCAGGTGTTTATATGAATGTTCGGTGATATCCAGCTTCCGCTTTATCAGTTATGACAATACCATAGGAAATTCAGGTGGTGTACCCAAGAGGTTCAAACAAAAGGATCGGGCACCTTTACTGTCCTGCAAAGTCCCGAACCCGGAGTGGAATCCAGCATTGAGGGCAAGATCCTTCCTTTCACAGGGTTGTAGAATCCGGTTTGTGAAAAGTTTGGAATGTGAAACATATAAATGGACCCATGTACCAAGGATAAACTGCGGACATAGGGTTGATACTGAAACATAGCAAAACTCTGTCCATCACAAATTTCGGGCACAGGGGTATAGAAAGTGTTACATCGGCAATTTCGAGCTGTTAGCGGAAAAAAGGATCTGGTTTGAGGAAAATTCGTCGCTGTGCTTAGTGAGTTTTCACCTGAGTTTATTGTGAAGGCACTGAGAATGCTGGATCTTTACCAGGGTGAAAGGACTTGGATTATATGCAGAGACTGAATAAGCTACGGCTGTTCTATTTAAACGTGATAATGTTTAGAGGAGGCTGGATAGCGACTTTGAAAGTTCTGATCAGTTTTCATAAAGTCAATAAGGAGAAAGTGTTTTCAGCGACACAAGAGTCGATAACCAGAAGACCGATTTAAGGTGACTGGCAAAATAACGCAACGCTTCTGACCTTTGGGTGGAATTTAGCTACAGTCTAGTCCCTTGTAAATATTACCAAATTGTTCAACTTAAAACGGGAGCAGTGAGGAGTAAGAATACCAATTGATTTTCGCCTCCTGATTTAGCTCAACGAACTCGGCACAGAGACGATTTGGAAACGGCAAACTGCAACAAAATGATATACCGTGAATGACTGGGCTGACTTTCACCGAAAACTTCTTTCTCTTTGTAATCAACTCCATTTTGGACTTGTTTTGATTTGTTACACTTCGCAGTTCCAACTGCGGGTGTCACCGAGCACGCAGCGAATATTCATTCTTGTTCAGATTAAAAAACTGATATTCAAAATTTGTAAAAGGTTTGTCCTGTGAGGTGTTAAAGTTGATTCCATTGTTGAGTTGTGGCACCGTCATTGTGACATGAAGGAACCAGACACTGAAATCCCATTCAACCATCAACACAAAACACTGCAGAGGCAGGAAATTTCAAATTCAAACTGAAAATGCGGAGAATGTTAGCCGGTAAGGGAACATCTGTGTAGAGAAACCGTGCTAACGTTTCAGGTCGATTTTCATAATCGACAATGAAAGAGTTTTTTCTCCCCACATAAGCTCCTTGGCCTGCTGACTTTTTCCAAAATGTTGTCTTTTTATTTCGCATTTTTCCATTGCACGATTTCTAATCTAAAATAACAAAAACAGAAACTGTTGGAAAATCTCAACAGCTCTGTCTTCATCTATGGAGAGAGAACAGAGCTAACCTTTCGAGACTTGACGACCGTTCGTCAGAGCAGGTCACCCAGATTTAAAACTTTAGTTCTGTTCTCTATCTACAGAGGCTATCAGGCCTGCTGAGATTCTCCAGCACTTTCTGTTTTTGCTTCAGATTCCAGTATCCGCAATCATTTGCTTTTATTCGAACTAATATATCCACTGTGCATCGAGGTCAATGGAGGACAATCCAGTGTTCTGTAAAAATAATTCGCAATTGCTTTTCCTCCAGTGATAAAAAGGATCAAATTGCATATGTGGCGCTGAGCTGAAATCCTCCCGTTTACAATAACACCTACCGTATACAGTAAGCTGGGTGCCAGTTCCAGTTTCATTAGATTTTTCTGGATATTTTACTTTACAATAATACACTCCGGAATCTGCAAAAGTCACATTCAGGAATTCAAGCGAACTGCTTTCCTTGTTCACATCAAATCGCTTTCTGCTGTCTGGTTGGAGAAAGGATTGCTCTCCGCGTCTCCACCAACGAACATCGGGCGCATCTTGAAATGTGGGAAATGTGCAGAACATGGAAGCATTCGCGCCTCTGCTCACCTTCAAGTATTTAGGGACCTGAAGCACTTTGTTCCAAGTTACTCCGGCGGCTGTCAGGAAAGTAACAAAGGCGGTGAAGTAACAGATAAAGAAAAACAACTGAGAGAAGTAAATTATAAAAACAAGCAATCGAATTAGAGAAGCACAGTATCCAATTGTACAGTGGGTAACAGCTCCAGAGTCTTTTAAATTAGGATTTGCTATTGTGAAACCGGCAGCATCTAATAACCAAATGTACCTGGCCAAAACACGCCCAGAAGAGCCATGTAGTGAACTGTAACTTGTATCGACATGTTGCAAATAACGCGTTACTTGTCCATTTGCTGCAAATGAGAATGATATCCACAATAGTTTGCGTAAGAAATAGGTTTTATGGTTGAATATATGAAACATGTGACCACGACATGAGCGATCACATGACTAAAACAGCGTATTGGATGCGTTTACCTTTCTCTGTGTGTGTCTGCGAAGTAGAAGCTGACCTTAATGCCAGCCGAAAAGCTGCCTCTTGAAGAGTAATGTTTTTCAGCCACTTTCTGGAAACTTCGTTCCAATAATTTTCTTTGTCACCTCAAGTCCATCGACCCTTTATTCAATCCTGAAAATAACGGTGCAGGCCGCAGGCGGCCCTGCCGTACTTCATCAAAGACATTCTACTTCCTGTCGGAGCACAAAATGTGCAAACCTTTCGTCCTGAGTACTTAGGGCCGAGTGTGATCGAGACCTCAAACAACGTGTAGCGACATCACTGGAATAACAATTCCGATTAACAATCCTGATCATCTCCCCATTCCTCATTCCAGTGCGTCGACGACAACAACAGTGGATTTTTACTGCAACCCAAAGCGTCATGGGTGAGTTTACGCCAGTTTTCACATTTGTCACATCCGCAAAGTAATTTGTTAGTAAATAGTGTTTCTTGTTACAAAGAACAAAGAACAATACAGCACAGGAATAGGCCCTTCGGCCCTCCAAGACTGCGCCGCTCATGTGCCCATCTGGGCCATTCCTTTGTATCCCTCAATTCCCAGCCTGTTCATGTGGCTATCTAGATAAGTCTTAAACAATCCCAGCATGTCCACTTTAATCACCTTGCTTGGCAGTGCATTCCAGGCCCCCACCACCCTCTGTGTAAAATACGTCCCCCTGACATCTGTGTTGAACCTTGCCCCCCTCACCTTGAACCCGTGACCCCTTGTGTTCGTCACCTCCGACCTGGGAAAAAGCTTCCCACTGTTCACCCTATCATAACTTTATACACCCCTCATCCTCCGTCTTTCCAGGGAGAACAACCCCAGTTTACCCAATCTCTCCTCATAGCTAAGACCCTCCATACCAGGCAACATCCTGGTAAACCTTTTCTGTACTCTCTCCAAAGGCTCCACGTCATTCTGGTAGTGTGGAAACCAGAACTGGACGCAGTATTCCAAATGTGGCCGAACCAACATTCTGTGCGGCTGCAACGTCATATGCCAACTTTTATATTCTATGCCCCGTCCAATAAAGGCAAGCATGCCATATGCCTTCTTGACCACCCTCTCCACCTGTGCTGCCACCTTTAAGGATCTGTGGACTTGTACACCCAGGTCCCTCTGTGTGTCTATATTCCTGATGGTTCTGCCATTTATTGTATAGCTCCCCTTACATTAGATCTACCGAAATGCATCACTTTGCATTTATCTGGATTAAATTCCATCTGCCATTTCTCCGCCCAATGTTGCAGCCTATCTATATCCTGCTGTATTCTCTGACAATGTTCATCACTATCCGCAACTCCAGCAATCTTTGTGTCGTCCGCAAACTTACTGATCACACCAGCTACATCTTCCTCCAAATCATTTATATATATCACAAACAGCAGAGGTCCCAGTCCAGAGCCCTGCGGAACACCACTAGTCACAGACCTCCAACCAGAAAAAGACCCCTCCACTGTTACCCTCTGTCTTCCATGGTTAAGCCAGTTCTCCACCCATCTAGCTAGCTCACCTTTTATCCCGTGAGATTTAACCTTTTGCACTAGCCTGCCATGAGGGACTTTACTAAAATCCATATAGACAACACCCACGTCCCTTCCCTCGTCAATCATTTTTGTCACCTCCTCAAAAAACTCAACCAAATTTGTGAGGCATGACCTCCCTTGTACAAAACCATGCTGTCTATCGCTAATGCGATTATTCAGTTCTCAATGCACATATATCCTATCTCTAAGAATCTTCTCCCACACTTTCCCTACCATGGACGTCAAGCTCACTGGCCTATAATTACCCGGGTTATCCTTGCTACCCTCCTTAAATAACGGGACCACATTTGCTATCCTCCAATCCTCTGGGACCTCATCTGTGTCCAGTGAAGAGACAAAGATTTCTGTTAGAGGCCCAGCAATTTCATCTCTTGCCTCCCTGAGGAGTCTAGGATAGATGCCATCTGGCCCTGGGGATTTGGCTGTCTTAATGTTTCCTAAAAAACCTAGCACTTCCTCCCTTGTAATTGAGCTTTTTTCTAACGGGTCAGCACATCTCTCTGAGACACTACCAGTCAACATGTCCCTCTCCTTTGTGAATACTGATGTAAAGTATTCGTTTAGGATCTCTCCTACTTCCTTTGGTTCTCAGCATAATTCCTCTCCTTTGTCCCTGAGAGGTCCGATTCTTTTCCTAACAACCCTCTTGTTCCTAACGTATGTATAAAATGCCTTAGGATTCTAATGGCATTTTAGGTTTTAAATTGATTTCAGTTTATTAGATTTCCCTCCTTCGTTGGATTGAGTTTTTAAAATTTATTTATTCGTTTCACAAGTAGGCTTATATTAACACTGCAATGAAGTTACAAAGAACAGTACAGCACAGAAAACAGGCCCTTCGGCCCTCCAAGCCTGTGCCGCTCCTTGGTCCAACTAGACCAATCGTTTGTATCCCTCCATTACCAGGCTGCTCATGTGACTATCCAGGTAAGTCTTAAACGATGTCAGCGTGCCTGCCTCCACCACCCTACTTGGCAGCGCATTCCAGGCCCGCACCACCCTCTGTGTAAAAAACATCCCTCTAATATCTGCGTTATACTTCGCCCCTCTCAGCTTGAGCCCGTGACCCCTCGTGAACGTCACTTCTGATCTGGGAAAAAGCTTCCCACCGTTCACCCTATCTATCCCCTTCATAATCTTGTACACCTCTGTTAGATCTCCCCTCATTCTCCGTCTTTCCAGGGAGAACAACCCCAGTTTACCCAATCTCTCCTCATACCAAGACCCTCCATACCAGGCAACATCCTGGTAAACCTTCTCTGTACTCTCTCTAACGCCTCCACGTCCTTCTGGTACTGCGGCGACCAGAACTGGATGCAGTACTCCAAATGTGGCCTAACCAGCGTTCTATACAGCTGCATCATCAGACTCCAGCTTTTATACTCTACACCCCGTCCTATAAAGGCAAGCATACCATATGCCGTCTTCACCACCTTCTCCACCTGTGTTGCCACCTTCAAGGATTTGTGGACTTGCACACCTAGGTCCCTCTGTGTTTCTATACTCCTGATGACTCTGCCATTTATTGTATAACTCCTCCCTACATTATTTCTTCCAAAACGCATCACTTCGCATTTATCCGGATTAAACTCCATCTGCCACCTCTCCGCCCAATTTTCCAGCCTATCTATATCCTGCTGTATTGCCCGACAACGCTCTTCGCTATCCGCAAGTCCAGCCATCTTCGTGTCATTCGCAAACTTGCTGATAACACCAGTTACACCTTCTTCCAAATCATTTATATATATCACAAATAGCAGAGGTCCCAGTACAGAGCCCTGCGGAACACCACTGGTCACAGACCTCCAGCCGGAAAAAGACCCTTCGACTACTACCCTCTGCCTCCTATGGCCAAGCCACTTCTCCACCCACCTAGCCACTTCTCCTTGTATCCCATGAGCCTTAACCTACTTAACCAACCTGCCATGTGGGACTTTGTCAAATGCCTTACTGAAATCCATATAGACGACATCCACGGCCCTTCCTTCATCAACCGTTTTTGTCACTTCCTCAAAAGACTCCACGAAATTTGTAAGGCACGACCTCCCGCATACAAAACCATGCTGTCTGTCACTAATGAGATTGTTCCTTTCTAAATGCACATACACCCTGTCTCTAAGAATCCTCTCCAACAACTTCCCTCCCACGGACGTCAAGCTCACCGGCCAATAATTTCCTGGGTTATCCCTGCTACCCTTCTTAAACAACGGGACCACATTCGCTATCCTCCAATCCTCAGGGACCTCACCCGTGTCTAAAGAAGCGACAAAGATTTCCGTCACAGGCCCAGCAATTTCATCTCTCGTCTCCCTGAGCAGTCGAGGATAGATGCCATCAGGCCCTGGGGCTTTGTCAGTTTTAATGTTACCTAAAAAACCTAACACTTCCTCTCTTGTAATGGAGTTACTGTGAGTCTGGCGATAAAAATGATACCCAACTGCATTTAAAGCTATTCTTTGTTCAGAAAACAATAGGTTTGCGCCTTGTCTGTTGCACAATCGGAGCGGCGAGACCATGAGTACGTTTTCTCTTACGAAGATGCTTCCTCGTACCAAAGCAGACCACTGGGTGCCACTGTTTTCGTGACTGATATCATTTGACGTACGGCACATTTATCCATGGCTCGGTCATGGCTTCTGGTACACGGCATACGTTGGCAGTGAATGTTACCGAATTACTTAATATTAACACTTGTTCTAAAGCAGCCGAATCTTCGTGACAAGAAATGTAAGCAGAAAGGACCGTAAACATTATTTAATATTTAATTTCCCCAGCGCAGTCATTTTAGTCACTTTGGAAAACATTACGCTATCACTGGAACAGGCTCGATGAGATACATGTAACAGTTTATTTTACAAGTTGGCATGTCCGCTACAACTCTCACCAACTTCTACAGAAGCGCCATAGAAAACATTCTTTTTGGTTGTATCACAGCTTGGTATGGCTCCTGCTCTGTCCAAGACCACAACAAACTGCAAAGGATGGTGAATGAAGCCCAGTCCATCACTCAACCCAGCCTCCAATCCATGGACATGATACACACATTAGGCAAGGGGCGACTATCGCATCACACTCATGACTTGTACCTTGTGATGATGAACACGCTTTGGATTGTTAGGAGGCGAGTTACTCGCTGCAGGATTTTTGACCTCTGACCTTCTTCTGTTAACAATTCCCGCTGCCTCGGAAAAGCAGCCGGCATAATCAAGGACCCCACGCACCCGGAACAGACTGTCTTCCACCATCTTCCATCTGGAAAAGATACAAAAGTCTGAAATCGGGTACCAACCGATTCAAAAACAGCTTCTTCCCTGCTGGCATCAGAGTTTTGAATGGACTTACCTCGCATTGAGTTGGACTTTCTCTGCACCCTAGCTCTGACTGTAACACTATATTCTGCACATTCCACCGATATGTACGATATGATTTGTCTATATAACGCGCAAGTAATATTACTTTATACTGTATACTAATACATGTGACAATAATAAATCAAATCAAATCAAAAATCAAGTTCTCTTCCTAATATTGCCACATTCAAATCAAAATAACAGAAATCCTGGTCTAATAAAAGCAGTGAGATATTGTGCTATTTGGTTTTCAGTAATGAATTTCCAGCCCGCACATTGCTCTATAAATTTGCATCGTTGAAACATTTCGTTGCAATTTGCAATTTTACCAAGAGCTTATTTTCTAATGTCCAGTTGTTTTGGTTCACTTTGCAGATGCACTTGCAAATTGTAAAGCCATTTAGAATTCATTCCTTGCACCAAAGATGAAGTGAAGATCTGAGATATTTCTCACCATTGAATACAGTTCAATATGTAAGTGACATATGGCATCTTTAATTAGTTGATTGTGTCAGAATTTGTACAAAGTTTTCCACAAGTTGGGCTAAATAGTAAAATTCTTCCTTCATTTTTCAACAGTTATTCCAAATTTGATATGAAATAGTTTAAGCCGGTGCGTTCCACTGAGGCATCTGCAATGAGGGTCCGATATCGAGGTGCCAGAAAGCAAAGGATACAAGAGTGGAAGATCTCCCACACATCTGACGAAGGAGCAGCGCTCCGAAAGCTAGTGGCGTTTGCTACCAAATAAACCTGTTGGACTTTAACCTGGTGTTGTTAGACTCCTTACTGTGTTTACCCCAATCCAACGCCGGCATCTCCACATCATGCAATAAGATCATGGACCTTGACCTCAACTCAACTTTCCTGACATTGTTTCACCACCGTTATCTCAACGATAGTTCGAAATTTGTCCAATTCAGTAATTCAATGACTTAGCCTCCACTGCTCTCGGGGGTAGAATGTTGCAAAGATTCGCAATGTTCTGTGGGAATAAATTCCCTTAATCCCAGACACATTGTTCTGACAGATGCATGGGGTAAGAAATTTCTTCTTAAGTACATGGTTCAGAAAATAATTCTTGGTGATTAACAAAAAAAATTGTAATCAATTATTCGCAGCTTCTGAGATCAAAGGAGTTGGGAAATTCGTTTACTGAAATAGCCTGATACTATACATTCATCATTCACTGACTCGCCAAAAGCATGTTGCCCAGCGTCAATAGTTGATACATAAAAATGGATTCAAGAACTTGCTCTTTATTAAGAACTGCACAGTATTTTTAGCCTGTGGCAAGCAAACTTGTTTATTTAGTATAACAGCACACACTTAGACTGATACTGCGCTTGTACAGGAAATGGTTCCCCTATTCTTGAAGCATAAGTGAACGCAACCTTGGAGTAACGATACTTCCTGTCAACTCAGCCCTAAATGACTGGTCATTTATCCTGAGTCTGTAACTCTTAGTTTTGCATTCCGCAGTACCGGGAAGCATATTTCAAGTACCTACCCTGAGTATCTCCTTAATAACTTGTAAATTTCAACATGCAATCCACTTACTCTTCTCATTTATGTCGAATATACGCCTCGTCTATTATTTTCTCTCTCATAGCACAACATCCTCATCACAGGAATCAGTTCATGAACTCGATTCCAGCCCATCTAAGCTAAGCGTAGATGGGAAGATCGAAATTGCACACAGTCCTCCAGGAATGGCAGATTTGTGTCAGAAGGACACTTATAATAGTAGGAAACCTGTTATTGTTGTACTTCAATCCATTTGCAAAAGGGCCAGCATTGTTGCCTGCAATTATGGACTTGCATCTTAACTTTCTGTGATTCATGATCAAGGACACCCAAGTCTCTTTGAATACATACATTTACCGTTGTCTCGCTGTTAATAGCATTTTCTGCTTTTCATATTTTTAAATCCAAAGTGGATAGCTTTACATTCCCTCACCTTATATTCCATCTGCCATTCTTATTCATCACGCATCTCAATTTATATTCCTTTACAGCAATTTAGCATCCTCTTCACAACTTGCTTTGTCATGTAACTCTGCATCGCCTGTAAACGTGGATCTTTTACATTCAGTCCCATCCTATGTGTCGCTAACATGCTTTATAAAAGGTTCAGATCATGTGCTGGTCCTTGTGGTGCAATGTTCCTTAAAGCCTACCAACCCAAAATAACCAATATATTCATAACATCATTTTACTGTCCATTGATAAATCTTGAAGCGACGCTTTTATAAAATGACCATCTCACGATCTCCAGTTTTAATAGTTTAACAAATAGAGCTTCATAAACTGTTTCTTTTAAATCCAAATGCACCATAACCATTAATTTTTCCCTCAGTGTACGATTCGTTGCAACCGAATAATACCGCCAGCGACACAAATGCTGCTGAATGGTGGCGGTGCTGGGGGTGGGGATGGGGGAGGCTGGTGGGGGAGGGAGTTGGTGGAAGGCTGGGTGAACATGGCGTGGTGGGGAGGGGGTTATATTTACTACCAAAATAATTTCAAGAGGAAGGTTTTGGCTGAGGTGGACTGTAAAGATAGTTCAAGGGATAGTGCCAAAATGTTGCGCATTCTGGAAAGTAAGGCCATAGCTGTAGGTTAAGGTGTGGCAGATTAAAAACAAGAATGAGGAGGAATTATTTCACTCAAAGCGTCGCGCAGATTGCAATGGATGACGCAACACTAAACAAATTTAAGGAGGAGAAAAATGGGCTTTTAATTCGGAAAGCTGGAAATGAGGCCGAGATGAGATTAGCCATGATTGTACTGAATGGTGCAACAGGCTCGAGGGGCTGAATTGCTTATTCCTGCTTTTATTTTGTACGCCCTGATGTTCTAAGGGAATGGGAAAACCACATGGCCTGGATTGATCTATAGAGGCTATCCATAGAGGTCATCATTAGTTTATTCACTGTACCTCAATTCGAGCTAGACCAATTGGGTTTGGGCGATTCCAGTTACAGTGTCTGAGAAGAACACAATTTCTCACAATGCCCATGTTTTCACGAATTTACTGGGAAGATGCGGATCTTACAGGCTACAATTCTCCGTAGCATCAAGGAGTGACCAGTGTTATTCTCAAGAGGGTCAGTGATTATGTGGAAATCCACCAGGGCGCCAGGAGGAGATGTTAATTGTGCTCAGGGCCATCGATGCAATACGCTATATAGAACATGCCACACACCGCCTGCATGTGGCCGTCAAGACCTCATGCACCATTCAGTGACCCTAATCAGTAAAAGGCATTCGTTCACTCAAAGTCCAATTAGTCAGTGACCACCAAAAACACATCATTCAATGTCTGCCTGTCTTGAGGGCAGCCGCTACAATGACAATTGAAAGTGGTACAGTCTTTCCTGCTACCTTCACGTGTGGATTCTCGACGGCAAGATCGAGCGATTCAACACATTGCTACTCAGGCCCGTGAGCATCCCGTCTGCTGCAGCAAAGCGGAGTAAAATATAGTGTACAGTACTGTAAAAAGAGCAACCTTAAGCAGATACATTCCAGCCAAAGCACTTACAATTGCGGTAAATTCAGTTGTGTGCTAATTCTACCTCACTGGCCAACAAAAACGTTTCTGGGTCCGATATGATAAGCGGAAGAGTGTTGTAATCTATGGAGAAACCGCGTGGAAATTATGTAATGTCTTTGTCGCAGAGGGGTAGCGAAAACACGTCTGCGATTAATTTTATATTTTGCATAATTTGGAAAAATATAAGAAAGACTCCGATATTCCGCCTTCAGGATAGAAGAATTTATATATGGATGCTAAGAAATAAAATGCAGGTGGTTGATTGTGATCGTGACTCTTGTTGATATATATGTGGCGGTATCGCACGATGTTGCAATGAGCTATGTTTAAAATTGTATTGTTGCTATGCAGAAGTGAAGTAATGGACCACAACTTGTTATTTGCAGGGGAGCGTCGCGCACTTGTCCCGCTGTTACAAATAAATTTGAGAGCTGCATATACCAAACTGTCAAAATCTTCTCTGCACCGCTACAGTTCAATAGAGTACGTGATAATTCGAACATGCTGACTGCCTGAAATATGTTGTAATCCGCCACCAGAACAAAACAATCCAGACCCGAATTATACAACTCCAGTTTGAAACGGTTGGGCCAGTAACCAGAAGTCACAGAAATATGCCAAAATAGTTGGAAAGGTGACCTGAAAGAAAATTAAGAGAATTGGTTTCAAACAAAGATTTAAGTTTTGGAATGCGTTACCTGAAAGAGTAGTGGAATTGGATTTCAGAGGGAGTTTCGAAAGGCAGTTGGACATGCACCTGAGGAAGACTAATTTGACGGGTTATTGGGATAAAATTGGAGAGCGAAAATCGATTAAACACGCACAGGCACTTCAGGCCGAATAACATTATTCTGTCTGTGATTATTAGAAAAGTAAATCGAATATAAAATATAATTAAATGCAAGCAATCGCTGAACAACTTGTTCACTTTTTAAAAACAGTGTCACGGCAGAACAATTAGTGTTGCAAATTTGATCCTTGTTGGAAAAGCCTATTATCACTAAACACCGACAGAAAAGTTATTCCTTCAGGTTTATTATGGTTTAGTTCTTAAAACCAACTACGTATTCAAACTGTACGAATGAGAATACGAGGCAATCAGACCAGAGATATTTTCAATCCGGACGACGCACACATGCTTCAAAAATCATGTTTGAATAAATAGTTTTTTGACACCCAGTTACGATGTCGCAGATTTAGATTAGATTACTGAAATTCAAAGTGGTTAAAATGATTTTGCTGTTCGTCATCCAAGATCAGATTTGATGAATTTGCAGGATAGGGCAGCGGGGAGGCCTGTGTATGATACTGTTTCTGAGAGACGGTGCAGACTCAGTGGGCCGAATAACCTCCTTCTGCAATGTAGAGATTTTACCGTTAGATTATCATGTAGAACATCTGGAATGCTTGGTCGGGGGTTCTGGTGAATGATGGAAATGCAGATCACATTGTAGGTCAGCTGCTCCCGCTGGTTCTTTTTCTATTTCCCTTAGATAGTCCTTCGGGATCAAGGGTGACTTGTTCCTACTGTAGGTCGATAGTTTCTGAGATGTTTGATAAGCCCAATGTGTGATCTGCAGACTCTGACACATGCGGAGAGGATGATCCTGAGGGATTGATTTGATAATTTGCCTGGAGGTTACTGCGCTTTTTGCGCGGCCTCAAATGCGACTGTGCACATGGCGATGAATGCGCCTGATGTTCTTGGTTCATTCCCAAAGAACCTTCTGAATTTTCGTTACTCTTAAGCCAGGTTCACACATGCGTCAGTCGGCATATTTGACCCATCTGCGAATCTTTCGGAACATCCAAAAAATGCGTCTGCTCTCCTCCTGGGGGTCTATCCTGGGAGATTCCTGCAGAGATCCATTTCCCAGAAGAACGGTTATGTCCCGTCGGGCGGAACAGGTTTTGAGTGATTAGTGCCTCGACGTTCAATATGTACCTTGGGAAATGATGCTGTTGTTGGATCACCATTCTTGCCACCGAATTTGGAGGATCTACAGGGGCATGACCGCAGCAGCGCATGATTTGAGAACTGACTAATGAAAGGCAAAGGATATCTAGAGACGACAGGAAGGCTGGAAAATGTAAAGGGGTGGTTCTATTAGTTAAAGATTGTAAGAACACAATCGAACGGATGACCTAAATTCAGAAAATCAGGACGTTGAAACGATTTGGGGAGAGTTGAGAAATGGTAAATGTAAGAAGTCTCTTGTGGGAGTTGTGTACAGGCCCTCGAACTGTAACCACATGGTAGGGTGGAGCATAAAGGGAAAAATAATTGGAGCTTCTCATAGAGGTACGATGGTAATCGTGGAAGATTTTAGTTTACATATGGACGAGAAAGGTCAGAAGGACAAAGGTTGCCTGGTTGAGGTGTTCATTGAATGTCTTTTGGAAAGTTGCTTCGAATAATATGTTCTGCAACCAACCAGAGACAAAGCTATGCTAGGCCTGGTATTGTGCAACGAGATTGGAGCAATTAATGCTCTGATTGTGAAGGCACCCTGAGGGAGCAGCAACCATGATACGATATGGGCAGCATGATGGCACAATGGTTAGCACTGCTGCTTCACAGCGCCAAGGACCCGGAATCAATTCCAGCCTTGCGTGACTGCCTGTGTGACATTCTCTTTGCGTCTGTGGGGGTTTCCTGCGGGTACTCTGGTTTCCTCGCACAGTCCAACGTTTTGCAGCTTAGGTGCATTGGCCATGCTAAATTGCCTCTTAGTGTCCCAAGATATGTAGGTTCGATGGATTAGCCATGATAAATCAAGTAGCGTTACGGGGATAGGGTGGGGTGAGGGCCTGGGCAAGATACCCTGTCAGAATGTCGGTGCAGACTCAATGGGAAGAATGGCCTCCTTCTGCACTGTATGGATTCAATTACCGAATTTTGTATTCAGTTTGAAGGAGAAAGAATGTTTTAAAATAAGGACGGTTGTGGGGGCATGGAAGCTGAGCTGGCTAAAGCGGATTGGCAAAATAGGTCAAGTGATAGGTCATCAGAGATGCAGTGGCAATTGTTTGAGGGAATATTTCAGAATGCACAGAATAGGTATATTCCAATGAGTGTGAAAAATCCAAGGGACGAGCCCACCATTCATGATTAACTAGAAAGGTTAAACATGTTATCAAACTTTAAATGAAAGCATATAATTGTGCAAAGACAGGTGGCAGATCAGAAGATTCGTAGAAACATCAGAAACAGTCAGGGATGACTAAAAGATTAAGGGGGAACCTAACGCAAATTAGCCAAAATATACAAACAGATGGAATGAGCTTTCATAAATATTGAAAGAAGTGAAGTGTTCTGGGAGTCCCGGTACGAGGGGCGCCATAGAGGATAAGGTTGTTGGTGCCCCATCCTTTTTGTCGGGGTCCCCTGGGCCGGGGTTTTATTCCTGAAGCCCTGTAAATTGGGGCAGGAACCGAGGGTGCGTGTGCTGGTCCTGGGGATACCGGACGGGGGTTTTGGTGGCTTGTCAGGCCGGTCCTTCGTGGGGCATGCGTCGGGGTCCACCATCGGGGAACCGCTGAGATGGTCATGTGGGGTAGTTGGGTGGTGCCCTATAGTCCCGGGCAAAATGGTTGGGTTGCCCCCAGGTATAACACTGCGTTTGTGGGCGTGGGCCTCTGGGCTCAGCTCTGTATCATTCTCAGTGTCGGGGGTTGGGCCAATATCCTGTGCGGCCTTGTGGTTCCCTGCGTCGGCGATCAGCAATAGTGTCTGGGTCTGCGGGGTTTGTTGTAGTGGTGCCCTACATTCCCGGGCAAAATGGTTGGGTTGCCCGCAGTTATAACACTGTGCTTGTGGGGGTGCAGATCTGGGGTTGGTTCTATCTTGTTCTCTGTGACTGGGGTTGGAAATATATGGGGGTTCTGCGCGGGGCTGCGGTCTTCTGTATTGATGATTGGCAGGGGCATATGGGGGTGAGTTTCCCAGTCCCCTGTTTCCACCTCCCTCTTCGTTACGCCAAACCGGGGCCGAGTCTGTGTGGATCGGGTTTATCATTCCGTGCTTCGTGGACTTGGGGGTATCTGTTTGTCTGACTTCCAGTTCCCACACGCGAGTCATTTTGTGGATGGCCCAGGCTTATGTATGTGTAGTATCATCAGGGTCAAAATTCTCACAGGCTTTCCGACTTCCCTCGTTGGCGTGTGCTATCAGAGTCCGGATCCATGTGGGCCGGTGATGTGCGTTCAATTGGATTCGATTTAATTGTCCGAAAACCGCAACCAATTGTTTCCACAGTCGGCCAGCATAGGCTGTTGGGTGTTCCCCTTGGTTTTGTTGGCAGTTGTTTCAGCCTTGTACCGGGTCATCCCTATTGTAGCCTATGGCGGCCAGAACAGCCGCCTTCATTTCTGGTAGGGTTCCCCCAGCCACGTTCTGGGGTTCGGGTAGGGCGGAACGGATGGCAGGACTTAAACATAGCAAAATAAGTTTAACCTCTTCTGCCTTGTCTAGGCCGTTTAAAACACAATATTGTGTTACCTGGTCAAAGAGAGCACGTGGATCCCTGGTGGGTTCAAGTACTCCAATCGCTTTAGCTATGTCAGTGTGCTGTGTCATGGTGTATGGAGTTACATAAGTCACACTGTGGTTCTGTCCGTCCTGTCGTTGGGTGGTGACCGAATTCATCGGTACGGGAGCCGGATTAGTGACTGGACTTATTGGGATGGGAATAGGACGAGCGGCTGAGACTGAGTGTTCCGGCATGGGGACCGGATTAGGTGCTGCCGTTGGTTCCATTACCGGGAAGGGAGGTGGGGGTCCCCAGTCGGCAGTGACACTAGCTGTTGCATAATGACAGGCATCCTCTTCTAAATCTCCCCACTCTACCCTGGGTCCCTATCCCCTGTTTTGGTCGTGTATGCACACATTACCCCCCTTTTTATGGCTCGTTGTGATTTTAAATCTTCAATCTCACGCAGGCATTTGGAGTGGTCTGTTGCACGGGCAGTATTTTCTTCTCCTGCTTGGTGCAAACCTTTTACTGCAGCCTGCAGGTCGCTGCATTTACATTTAACTTCCTCCACCTGTTGCAGCACAGCCTCTCTCTCTCACTGACAGCGCGCTGTGCCTTTCGGTAGGCTTTATCACATTGAGCCTGGAACTGGCTCATGTGCATCATATTAATCTGGTTCCTTTTCTCTTGTGTGACTACCTCCACTTCCAATTGTTCTATGCGCGTGGTAGCACTCATTAAATCCTGCTTTAGTTGGGTTACCTGGGTCTCTCTGTCCCGTTTAACCCGAATAATCTCCGCTTCTCTATCAAGGAGCTGTTCTGGACAACTGGCGATTGCAATCGCCTTCCTCAGCTTGGGAGCCCTTTTACTCATTTCCTTATGGGCATGATTCCAACAATTCTCTCCCTCGGATCCCACATCCGGTTTCGGGGCGTCACTCCACTGTACCCATTTGGGCCACTTACGGTTCAAATATAAACGGAGATCTTCCTCCCATTCGGCATGACTGGCCATAATTCTTTCCTTTTAGGATTCGTCACTTGAGTATAGGTAAGGGATCGGGGTAGAACATAGAACATAGAAAAACTACAGCACAAACAGGCCCTTCGGCCCACAAGTTGCGCCGGTCGTGTCCTTACCTATCTAGGCTTATAAATAGACTTACCTATAACCCTCGATCCTATTAATTCCCTGTACTCATCCAGAAGTCTCTTAAAAGACCCTATCGAGTTTGCCTCCACCACCACTGACGGCAGCCGATTCCACTCACCCACCACCCTCTGAGTGAAAAACTTACCCCTGACATTTCCTCTGTACCTACTCCCCAGCACCTTAAACCTGTGTCCTCTCGTAGCAACCATTTCAGCCCTGGGAAAAATGCCTCTGAGAATCCACCCGATCTATACCTCTCAACATCTTGTAAACCTCTATCAGGTCACCTCTCATCCTTCATCTCTCCAAGGAGAAAAGACCGAGCTCCCTCAACCTATCCTCATAAGGCATGCCACTCAATCCAGGCAACATCCTTGTAAATCTCCTCTGCACCCTTTCTATGGCTTCCACATCCTTTCTGCATTGAGGCGACCAGAACTGGGCACAGTACTCCAGATGGGGTCTGACAAGGGTCTTATAAAGCTGCATCATTATCCCCCGATTCCTATACTCAATCCCTCGATTGATGAAGGCCAGCACACCATACGCCCTCTGAACCACCTCCTCCGAGGCCGATTTAAGAGTCCTATGGACCCGGACCCCAAGGTCCTTCTGATCCTCTACACTGCTAAGAGTCTTACCCCTGATATTATACTCCTTCATCCCATTTGACCTGCCAAAATGGACCACGACACATTTATCCGGGTTGAAGTCCATCTGCCACTTTGCCGCAGTGTCTTGCATCCTATCTATGTCACTCTGCAGATTCTGACATCCCTCCAAACTTTCCACAACACCACCAACCTTCGTGTCGTCGGCAAACTTGCCAACCCATCCCTCCACTTCCTCATCCAGGTCATTTATGAAGATGATAAACAGCAAGGGTCCCAGAACAGAACCCTGGGGCACTCCACTGGTGACCAACCTCTATTCAGAAAAAGACCCATCTGCAACCACTCTCTGACTTCTGCAGGCAAGCCAGTTCTGGATCCACAAGGCAACAGCCCCTTGGATCCCATGCCCTCTCACTTTCTCGAGAAGTCTTGCATGGGGGACCGTATCGAACGCCTTGCTGTAGTCCATATAAACCACATCTAACACTTTTCCTTCATCAATGTGTTTAGTCACATTTTGAAACAACTCCACCAGGCTCGTGAGGCACGATTTGCCTTTGACAAAGCCGTGCTGACTACTTTTGAGCATATTAAACCTCTCTAAATGTTCATAAATCCTGTCCCTCAGGATCTTCTCCATCAACTTACCAACCACTGAGCTTAGACTCACCGGTCAGTAATTTCCTGGGCTATCCTTATTCCCTTTCTTGAATATAGGAACCACATCCGCAATCCTCCAATCCTCTGGAACCTCTCCCGTCTCCCCATCGATGACTCAAAGATCATCACCAGAGGCTCTGCAATCTCTTCCCTCGCCTCCCACAGTAACCTGGGGTACATCCCATCCGGTCTCGGTGACTTATCTATCCTGATGCTATTCAAAATTTCCAACACATCCTCTTTCTTAATGTCCACAAACTCAATCTTTTCAGTCCGCCGCAATCCTGTAGTACAACCAGGTCTTCTTCCACCGTGAATACCGAGGTAAAGTATTCGTTAAGCACCTCTGTTATTTCTTTCGGTTCTGTACAGACTTTCTCACCTTCACATTTTATAGGTCCTATACCTTCACATCTCATCCTTTTACTCTTTACATATTCATAGAACGCCTTAGGGTTCTCTTTAATCTTACCTGCCAAGTCCTTCTCATGACCCTTTCCGGCTCTCCAATTTTCTTCTTAACTCCCTTCCTACAAACCGTATACTCATCTAGATCCCTATCATCGCCTAGCTCTCTGAACCTTTTGTACGCTTTCCTTTTCTTTTTGACTCGGTTCAGCACAGATTTCGAGCACCACGGTCCCTGTAACCTACCAAAACCACCCTGTCTCATCGGAACGTTGTCATGTAGAACTCTAGACAAACATTCCTTGAAAATCTGCCACCTTACTTCGGTACTTTTCCTCGGGAATACCTCCTTCCAATCAATGCCACTAATCTCCCGCCTGATGGCTTCATATTTCCCCTTACTCCAGATAAACACTTTCCTAGCTTGCCTGATCCTATCTCTTTCCAATGCTAGCGTAAAGGAGATTGAGTTATGATCACTATCCCCAAGATGCTCCCCCACTGAGAGATCCAACACCTGTCCAGGCTCATTAGTCAGTACCAGTTCGAGTGCAGCCTCTCCTCTTGTAGGCTTATCCACATGCTGTATCAGGCAACCTTCCTGACTCCTCCCCATCCAACCCCTTACCCTAGGGATATTCCAATCGATGTTTGGGAATTTAAAGTCTCCCATCACGACAACCCTGTTATTAGTACATCTCTCCAGGATCTGTTTCCCTATCTGCTCCTCAACATCCCTGTTACTGTTGGGCGGCCTATAGAAAACACTGAGCAAAGTTATCGAACCCTTCCCGCTCCGAACTTCCACCCACAGAGACTCCGTATACAATCTCTCCACGGCTTCCACCTTCTCTACAGCTGTGACACTATCCCTGATCAGCAGTGCCATCCCCCCTCCCCCCTCTTTTGCCTCCCTCTCTGTTCTTTCTGAAACATCTGAAGCCCGGCACCTGAAGTATCCAGTTCTGTCCCTGTCCCCAAGTCTCCGTAATGGCCACCACATCACACTTCCAAGCATCGATCCACACCCTAAGCTCATCCACTTTATTGACTACACTCCTAGCATTAAAATAGACACATCTCAAACCTTTGGTCTGAGCTCTCCCCTTCTCCATCACCCATCTAATCTCCCTCTTACCCTGTCTATAATCCTCCTCTATTTGCAGGCTACCCTCCTCGCTCTCAGTCACCTCATCTTGATTCCCTCCCCACAACCTTTCTAGTTTAAAATTTCCTCAGTAGCCTCAGCCAACCTTCCTGCCAGGATATTGGTCCCCTTGGGATTCAAGTGCCACCCATCTTTTTTGTACAGGTCACACCTGCCCCTAAAGAGGTTCCAATGATCCAGGAACCTGAATCCCTGCCCCCCACTCCAGTCCCTCAGCCAATCATTCATCCTCCACCTCACTCCATTCCTACTCTCACTTTCCCGTGGCACAGGCAGCAATCCCGAGATTACTACCTTTGCATTCCTCCTTCTCAACTGTCTACCTAACTCCCTATATTCACTTTTCATGACCCCTTCCCTCTTCCTCTCTATGTCAGCGGTACCAATATGTACCACGACATCTGGCTCCTCTCCCTCCCCACTCAGGATTTCTGGGACGCGACCAGAGACATCCTGGATCCCGGCACCAGGGAGGCAGACCACCATCCGAGACTCCCGTCTGCCTCCGCAAAAACGCCTGTCCAACCCCCTTACTGTTGAGTCCCCGGTTAATACTGCCTTCCTGGAGGGATACAAAAGAATGGTCTAGCTTGGACCAGGGAGCGGCGCGGGCTTGGAGGGCCGAAGGGCCTGTTCCTGTGCTGTATTGTTCTTTGTTCTTTGTTCCTCCTCCTTTCCTTAGCCCTCTGAGTGACAGGGCCAGACTCTGCTCCAGAGACATGGCTTCTGCTGCTTCCCCCAGGTGGGCTGTCCCCCCCAGCAGTACTCACACAGGAGTACTTATTGTGAAGGGGCACATCCACCAGGGTGCTCTCTATCACCCGATTACCCCGGGCAGGGGTCTGGTTTTCATTAAATTCCCTCACTTAGATTTTACCCAAATTCCCTTGACTATCCTAATTCTAACTACACAGTTTGTCCACCTCGTGTTACAGACACAGTGTTTATTGCCCAATTTACTGATCGAATCTGTATTAGTCCTTCACTCACTTAAGACTGACCGTCACGTGGGGCAACCTGCTCTCTTAATTCAGGCTTAGACAGAGTGTTGGAGAATACCAGGTTGAAGGTTCGACTTCGGAGCAATGTATCACTTCCTATCAAAGTCCCATCTGGGGTGCCAAATGTTGTACCTGTTAATTCTCAGACACTTTCTACCAGTCTGCTTACTCCAAGGTTTTACCCCGGTGACCTTATTTGCAAGATGGACAAAGGACAAACACAAATAAAGGTTCAACAAGTTTATTAATAATAACACTATTAACCCTTAAATTACCAACATAAAACAAGAGGGCACCCCAGATTCAAGTATACTACCTGCAAAGATGGTTTGGTTAAACTGCAGGCTCGATTCTCTGAGTCCCTCTGGTCTGTTGTCATGAAGGTGAGTCTCGATGGCAGCTTCTTCTTTCCTTCCTACTCTGGTCAGTCTTCCAATTGGTCAAGGTCGCCTCCCTCGTTGAGTCTTCGTTACTGGTGTATCCGAGATGTGTACCTTTATCCCCCTGCCTGCTTGCCTTTCCAGAAACTTCTCTGGCTTCTGGCCAATGAGGTCGCAGGAGGGGGTTCCAATACCCAGTTGGTTTCTTGATGTCTGCCTGACAGGACACCAGGGTTCGCCCCCAGGTGTCCATCTCCATGCTATTGCTTACATGTAACCTGTTGTCAGATAGGGTAACTGCAGGAACTCTCGGTGACAGAAAGTCTGGCCTGATCTAGGCTTCTAACAATAGGCCGGTGCATTTCAATGGGCTGCGAAGATCTCCTGCTGGGTCTCTGTAGAGTGCAACGACCTTTGATGGGTGATTGATGGGTCAGGCCCAGACATGTTTGTCTATTTGTACAATTGGCCTGCCCAAGTTTGACTGTGTTTGATTTTAATATGCCCAATTCTTTAATTTAGGATATCCAATTTAATCAGCCTTAAAACTAGGCCCTGATTATATTACCACATTATTAACCTCCGTGCCGCTGCCCCTCCTCTTTATCACTTTCTAGCTTATCAAGTCTCAATTTATTTGCCTTTCATTGAGGCTCAGGCAGTGTCTTCTTACTTGCTGAAGACAAGGGCAAAGTATTCATTTAGTACCTCAGCCAGACACCTATCACCATTTTAAGGTCCATTAGCAGCTCCAATCCTGCATTTATCACAATTTTTTGTTAATATGCTTATAGAAGACATTTGGTTTCTCCTTTATGTTAGTTGCCAATTTCTTCCTACATTCTGCCTGCTTCACTTTCCTGTCACTTCCCACAGACTCTGAATATTACGTTGCTGCAATTATTCTGGAACATACATATGTTTAAGTCATTTCATATGTTTAAAACTTTGAATAAATGTGGTTGAACTGAGAAACTGAGCCTCATTGTTTGCTTAGTCCAAGAACGTGTGATGATATTGTGCATTTAAAAATGTTTTAATCATCTTCCTTTGCAAGTCTTTAAAGGCACTTCGAGCATTTTATTTCCTTGGCATCGTTTTGTCTGCAGCCATTCTCTTAAATTGTAACTGAAGCAATATAATGGGCATCATGTTTTTTTTTGTTTTGCCAAATTCAGTGTCCTGGGGTTTTATGGTTCTTTTGGAATTGTTGGAAGGAGCTTGATTGCCAGGTCAGGCATTGGACTTTTCTGTGAAAGAACTGAAAAGTCCAATGTTTTAATTTCGCTTTTAGTAGATGCTGTTTGGATGTGAAATAGAAAGCTTGTTGTCCCCTGTCTCTGGAGTTGAAAATTCTGCTGCCTGTGTGTTGCCAGCTGGAAGCTACTGGAAGAAGTCAGTGGGCCCTATTTTACGATTTTGATTCCAAGTGCTGGGTGGACTTGAAACTGGGAGTGTTTCAGATCTGACCTTTACACCCGTTCTCAGGTGCCCCCATACACACACTGCCGGAAAAATATCAGCGATTCTCAATCGCGCTGCAGAAGTCTGTGGGTGGGACTTAACGCACTCCCGGAACCCCTGCAGATTCAATCAGCGCCTCCAACTGTGCATGCGTAGAAAAATGGAAGAATTCTGTTCCCCTGCTACATCCCTCCTGGGCCGGATAATGCCTCCCCCTGGCCCCCATGGACATTACCCTCCCCCCCAACATTACTGCTCCCCTTATGCCTCCCCACCTGCCCGCCACCCAGACTGATCACTGACCCCCAACCCCCCTTCCCTCCCCACACCGATCACAGGCAGAGTGGCAGGAGAACCACCATTCCTGTAAGTTTTTTGGGCAACTCAGGCCTTTTTTATGAGCTGGGAAAAGGACTTGAACCCTAAAGAACTGTGAAAGGGGCCACACTTGGCTGCAGGACTTGACCAAAAATGTCCCAGGGAGCCCAGCCAGCCTGTTTGTGTGTGTGTGTGTGTGTGTGTGTGTGAAGGGGCCCAGTCCAAAAATTGCAAGCAGCCAGAAACCAGACGGGCTGCTGATTAGGTTATCAGCAGCACAAAAAGGACTCACAACATCACCAGACTAGGCCAGCAGCAAGACAATACACCTGGTCTGGACTCAATACAGGTGATAATGGCCTTGTCCCAGAGCGAGGAGAAGCCCATTTCCATAATGGGAAAACAATTAAACGATCTCCGATGGAACAATAAAGGACAGCAAGAGACCTATCACCTGGGATGGGACCATCTGGTCTCTATGGACTGTAAGATCGCAGCTGCAGATAACGAGCAAGCCTTTGTCTGTGGAACTGCCGGCTGGAAGGGGGGCGGAGTTGGCAGGAAAAGAATTCAAGTTTTACAATATAAAAGGATGGTCAGGCCGACCATTTCTTCCTCTTTTTCTCTTCGGACCAGCATGACAGCACTCCTCTCCTGTTTCCTGCCTCTCCTTCATATCCGGCACGCAGCCCGAAGCCCACTGAGCAATTTAAACTAGGATCGTGAGTATCCCCTGGTAATTCGCGAAGTTCCCGAGATCATCATAGTGGATGAGGCTTTGGGGAAAGGGGGGAGCTTTTGCATGCACCTTTCATAGTTTAAGACACTGGTAGACTTGTATAAAGTAAGAATTCCGTGGTGTCCGTTTTAGTATTCCTTCCATAGTTATAGTCTTATAGAGCATAAGGCATTGTGTGTTGTTTTCCTGGTGTTTGGTGACCTTTGACCTTGATGTTTTAATAAATATATATATATATATCTTTGACTTGCGTTGGAGTCCGTTTTGATCTTTTCAATTTCTCACCAATGATCTCTGACTAAGTCACAATATAAATATTCCTTACCATAATTCCGGAGTCTAGAACTGAGGGTACCCTGGGCGCTTCGAAACTGCCCACTCAGGAAAGGCTGCCAGGTAGTGGATAGGCAGCAGTTTCCTTTTCTCTCTCTTGGGAGCGCTACTCTAGTGAAGTAGAAGCAAGGTGGCCATTGTTCCATCGGCAAGAGAGAGAATCACTCGGGCATTGGTGGGGTTTTGGGTGACGGAGAACCAAACCTAAAATAAGCCCAGTGGAGTTAAAAAGAGGGATCCCGCTACATTCCCCACCCACCGATCTCAGGCAGAGTGGCAGCAGACCCCCCATTCCCCACCCACCGATCTCAGGCAGAATGGCAGTGGACCCCTCCTTCCCCCCCCCCCCCCCCCCACTGATCTCAGGCAGAGTGGCAGCAGACCCCCTTTCAACCCCAATGATCTCAAGCAGAGTGGCAGCGGGCACCTCTTCCTCTCCACTGATCACAAGCAGAGTGGCAGCAGACCGCTTTCATCCACATTGATCTCAGGCAGAGTGGCATTGGATCCCCCCCAACCCCCACCCCACTGATCATAGGCAGGTTGGCAGTGGACGCCACTTGCCCCCAACCGATCTCAGGCAGAGAGCCGTCCGACGCTTGCACTTACCTCCTCTCTAACTGTAGCGCCCGAATCGGACACATATGGAACATATCTGTTTCACGCTGATTCCGGATGGCCGAGCGCGGTGGTTAAGGGGGAAGCGCGGTCAAGTTGGGCATGCAGCCCCTTAAGTCAATTTAAATGCATGCAAATACAGAGGCGTGCTCGAGAGTTCCAGGACTGGGAAACCTCGGAATTTTAATCCAACATCCACCGGACCAACTCACAGCAGGTGTTAAAGAGCTGCAAATTCCAACATTACGTGAGCACAGTTGTTTTTGTGCCGTGCCTCGAAAGGATTGTATGCTTGTGCGTGATGTTTGACTTGGACCATCATAGCTAGCCGTTAAGATTTGGACTACATAATGTTTGATTCTTGCAATTGGTAAAATTTATGCTATATATCTAATTATATGTTAACTGTGTTCTTGAGTAACCTAGTGGGTCCCTTGTATCATACCTTGAGTGAAACTCCTTATGCTCACCAGTGCCAAATTCCAAGGCAAATACTGAGGCTTCAGGCTATCTTCATAAAACATCTTGGAGATTTTGGCCCGGATCATAAGAAACGCTAGAGGTCAGTATTTCACGAAACATTTCTGACATTTAAAATAGAATGGTTAACACCTTGTTTGATGTCCAACGTCTTTTCAGAATCCAACAATGACGAAATGCCAAATGTTCATTTTTAACTCCTATGTTATTTTTGAATACATAATTATCAAAATATCTACATAATTCCTATTATCGCTTAAACTTAATCGCGATACCAAGCAATTGTTATCAGGTGAGAAAATCAAACCAGACGTTGCTTGCAACACAATGACAGGTAAACAGTTGTTGATTTACTTCCAAGATGCCAGGCCGCTATCCTTCGGCAGCAAACTCTTGAATAAACATGATTTAATCAAGCACTAATTTACACAAAGCCTTCCCAAATTGATTGTAAAATAACAGAAGGGAGAGATCAATGAAATGCAGTACATGCATATCATGTGTATTTTCTAGTGCCAAAGGTGGGGTACACATTGCAGGAAGAACAGTGTGCCCGACTGGTCCGAAGATGGTTAAAACAGCTAAAATAAATTGTAATGAGAAGCAGACCCTTCTCGGAATGGGAGGATGTACCGAATCATGCCTCACCAGATGCCGTACTTGGCTGTTTTTATTTACGATAAAGATCAATGATCTTTTTCAGCAAATTGAAGCCGCATCTTCACAATCTGCATGTGAAATATAATTGGGAGTTGCGAAAGCAATTCTGACACAGATGGTGAACTCGCACCAACTATTCTCAGGGTAGAGTGTTGCTTGATGCAGCATGCAGGGTACGAGGAAATACTGCGTTTGGTTGAGGAAAATATGAGCATTAAGTACAACTTGGACAGTAGGAATTTTAATAGTGCAGAGGAGCAGAGGGGCCTGAATGAATGGTGGCAACGTCAATTTCTCATGCAACAAATGTTGAAAGGAATGGCCTTCGTTTAGCATTTGGGGCATCAGCAAACAGTAACACGGAAGTAATATTCAGCAGATGTAAGAACTTGCGTAAAACTGTGGAATTTGACACTAACAAATTTAAAAGGAGCCACCTAAATGGCAAAAGATGATTATTTGCGAACCGTGTTTTTGCGAATACTTTTAGAAATGAATTACTTGCTTGGAAGTCTTGCTTGGAGTGCATGGGTTTGCTCCGGGTTCACCGGTTTCCCTACCACATTAGATTGATTGATTGACCATGCTAAATTGCCGTTCAGTGTCCCAGGAAGTCTGGGTTTGGGGGATTAGCGTGGTACATACTTGGGGTTACGGGGATGTCCTGTTGGAGCGTAGGTGCACCTGCGCTAGAGGTATTCTATGATTCTGTGAAATAACTCATCGTGTAAACACAATAATTACTAGTTGTCTTTCATCTGATGACCCAGCCACGCTAAAGTATGACGCAATCTCCAATTAAAAATAGGTCTTCAACTATGCAGGAATGATTTTTCACACCTATATTTAGCACTATACCCCGATTCATTATTATTGTTGGAAGGAGCAGTCCTTAAAATTGCTTCCTTTCTGAAGACTAACCCCAGTAAGCACATTTAAGGCCTTTCGTTTGCCCGTGACTGTTAACTTTAGCGACGTATCGTTTCGAATGGAAATCGATAGTCAAAGGAAAATGAGAGGAATGCATACAGTGTTCAGCGGCTTCTACAGACGAACCTGTGCACTGCAGGATCCAAAAGAGTAATCAACTCAAGATGTCAGAATACGAAACACGCAGAGCAAAGACCTGGCTTTTCAATTGTACGCACACAAATTAAGAATGCTTAATTAATAAAAGCGAGATCAAATAACATTTATTTTATTGACCTTATACATGAGGGTAACTGAACAGGTGGCGTATTTATCCATTAAGATTCGTCAAATAACAAAAGAGGGTTGCTTTATTACGGACAGTCAAAGCAAATCGTTCAGCTAAAGCAAATTTGCATTCTATATTCAATGGCAAAGTAATAGAACATAGAACATAGAACAGTACAGCACAGAACAGGCCCTTCGGCCCACGATGTTGTGCCGAGCTTTATCTGAAACCAAGATCAAGCTATCCCACCCCCTATCATCCTGGTGTGCTCCATGTGCCTATCCAATAACCGCTTAAATGTTCCTAAAGTGTCTGACTCCACTATCACTTCAGGCAGTCCATTCCACACGCCAACCACTCTCTGCGTAAAGAACCTACCTCTGATATCCTTCCTGTATCTCCCACCACGAACCCTATAGTTATGCCTCCTTGTAATAGCTCCATCCACCCGAGGAAATAGTCTTTGAACGTTCACTCTATCTATCCCCTTCATCATTTTATAAACCTCTATTAAGTCTCCCCTCAGCCTCCTCTGCTCCAGAGAGAACAGCCCTAGCTCCCTCAACCTTTCCTCATAAGACCTACCCTCCAAACCAGGCAGCATCCTGGTAAATCTCCTCTGCACTCTTTCCAGTGCTTCCACATCCTTCTTATAGTGAGGTGACCAGAACTGCACACAATATTCCAAATGTGGTCTCACCAAGGTCCTGTACAGTTGCAGCATAACCCCACGGCTCTTAAACTCCAACCCCCTGTTAATAAAAGCTAACACACTATAGGCCTTCTTCACAGCTCTATCCACTTGAGTGGCAACCTTTAGAGATCTGTGGATATGAACCCCAAGATCTCTCTGTTCCTCCACAGTCTTCAGAACCCTACCTTTGACCCTGTAATCCACATTTAAATTAGTCCTATCAAAATGAATCACCTCACATTTATCAGGGTTAAACTCCATTTGCCATTTTTCAGCCCAGCTTTGCATCCTATCTATGTCTCTTTGCAGCCTACAACAGCTCTCCACCTCATCCACTACTCTACCAATCTTGGTGTCATCAGCAAATTTACTGATCCACCCTTCAGCCCCCTCCTCTAAGTCATTAATAAAAATCACAAAGAGGAGAGGACCAAGCACTGATCCCTGTGGCACTCCGCTAGCAACCTGCCTCCAATCCGAAAATTTTCCATCCACCACACCCTCTGTCTTCGATCAGACACCCAGTTACCTATCCAATTGGCCAACTTTCCCTCTATCCCACACCTCCTCACTTTCATCATAAGCCGACCATGGGGGACCTTATCAAACGCCTTACTAAAATCCATGTATATGACATCAACTGCCCTACCTTCATCAACACACTTAGTTACCTCCTCAAAAAATTCTATCAAATTTGTGAGGCACGACTTGCCCTTCACGAATCCGTGCTGACTATCCCGGATTAATCCGCATCTTTCTAAATGGTCGTAAATCCCATCTCTAAGGACCTTTTCCATCAATTTACCAACCACCGAAGTAAGACTAACCGGTCTATAATTACCAGGGTCATTTCTATTCCCTTTCTTAAACAGAGGAACAACATTCGCCATTCTCCAGTCCTCTGGCACCATCCCCGTGGACAGCGAGGACCCAAAGATCAATGCCAAAGGTTCTGCAATCTCATCCCTTGCCTCCCAAAGAATCCTAGGATACATTTCTTCAGGCCCAGGGGACTTATCGACCTTCAGTTTATTCAAAACTGCCAGGACATCCTCCCTCCGAACATCTATTTCCTCCAGCCTATTAGCCTGTAACACCTTCTCTGTTACAGGCTAATAGTAATAAGTCATACATTACTGTTTTTTTAATGATGTTTTTAATTTTCTTCATTTTTTCTTTTGGAGTTTGACAAATCTAAACCGCGAAGGTCCCTTGTTTGCTCTGAAAACTTATGTTTGGAAATATTATTAATTGTTGCTTTTACCAGTTTTATTGGCTTCTGCTAAAGGGATCTATCAGGAAGAAAAATACGCAGAGATCCGGAGCTACAATATACGAGAGGTGGAAGCCAACCTTGTATTTATTACTCATTATCGCATGAATATTGCGGTAACCTGAGGTCCTGTCGCAAACGCAGTCTGTCTGATTCACTTCTTAGCAGCGCCTAAGGGTGCACGGGCCTCTCCGATTCAAGTAAAAGTTTTTGGAGTTTACGTGGTTCTGCTTGAACGCACTGCAGCATATTGGTGATTTTCAACGTGTTACTTACATGCACCCGAAAAAAATGTAATGTGCCGATTTCATTTCACGACATCATTTTATCTACTATTGGTGAAACATTAAGCAGAATGGCTAGAGGTAAAGCATAGAGGCAATGCTGAATAATTTTAAGTAAATGCAAATCTGAAGAACGGTTATTAGAAGTGGAAATTATAATTACAATTTTAAAATGTCAAAGCCCTCGCTGCAGCATAGTTACAGAAATCCTTAAATTACCAGCCGTGCTTGAATACGGATTCGCTAGTTTTTTTCCGCCCAAATATAGGGAAAGTTACAAAACATGATTACCTAGTTAGATTTCAACAAAACCGTCAGTTTTGCTTTCTGCTCCGTATCTATTTAGAACAGTAACCCTGGATGGCGGGGAGAAATTGGCCTTCAGCGATAGCGGCAAGAGAGAATCAGTGAGAAGTTTTGCACCACGCCTAATTTTGTTTTTGGAAAACCAGTTTCATCCCTGAGCTCCTGGTGTTAAATATGTTTCGTGGGTCAAATACATGCAACGATAATTAAATTGTTCATTTGTGCAATCCTTATTTTCTCATTTCAAAACTTTCTGGAGATACGCGAATGAACGTATCGGTACTTCAGGACGCGGCAGCCCTCTTCACATTTTTCACATGTGAATGACCGAAGTTGAGTCATGAGACGTTTCTAAAGTACTCACTCAGTTTGATTGTCAATTGTAGCAAAGTCCTCACTCGAGAAAGTATCAACATAGAATATGCTTTTTCATTTCAGATTTCTCGACTGGTTGCATTGCCAGCACCGGTGGAGAACAGCAATGACCTGCAACCATTTCAAGTATGAGCCACACAAGGCTCCACACAATCCAACTGCCTAAGTATGGGGTACAGTGAATGAGGCGCCCAAGATATAGGTTTCTCCCGCCCTGGTGAGAGGGCGCAACATCTCAGAGGGGATCCCATGGCTTTCCCAAGTGAAGAGAAATTGATGACTCCGCCCCCCCCCCCCCCCCACCGCCCGCACCCTTCACACTTTTTAGAACGCCTGGGGGCTGCGACAGCGCCCCGATGTTTGGGTTTTTGGCAGGTGGCGGCAAGGAGGGCCGCCGCTCTCTGTCCCAGACACTAGCACCGGACTCCCCTGTTTTGGGACTGGAGTTTTGTCCAAGCTCCCAATGTGTCTCGGTGTCTGGGCCAGAGCGAGGTTCTGGGACGCTGCCACCCTCTGACCCAGTGACCACGGAAGAGCCCACAGAGGACCTATCTGTTGTCAATCCTGGAAGTAGGATCGAGAGAGATTCGGGGTCAGTTGGTGGATCTGTGCCGCCTGTCCTATGCATTATGGCGGTGGACTCGGATCCAGCAGGCAACTGCCCCAAGGAAGCTGGCTGCTCAGTGGTGGACACAGAGGAATGAGTTGGAGTACATCTGCTGGGCAATGGACTCCCCGTGCCACTACGGATATTTTGATTTTATTTATTATTGCCACATGTGAAATGTATTATTTCTTGCACGCTATACGGATAAGTCATCCCTCCGGGAAATCAGGGATTTTTTATTAAATCATCACGGATGCTGGGATAGAGTACATCTGGTCGCATCCGGCACTCCTGGTCCGGCCCATGCGTGCCTTTTCAATTGAGGTGCCGGATATAGATAGTAATGAACAGCACCAGCAGAAAGGGTTCCTAGTTGGGCTCTTGAGGTAATGGAAGGGCGTGCCTTGCCTCACTCCCGCCGAGTGCTAGAAAGTTATTATTGTTTAAGGTTTGCACCATGCTTTTGACATGAAGGTTTCTACAGTCAGCCTCAGCACAACCATGCATTGGAGTTCTCCTGTCGGCTTATGCTGATGACATGCTCCTCATGTTCACAGATCCGGCTGACTTGCTGAGAATGCACGAGTGCCACGCTGTGTACTCTGCCGCATCCTCCTCCCGGATCAACTGGATCCAGACGCCTCATTGGTCCATGGCAGATGGACCCCTCGTCGAGGAGCTCAGGCCTTTTAACTGGAGCAGGACTAGCCTGCTCTAGTTGGGAGTCCACCTTTCTCCTTGTGAGGAATTCTCCCTGGAAAACTGGCACGAGATGGATGCCAAGGACATTGCTCGCCTGAATCGCTGGACAGCACTGCTCCACGTTATTTCTATCAGGGCGCGTCTTCTCCTCATAAACCAGCTGTTGCCTCCATGCTGTGGTAGCGGCTAGTCACTTTGACATCTTCTTGTGATTTTGCCACAACGATCCAGGGAACTCTCATACAGTTCTTCTGGGAGGAATAACTGCACTGGGTTACTGAAGAGGGAGGGCATTTTGATGTACTGGGGAATGACTACGTTGTGGTCCTGGGGGAGAGTATTCTGACTGGGGAGATGCCAATTTCATGACAAAGGGCCATAATCGCCCTTCTGCCCAAGAATTGGGAGGGCTACCATCTTGAAAACTGGCATCCAGGCTCCCGCCTCAGCATGGTTTATAAAGCCTTTGCCAGGGCAATGTCGCCTTGTGGTCTTTGGAACGGAGTGGTCTTTAGAACTGATTGCAGGCATTGCTTGTCTTTTGACAGGTCCTCCTTAAAGTCTGGAACACAGTTCCCTCACGCTGCGGCTTCCTACCAACAGGAGCAACGTTTGAAATACAAGACTCAACTTTCTTTTGGTTAAACCAATTAAACTAAAATAAACAAACTAGGTGGTGAAGATCCCACTTATTGGCGTGGCAGCTGCCATCAGCGAGCCGTTGGTCAGGATTCAGTTCTTCCACCAACCCAATTTCTGGTGGCTGTTGGAGAGACGGGCTGTGTCTGCCGGTGTGCCCACAGTCTGGGACATGCCTGGTGGCAGAGGAGTGGACTGGATGACACCACATGAATTGGATCGAAACATGACGATGGGCATTCAGCTCGCGACTGATGCAATCCACAAACTCAAAACGGTCATGCTCGTACTCTACATCAGATGTAGACTCGAGGAGGCACAACTGTGCAGTGGAATCCAATCTGAGTGCACCCCTGCTTGGACGAAATTTCGCATTGGCTCCAAGCCATGACTTGTGCACTTGGGGCTGGAGCCCCACAGTTTCAGCCATTTCATGGACATGCCCTCCATGCCCTTTGCCACTGCATGGATGGTTTTCTTGCGTGGGCTGCTGTTGCACACCTCCCACGACTGTGTCCCCGTCCGTCACCTGGACATGCCTTGGCATGCTTGTTGTCGTCCAGTGGAGGTCTCTAGTGGAGGTCCCTCGATGGAGGGATCCATCCACACTACAATGGCGACCTGGGGTTGCGGCTGGTGCATGTTGCAGAGCAATGCAACCGTAAATTGCCCTTGTTCATGGGCTCCCAAGAAACCTGCACTTTTTTGCGATCGCATGGAGTCCATGGACCATGTCTATGTTCCATGTTTTAGGCTGGATTCCCTTTTAAGTAATTCAAAAAGTCATTCATTAATGTTCTCTTTGCACATCAACCCTGCCCTCCTGATTTATGGTAATCCATTGTCGGGGAGGAGGGGGTTGGATGGTGTGGGGAAGGCGGAGGACCTCCTTGTGAACCTGTTCCGAGGCCGAGCCAAACATGCTATATACAGGTCCAGGCAGCAGGTGACCGAGGAGGTCGGCCTACCTAACCTTCTGCCTCTCTAGCGGGGCGAGATTAGCAGCTGGGTGTCCCTGGAGAGGGACAATGAAGTGCTGGAAGGCACCATCGAGACGTTTCGAGAACCGCAGGAACTAGGGTGCTTTATCGACCCCTTTAATTACATTTTGGTTTGATCACAGAATCACAGAATGACAGAATACCACAGTGCAGAAGAAGCCCTTCGGTCCATCGAGTCTGCACCGATGCATGAAATACCCTGACCAACTGAACTACTCCCACTTGAATGTTATGGCGTGCCAAGTACTCATCCAGGTACGTTTCAAAGTATGTGAGGCATCCCTCCTCCACCACCCTCCAAGGCAGTGCATTCCAGACCATCACCACCCTCTGAGTAAAAATGATTTTCCTCAAATCCCCCCTAAACCTCCCACCCCTCACTTTTAACCTGTGTCCCCTCGTAACTGACACTTCAACTAAGGGGAACAGCCGCTCCCTATCCACCCTGTCCGTGCCCCTCATAATCTTGAACACCTCAATCAGGTCGCCCCTCAGTCTTCTCTGCTCCAACGAAAACAACCCAAGCCTATACAACGTCTCTTCGTAACTTGTATGTTTCATCCTGGCAAATCTCTTCTGCACGCCCTCCAGTGCGTTCAGGTCCTTCCTATAATGTGGCGACCAGAACTGCACACAGTACTGCAGCTGTGGCCTCACCAAAGTTCTATACAACTCCACCATGACCTCTCTGCTTTTGTAATCTATACCCCATTTGGTAAAGGTGAGTGTGCCCATACGCCTTTTTCACCACCCTCTTAACTTGCCTTTCAGCCTTCACAGATGTATGGACAGACACGCCAAGGTCCCCTTGTTCTTTTGTTTTTGAGGGGTTTCATTTTGGTTTGCCCCTCAGTTTGTTTATTTTAGCTTAATTGTTTTATCAAAAAGAAAGTTGTGTCTTATATGAGAAGGGTAGTCCCGGGTTGGAACTTGTATTAGAACTGCTGTCCTGGTTCGAACTCCTGTGCCCAAGAAGTTGAAACCCTGGATGGCGACACCCTGGCCAGTGACACCCTGTTCAGCAGCATCCTGGATGGCATAACTCCAGTAGGCAATTCCCTGGAAGCAGAAACCCAGGAAAGAGAAACCCAGAAAGGCGAAAGCCCCCAAAGGTGACAGATAACTTAATTTACAACGGACTACATTTTCATTGGAAGTGAGGTTGTTTGCTGCTCTATGAAGGACGGTATATTTACTGTTGACATTATTTCAGCTAATTATTTTAATAATTTATCATTGTGAAAATATAATGCATTTGGATTGTAATTTATAATGGATCGGGATGGTAATGTATGTGGATGAATTGTTTAAATAAAAAGAAATTTCTGTCTGTACGCCATGGAATAGTGGTTTTATTTTGTATTGAACAATCAATACCATTCCTTTCCACTCGAGCTTCCTGAATAAAGTTTTTTTAATGTTTCTTTATCAGTGTCACAAGTAAGCTTACATTAACACTGCAATGAAGTTACTGTGAAAATCCCCCAGTCGCCACACTTGGCGCCTGTTCGTGTACACTGAGGGAGAATTTAGCACGGCCAATGCACCTAACCAGCACATCTTTTGGACTGTGGGAGGAAACCAGAGCAGCCAGAGGAAACCCATGCAGACACAGGGAGAACGTGTGGACTCCGCACAGAAAATAATGCAAGATGGCAATCGAACGTGGTCCCTGGCGCTGTGAGGCAGCAGTGCTAACCATGTGCCACGTCCTGCCCGCAGTCACACTGCGAAACCTCTGAGGCGTTTAGTCATGTCAAATATATTTAAGTTACAGTCTTGCCTCTGGGAGCAGATTGTTTTTTTTATCCCCACCTAACTCGTCATCATGTAAAATGGGAGAACTTGGGTTGAGGGTTAGACAAACGGTTTAAAAAAATAAACCAACCCTCATCCATCTCTTGTGTTGCAGTGGGTTAAAATTCCCCTGTCCGCTTCCATTGTCTTCCCTCTCACCAGTACGTACATTATCCGTGAGACAGGAAGGACACGGCAAAATTTGATAGTAATATTGTTTGAAAAGGGCACGTGTGGCATAGTGTGAATGGGAGGGCCTTTGTTAACCTTAGTTGAACCCCAGAATATGTCCAATAACACATTTGCACAGCAAGCAGCCTGTGCCCTTTTGAAAGACAGTTGCCAAGAAATCCGCCGATACCAGAACTCCACGGAGTTCCTTAATTGTTTGCTGCCCTTTCAGCGTCTGGAGAGGGAAATTGACGAGGACTTCAAAACGGAGCTGAGGAATTAGAGTGCTGCAATTGGAGTATTGCAGGAAGCCAGTGAGGTGTACTTGGTTAGCCTGTTTGATGATACCAACCTGTGTGCCATCCATGCCAAAGAATTGACCATTATGTCCAAAAACATAATCTGTCCAGCTGCCACGACGGATTCGGGGGGAGCGTGCTTAAAACTATTTGCTTCATTACATTTTCTACGGACTATTTTGAAGTGACATTTAAACAATTTCTAAAGCACTATTGAACTGTAAACGTAGCTTCTTATGGAAGCTGTGCCTTTATTTTGTGTTATTTTGTTGATTGTAACTTAATGTGGAAGGAGCAAAAAACTTGTAAACATTTCCTCAAATTCTTGGCTGAGGTTGCAAAATGAAACATTTGTATCTTTAAAAAACCTCAGAATTAAGGGCATTTTCACTGCAGCCATCACAGTTAAATAAAGCCAGAACCAGCACTTATGTAACACCTGTTATGATCTCGGAATATGGTAATGTTCTTCGCAATGATGTGGAGATGCCGGCGTTGGACTGGGGTAAACACAGTAAGAAGTCGAACAACACCAGGTTAAAGTCCAACAGGTTTACTTGGTAGCAAAAGCCACTAGCTTTCGGAACAGGCTGTCCCTTCGTCAGGTGGGTGGGAGTTCTGATCACAAACAGGGCACAAAGACACAAACTGTATTTACATGAATAATGATTGGAATGTGCGTCTTTTACAGCTAATCAAGTCTTAAAGCTACAGACAATGTGAGTGGAGGGAGAACTAAGCACAGGTTAAAGAGATGTGTATTGTCTCCAGACAGGACAGCTCGTGAGATTTTGAACATCCAGGCAGGTTGTGGGGGTTACAGATAGTGTGACATGAACCCAATATCCCGGTTGAGGCCGTCCTCATGTGTGCGGAACCTGGCTATCAGTCTCTGCGCAGCGACTCTGTGCTGTTGTGTGTCGTGAAGGCCGCCTTGGAGAATGCTTACCTGGAGATCAGAGGCTGAATGCCCGTGACCGCTGAAGTGCTCCCCAACAGGAAGAGAACAGTCTTGCCTGCTGATTGTCGAGCGGTGTTCATTCATCCGTTGTCGTTGCGTCTGCATGGTCTCCTCAATGTACCATGCCTCGGGACATCCTTTCCTGCAGCGTATCAGGTAGACAACGTTGGCCGAGTTGCATGAGTATGTACCGTGGACCTGGTGGATGGCGTTCTCGCCTGAGATGATGGCATCCGTGTCGATGATCCGGCACGTCTTGCAGAGGTTGCTGTGGCAGGGTAGTGTGGTGCCGTGGTCACTTCTTCTGAAGGCTGGGTAGTTTGCTGCAGACAATGGTCTGTTTGAGGTTGTGCGGCTGTTTGAAGGCAAGAAGTGGGGGTGTGGGAATGGCCTTGGCGAGATGTTGGTCTTCATCAATGACATGTTTCTGGAGGAGATGTCGTAACTTCTCCACTTCGGGGAAGTACTGGACGACGAAGGGTAATCTGTCCACCGTGTCCCGTGGTTGTCTTCTGAGGAGGTCGGTGCGGTTTTTCGCCGTGGCGCGTCAGAACTGTCGGTCGATGAGTCGAGCGCCATATCCAAGTTCTTCCAACCAGTGAAGTGTTTATTTTCTGCGGTCATTGCTACGTGTGATGTTAGTGAGTGGACGGTGACTGTCTGACATTTACATGCAGCAACTTTGAACCAAACGACAATTTCCTCTTTCTCGGTGGACTGTAAACACAAATCCGGGAGTCGTGGAATTCGTTTCGGGGCGGAGAGGCGTGCGGGTGGGGCGGGGGGAGGGGGGGGGGCGGGGGCATGTTTGAGGAGTTAGGATCAGTTGTTTTCGAATGTAAATCGTGCAGCATTATTTCGGAAACAAGGGGATAACGAACATTGCCCTGAAGTCAGTGAGCGAGACAAACTGGGACCAGACAGAGCAACAGTGTCATCCGATTGGAAATGCGTCATCTAAGACACACGTGTGAGATGTTGTTTTTCACCCTACTGTTTTCACAGAATGGTGCTATGTGTGATATGAGTGAGTGGACGGTGACTGTCTAACATTTACATGAAGCAACTTTGAACCAAACGACAATTTCCTCTTTCTCGGTGGACTGTGAACACAAATCCGGGAGTCGTGGAATTAGTTTCGGGACGGAGAGGCGTGGGGGTGGGGCGGGTCATTCACAGAATCACAGATTACTACAGCGCAGAAGAGTCCCTTCGGTCCATCGAGTCCGCACCGACGCATGAAATGCCCTGACCTGCCCACCTACTCCCACTTGCCTGCACTTGGACCATAGCCTGAATGTTATGGTGTGCGAAGTACTCATTTCTAATCCAATTAATTAGGAAGCAATGGGATTTCTACGGCAGGGTTCATATACTGGAGTGCTGTCAATAAGAATGTTTAGAAATTATCCCGTCTGTGTCTCTGACTATTCCTTGTCCTCCAGCATTTGAAGTAGTTGGCTCGGATATTGGTTGGAGAGTGTTCACAAATGTTAATCATTTAGCCTTAGAATTTCTAAATGTTTCTTTGAAACAATTGGGAAATTTTCAGTTGCTTGGAACTGGTGGACAGTGTCACACTGCGATCAGTGCGTTGGATGGGTAACAATGTTCTGTTATTTCTTTGCTGTCATTCTACAGCACTGACCTCAGAGCAACAGCTCACTGGCACATGTGGTTTGAAGGCGTTCTGTCGTCTGCAGACGTGTATTCTAATTTACCATGGTCGATGCCGTTTCAGCTGAGGGTCATGTGTGGTAGCGAGTTTCCAGAACCCCTGGAATTGTTTTTTTAAGTAAAAATTTAACTTGCTCTTTGGATGTGCAAGACACCCCTACCCTTCAGGTACCTTCTCTATAACGTTCCTCTCGGGTGGTGTCCACCTCTACCTCATTTCTCCGAGTGCCCGTCTCCAGTAATTGGGAAGGTCCTTACTGATCACCGACGCTCAGTGTTGCCACTTACGACCAACCTCACCTACCCACCAATCCCATTGGCCTTGCGAGGCTCTGTCAGAGGTTCTGCTCTACATATGTATATCCAACAGCAATATGTTGGATATGGAGCACCCACTTTTCTGGGTACGGACAGATGTGCAGTGTAACCTGATAACATTTTGGCTCACACTTTCTCCTAAAAACTGTCATGAGGTGAGAGACTTTGGGAGTGGGCGGCGCTGTCCAGCTAGATTTGGTAGCCTTCCGGGACCATTGGAAAAAACTTTATATTTGCTTTGTGGCGTGTCTATGCTTCAAAAAATAAGCAAATATTTTGAGCTTTTTAAATTCAAAACTCACTGAGAGGTTCATCACACTTTGCCAACTTGGTCGCATTTCTCACACTCATTCTTACTCTATGCAATATATTTCATATGGTTCACTAATGTCCTTGAGGGATGGAAACCTGCAGTCCTTACCTAGTCTGGCCTGCATGTGACTCCAGACCAACATCAATGTTGTTGACTCTCAGCTGTCCTCTGAAATGACCTTGCAAGCCATTAGGTTCAAGGGTGACTAGGGATGGGCAACAAGTGATAGCCATCCGGGGATACCCATGTCCCACGAATGTATCTACATTAAAAGAAAATCGAACAGATCTACCAACTTAAGATTGGCCATCCATATAGCCCCCACTGTGGGCTATTAGCAATAACAGAATTGTATACAAACGCAATTTGTAACTTCATGGTCCAGCGGACCCCCCATTCTATCATTACCATGAAACCAGGGGATCAATCCTGGTTTAATGTAGAATGCAGGAGGGCATGCCAGTAGCAACACCAGATATACCTAAATTCAGGTGCCAACCTGGTGAAGCTACAACAGATGCCTACTTGCATGCCAAACAACATGCAATAGACAGAGCTAAGCACTCCCACAATCAATGGATCAGATCTGAGCTCTGCAGTTCTACATCCAGCCATGAAAGACAGTGGACTAATAAACTACTACTTGGAGAAAACGGATAAGAAATCTTCAATGATGGAGGGGTCCAGCACATCAGCGCAAAAGGCAGGGCAGAAACATTTGCAATCATCTTCAGCCAGAAGTGTTGAATCCATCTTAGCCTCCTCCTGAAGTCCCCAGCATCAGAGATTCCAATCTTCAGCCAATTCAATTCACTCCAAGTGAATTCAAGAAATAGTTAAAAGCAATGGATGCGGCAAAGGCTATGAGCCTTTACAATATTCTGACAATAGGTCTGATGTCGTGCTCCAGAACTTAATATGCCCCTAGCCAAGTTGTTCCAGTATGGCTACAACACTGGCATCAACCAAACAATGTGCGAAGTTACCCAGATATGTCCCGTACACAAAAAGCAGGACATATCCAACTCGGCCAATTTCTGCCCCACCACTCTACTATCAGTTACGAGCACAATGATGTCAACCGTGCTATTAAGTGGCATTTACTCAGAAATAGCCTGCTCATTGAAACTTTGGGTTCCGCCAGGGCCATTCAGTTTCTGACCTCATTAGAATCTTGTTCCAAACATGGACGAAAGAGCTGAACTCCAGAGGTGAGGTGAGTATGATTGCAGTTGGCATCAAGGCAGCATTTGACCAAACTTGGCACCAAGGAGCCTGAGCAAAATTGGGGTCAATAGAAATCAAGGGAAAAGTTCTCCACTGGTGAGAGTAATGATCAGTACAAAGAAAGGTTGCTGTGGTTGTTGGAGGCCAATCACCTCAGTCCCAAAGTCGCTACACCAGTTCCTGAGGGTAGTGTCCGAGGCCTAACTATCTTCAGCTGCTTCATCAATGACCTTCCTTGCATCATATTGTTGGAAGTTCAAATGTTCGCTGATGATTACACAAGGTTCAGCACCATTTGTGAAATCTCAGATACTGATGCAGTCCATGTCCTAATGCAGCAAGTCCTGAAAAGCATTCAGGCTTGAACTGATAAGTAGCAAGTTATATTCACACCACACATGCTAGCAATGACCAAATGCAACAAGAGAGAATCCAACAATCTCCAATTAAATTGTCCTCATTGAATTCCCCACTCTCAGCAGGGGTGTTACCGTTGACTGGACACAGAATTAGACCAACCAAATAAATACTGTGATGACCAGAGCAAGGAAGAGGCTGGGTGACGAATAACTCAACTCATGACTCCCCAATGCCTATCCATTATCTACAAGTCAAGCCGGGAGTGTGATCGAGTGCTTTCCACTTGCATGCATAAGTGGAGCTGCAACAACATTTCAGGAGCTCAACATCATCCAGGGAAAAGTAGCCTATTTGACTGGAGGCCCATCCGCCACCTTCAACATTCACTCCCTCCAACACGTACGTACAGTGGCATCCATGTATAAAATGCGCTGCAACAACTCACCAATGCTCCCTCAACAGGACCTTCCAACCCTGTGACCTCTGGAACCAAGAAGAACAATGGCTGCAGATGCTTCGTAACACTATAGTAACCCACAGGTTCCCCCTCAGTTTCATACCATCTTGACTTGGAAATATATCACCGTTTCCTCACTGTTGCTGGGTCAAAACTTGGAAGTTTGTCTGTTACGACTCTCACTCATTTTCACAAATGCATCATAGAAATCATCCTGTCCGATGTATCACAGCTTGATATGGCCCCTGCTCTGATCAAAGCCGCACGGAATTGCAAAGGGTTGTGAACGTAGCCCAGTCCATCACACAAACAAACCTCCACTGACTCCGTCTACACTTCCCGTTGCCCAGGAAAAGCAGCCACATTTTCTCAAGACCCCGGGCTCAAAGGTCATATCTTCTTTCACCATCTTCAGTCGGGAGATAGATACAAAAGCCTGAGATGACCTATCAACCGAATCAAGAACAATTTCTTCCCTGCTGCCGTCAAACTGATCTTAAGTTGATCTTTCGCCTCACCCTATCTGTAACTGCAACACTATATTCTGCACCCTCCCCATTCCGTCTTCCCTATGTACTCTATGAACGATATATTTTTGACCGTGTAGCTCAAGAAACAATACTTTTCACTGCATGCCAATACACGTGACAATAATAAGTTAAATCAAATGAAAAGGCCAAAAGACATAGGAACAGAAGAAGGCCATTTGGCCCCCCATCCAGTCTGCTCCACCCTTGAATGAGTTCATGACTGATCTGAAATGATAATCTGCAAATCCAGCTTCCTGTTTTATCCCTGTAATCTTAGAATTCCTTACTGATTAAAAATCTGTCTATCTCAGCCTAGAACATACTAAACAGTCCAACCCCTAAAGCCCTCTGTGATAAACAATTCCACAGATTCATTACCCTCTGAGAGAAGTAATTCCTCCTCATCCCTGTTACAAATGGGAGACCCGTACTTTGAGATCATGTCATAGGGTCATAGAGTCATAAAGGTTTACAGCATGGACAGGGGCACTTCAGCCCAGTTTGTTCGTGCCATCCAGTTGTTACAACTCAGCTACTCCCAATTGCCTGCATTTGGCCCATATTCCTCTATGTCCATATTAGATATGAAACTGCCTAAATGCTTTTGAAAAGTCAAAATTGGACCCGCCTCTACTGAATGTGGCAGCTCGTTCCAGACACTCGTCACCCTCTGTGTGAAAAAAGTGCCCCTTTGGAACCCTTTTGTATCTTTCGCCTCTCACCTTAAAGCTATGCCCTCTAGTTTTGGACTACCATACATTCGAGAAAATATGTTGACTATCTATCTTATCTATGCCCATTATTGTTTCATATACCTTTATAATATCACCCCTACGCCTCCTACGTTCCAGGGAAAAAAGTCCCAGTCTATCCAGCCTCTCCTTAAAACTCAAACCATTAAGTCCCGGTAGCATCCTAATAAATCTTTTCTGCATTCTTTCTCGTTTAATAATATCCTTTCGATAATAGGGTGACCAGAACTGTACAGAGTATTGCAAGTGTGGCCTTACCAATGTCTTGTGCAACTTCAGCAGGACGTCCTAACTCCTATATTCAATGTTCTGACCAATGAAACCAAGCATGCCGAATGCCTTCTTCACCACCCTGCTCACCTTCTGCACTGTCCACTATGCCACCAATCTTGGTGTCATCTGCAAACTTACTAACCAGGCCCCATAAATTCTCAACCAAATCATGAATAAAAATGATAAATTAGAGTGGACTCAGCACAGGCACACCGCTGATTGCAGGCCTCCAATTTGGAAAACAAAACTCTCTGCAACCACCTTCTGTCTTCTGTCGTCAAGCTAATCTTGTTTCCAATTGATTATCTCATTCTGGATCCCGTGAGATTTAACCTCGTGCAACACCCTACCATGTGGTACCTAGTCAAAGGCTTGCTAAAGTTCATGTAGAAAACGTGGACTGCGCTGCCCTCATCTACATTCTTGGTTGCCCCTTCAAAAAAACTCAACGAAATTCGTGAGACATGATTTTCCACTCGCAAAGCCATGCTGACTGTCCCGAATCAATCCTTGCCTCTCTAAATGCCTGTAGATCCTGTCTCTCAGAATACCTTCTAAAAACTTACTCACTACAGAAGTTAAGTTCACTGTCTGTCGTTCCCGGGCTTTTCCGTGCAGCCCTTCTCAAACAAAGGCACAACATTTGCCACTCTTCAATCTTAAGGGCGGCGCGGTTGCGCAGTGGTTAGCACTGCTGCCACACAACGCCAGGGACACAGGTTCAATTCCTGCCTTGGACTACTGTCTGTGAGGAGTTTTCACTTTCTCCCAGTGTCTGCGTGGGTTTCCTCCGGGTGCTCCGGTTTCCTCCCACTGTCCAAAGATGTGTGGGTTGGGTTGATTGGTCACGCAAAATTGACCCGAGCGTCAGGGTGATTAGCAAATGAAGGTTATGGGAATAGGGCCTGGTTGGGATTGTGGTCGGTACAGACTCTATGGGCCGAATGGCCTCCTTCTGGACTGTAGGATGTCTATGTTTCTATGATTTAGGCACATCGCCTGCACCTGTCAATGATTTAAATATCTCTGCTCGGGGACCTCCCGAGCCTCCCACAACGTCCTTCAAAAGAATTGTATTTGTGGAGAGAACTAACAGATCCTTGGAAACAGTACCCATGTTCTGAGAAATTCCCTTTCGAAGTTAATGCATGTTGTTGCGAAAAAGGCACAATAACCCAGATGGAAGTCTTTAAAAATTGGAAGTAGTGAATAGCAAATGTACGTCCTTTGGTTTGACAGGCAACTGGAAGATTAGCAAGCCTTAAAAGGATAAGAATTACAGCTATTTGTGTATTTTAGCATGTCTGTCGCGCCATTAAAATTGAATTATTTTGGAAGCAGATCACGAGTTACATCATTATGACATTTCGTTACGAGTTAATGGCAACACGTAAGTTTCAGTGACTAAGCCTTTATCACGGAATTTAATGATGATGTAAGGCAACGCGAACTCGTTGCATTTCCGTCGGCCGACCTGTTCCAGTTTGATGACTATCGGAATCATGGAATTTTACAGCACAGAAAGAGGCCCTTCAAGCAACCATATCTGTGCCAGCCATCAAGCACCGCGATGATACTGGATTATCAATTTTTTTATGTTTGGTGGGGGGGGGGGGAGAGGTGGGGGTTCTTTAAGAATCAGTGGTTTCCGACAAAGAATCCCTTTGTATGGGTGGCATGTTGCCGATGCTGAAAGGCAGGATAATTACTCATTGTAATCATGTAAATGTTTATTTAGCAGAAGGCTTGATAGGGTGTGTTTTGATTAAAGTAATGAGGTAAGTTAGGTATATAGGGATAGAATCATGTGATGTGAGAAATGGGAGGAGTTAGGCTTGCTGCAGAAAAAGAGATTTTATTTAAAAAGCAGCAGTTGCTGGAGAAGGCTGATTAAAGACAGCAGCCTACAAGCAGCTCTCTCTCTCTCTATCTCTCCCTGTCTCGGAAAGATTTCCCTGAAAGCTCCCAGTCTGTTTTCCAAGTCAGAGCAGGTTATGCTAACCATATTTAAAGAGAGGTTCAAATCTATGAGAGAAATACTGTTTAATTGGAACTGACTGGTGATGAGTGAGAAGTTAAAAGTTGTTTCTTTACACGTTTAAAGAATGTTCAACAATTAGGAGTTCATTTGTATCATTTTGTTAGACTTTTGCTTAAACCGTGATGTGAATAAAGATGTTTTGATAAACAAAAGATCCCTGATTTGTTCATGGAATTACTCCGAAGGCAAAGTAACTTTTCCTCACATTTATGCCAAAAATAAAAAAAATGTTGGGGTCCAGTCTGGTTTCATACCATCCCTTGGGATTTCTGATCTGACATCCTAATATACCTATATTCTCATCCCATTTTTCAGCACTTGGCCCAAGGATTGGTGTTGGGTCATTTGCTGTTTGCAGTGTACATATTGATCCAGACGTGAATGTTGGAGGTATGTGACGTTTGAAGTGCTCAGCTAAAAGTTTCTTCAATGCTGTAGGAGCTCCCACCTCGACCATACCTTCAGGCAGTGAGTTCCAGATTCCCACCACATTCTGTGTGAAAAAGGTTTTCCTCAAATCACCTCTAAATCTCCTGCTCCTTATCTTCAATATATGCACCATGTTCTTGGCCCCTCAATTAAGGGGTCATCTGACCATACCAACTCTATCACTCCGTATTCGAAGCTTTCCTCCTGTATACCACACCACAACTTTTCGTGCCATTTGCAAACTTCCTGAACACAGCTTCCACATTCACGTTTGGATCATTAATGTACAATGAAAACAGCAGGTGACCCAGCACAGATCCTTGGGCACACTGCTGGGCACTGGCGCCCAGTCATAAAACAAATTTCGACCACAACACTCTGCCTCCTGCCACTAAGTCAATTTTACATTCAATTAGCCAAATTGCCTTGGATCCTATGGATTCTAATCTTCTTGATCAGTCTCCCATTTGAACTTGTCAGAATCCTTATGGAAGTCCATGCAGAGTACATGAACTGCACTACACTAATCTGCACACGCAATCACCTCCTCGAAAAATTCAATCAAATTTGTTTGACAAGATCACCCCCTGACAAAACCACGCTGACTACTCTTGATTAATCCTTGTCTCACGAAATGCAGATTAATTCTGCCCCTCAGAAATTTTTCTAAAATTTTCCCCACCACTGAGTTTCGACTCACAGGCCTGTAGGTACTTGTTTTTTCCCCCTACTTCCCTTCTTGAATAATGAATTATAGAATACTAAGAATGTGGTATTAACAAACATTGTAGACATCCAAAATATTGCACCACAGAAGTAAATCGTGCGGCTCTACATATCACTCCATATAAAGCGCACTGCGATTCAACAATCTTTTCTGGCAGAGAACGTCCAGATGTTAAATTCTAACCACCATCCCTGCTAAGGGTATTTACCTCCTTTTTTTTTACGATTTAAATTCGTAGCAGTTAGAAGAGTGCAGCAAAAGAAAAATCAATTGAACAATTTCAGGACCATTTGGATGCTCTGTTCGGGAACGGTAAGGGCTTCCAGGGCGCAGGACTGAAATTCATTTCCTCACCTGTCTTTGCACTCGGCCTCCGTGGTTCAAGTCATAAACATGTTTGACCGTTCTCTATGGGTCCGTTCTGGTTCCAGTGCCGCGTTCTATCACCATTGAGAATCACGCGTGGAGAATGATCAGTTCGGTCACATTGGGTTCATTGTAAAATGCACAACTGATTCACTTTCAAGAGCAGAAGAGGAGCGGGCGAAAAATCAGCAACATTGTTTTAAATCGGCTTATTCATCTTTGAAAGCAAGCAAACTAATTGAAACGCACACCGTTAGCGGTGCTCCGAATGCATGATTTCATCTTCATTTTGCGACTGGTTTTGAGCTCTGCCCTTTGCCATGACCAAATGGTACGCCGGGATTTCTCTTTCAAGTTTCGTTGCAACCGAATGCGTTGATCGACCTTTTCAGAGGACAGGTCAGAGTCAACCATACTAGTTTGGGACTGAGTCCAGTTTTTCCTAAATCCATTGTTAGTCCGTTAATGGGAACATAGTAATGAGGAGCAGAAGTCGACAAATCTAGCTCTTTGAGCCTGCTCCGCCATTCAATCAGATCATGTCTGATCTCTCCCTGGTCTCAAATCCACCTTCCCACCTGTTCCCTATATCCCTCTGTTCTTTTTTTTTGTTGGAGATATATCTATCCCTTTCTTAAAATCATTCAGCGATTCAGACTCCACTGCGCTATGGGATAGCGAATTCCACAAAATCACCACTCTCTGCGAGAAGTAGTTTCTCCTCATCTCAGTTTTAAATCTACTGCCTTGCAACCTATACCCGTGATCTCTTGCTCCAGATTGCCCCTTAAGAGGAAACATTTGCTCTGCATTTACTTTTCCAATCTCTTTTAAAATTTTATACACATCGATCAGATCCTTTGTTATCCTTCTAAACTCCAGTGAGTACAAGCCCAAACTGTTCAATCACCCCTCAAACGTCAACCACGTCATCCTGGGAATATATTTGGTGAAACTCCTCTCAACTGCCTCCAATGTCAACACATCCTTCCTCGAATAAGGAGACCAAAACAGTGCACAACACTCCAGATGTGGTCTCACCAACGTCCTATAAAATTGCAACAACACTTCTCTACTTTTATATTCCCGATAAATGCCAACATTGCATTTGCCTTTTGTATTACGTACAGCACCTGCATACCGAAGGAAACTATTCGGCTAAGAGAACAATGTGATCTTCCAGCAGCCCAACAGTGTCTTGCTCAGCTTTTCTGATAACTGCTATTTTAAGCTTTAGTCACATCCATAAAATGAGTCACAGTGAAACATTTTTTAAAGCAAATAATTATTTTGTTTCATGGCTTTTTTATTTTCCAAACAGATTTCAAATTGGTAAATTGAGATTTCACCTCACACTTGTTGGTTTACGTCCAATAACATAAAAATTAGACAATATCAAATGTTGCAATTCTTCGTTCAGAAAAGCGGTTTCGGTTCTGCCAACTACACTTCTCATTACTGAGACCACGAGTACGTTTTCTCTTACAAAAGTGCCTCCTGGGACCAGAACAGACAACAGCCAATTCACCAAATTCTGTTGCGAGTGCTTTCACTTGACTTCCGGCAACAGTTATTCATAACCACCACATAGTTTATTTTATTTTTGGCAGTGAATTATATTGGATGATCTAAGATTAAAACTTGCACGAAAGCAGCCGAGGCTTCCTGACTAGAAATTTAAATAGAAAGCACCTTAAGCACAGCTGTCCTCGCGATATTTTAATCACATTCCGAAAGTGTTGCTCTGTCTCTGCAACAAGATGAATGAGATAAATGGGAATATTTTATCGTGAGTTATTTTGCTAATATTACAACATTCAGATTAAAATATCGGAAACATTAACCTAACCATAAAAGTGAAAGATTACGCTTGTCGAAATATTTTTGTTATGACCTGTGATTTTTGGAAGAAGCTACTTCTGAATTTATTTATTTTATTTTGCGGATTTATTGCCAAATTAGAAAAGTAATTCCCAGGACCAAAGATGGAGCCAAGATCTGACACATTTCTCCAACCGGATTGAGCTCAACGAGTCAATGACATGTCCCATGTCGGATTATTGGGCTGCGAAATTATTATTGCATAATGTTTCCCTGGCTGGGGAAATATTAAATTGTTCGCTTTCTTTTTTCGACAATGACGTCACCTTTATGTCTCAGTTCAGGATAACAGTCATGCAGCTGTATAACCTGGGCACACACTTACGGATGTAAACATATGAACACACTCTCACATATATTTTCATGATGAGGTGACATGCCAGTGCCGCCAAAGTAATTGAATCTTCTGCTATTGGAATCCCCACATTGCGAAGGCGAACGCATTGAATGGTCTGAGGTAATTTTCCTGATGTTAATTTTAGTTATGATGTTTGGATCGTATTATTCTTTAACGCGATATGTTATGGTATTACAGTTGTTGTATTGGTCAGTTTTCGTGAAAGAAACGGAGCATTTGATTTGATTAGATTGGATTTATAATTGTCACATGTATTAACATACAGTGAAAAGTATTGTTTGTTGCGCTATGCAGACAAAGGAAACGAGAAAGTGCAGAATGTAGTGTTACAGTCAGAGCTAGGGTATTGAGAAAGATCAACATAATGCAAGGTAAGTCCATTCAAAATTCTGACAGCAGCAAGGAAGTAGCTGTTCTTGAGTCGGTTGGTAGGTGACCTCAGACGTTTGTATCTTTTTCCCGACAGAAGAAGGTAGAAGAGAGAATGTCCGGGGTGCGTGGGGTCCTTAATTATGATGGCTGCTTTGCCGAGGCAGAGGGAAGTGGAGACAGAGTCAATGGATGGAAGGCTGGTTTGCTTGATGGATTGGGCTACATTCACGACTTTTGTAGTTCCCTGCGGTATTGGGCAGAGCAGGAGTCGTACCAAGCTGTGATACAATCAGAAAGAATGTTTTCTATGGTGCATCTGGAAAAGTTGGTGAGAGTCGCAGCTGCCATGCCAAATTTCCTTCGTCTTTTGAGAAAGTAGAGGTGTTGGTGGGCTTAACTATAGTGTCGGCATGGGGGGACCAGGACAGGTTGTTGGTGATCTGGACACCTAAAAGCTTGAAGCTCTCGACCCTTTCTACTTCATCCCCGTTGATGTAGACAAGAGCATGTTCTCCTTTACACTTCCAGAAGTCGATGACAATCTCCTTTGTTTTGTTGACATTGAGGGAGATATTATTCTTGCCGCACCAGGTCAGCAGATTCTCTATCTCATTCATCTACTCTGTCTCGTCATTGTTTGAGATCTGACCCACTACGGTGGTGTCGTCAGCAAACTTGAAAATCGAATTGGAGGGGAATATGGCCACACAGCCATAGGTGTATAAGTAGTATAGTAGGGGGCTGAGAACACAGCCTTGTGCGGAACTGGTGTTGAGGATGATCGTGGAGAAGGTGTTGTTGCCTATCCTTACTGATTGTGGTATGTGAGTTAGGAAGTCCAGGATCCAGTTGCAGAGGGAGGTTCTGAGGCCCAGGCTAGGGAATTGGAGGTGCGTTTTGTGGGAATATTGGTGTTGAAGGCTGAACTGTAGTCAATGAATAGGAGGCTGACATAGGTGTCCTTGTTGTCTAGCTGGGGTTCCAGGGTTGAGTGCAGGACCAGGGAGATTGCGTCTGCTGTGGATCTGTTGCGGTAATAGGCAAACTGTAGTGGGTCCAAGTAGTCCGGGAGGCTGGAATTGAATCGTGCCATGACGAGCCTTTGGAAACACTTCATAATGATGGATGTCAGAGCCACCGGCCGATAGTCTTTAAGGCGCGCTGCTTGGTTTTTCTTAGATAGTGGGATGATGGTTGTCTTCTTTAAGCAGATATGGCCTTCAGATTGTTGTAAAAAGAGGTTGAAGATGTCTGCGAATACTCCCACCAGCTGATCTGCACAGGATTTGAGTCCTCGTCCTGGCACCCCATCCAGGCCAGTCACTTTCCATGGGTTTACCTTCGAGAAAGCTGCTCTGACATCTGCAATGGTGACCACAGGTACAGGTTCATCCAGGGCTTCTAGGGTGGAGGGCATGCTCTCACTGAGCTCTTGCTCAAAACCGGCGTAGAATGAATTGAGCTCATCAGGCAAGGTGCGTTGGAGCCGCCGATTTTACATGCCTTCATCTTGTAGACCGTTATGTCTTGCAGTCTTTGCCATAGTCCGCGGGGGTCGGTGTTGCTAGCCTGGGACTCTAGTTTGGTTCGGTACTGTCTTTTGGCATCTTTGATTGATCTCCTTAGATCGTATCTGGCTTTCTTGGACAGACAGTAAGAAGTCTCACAATACCAAGTTAAAGTCCAACAGTTTTATTTGGTAGCAAAAGCCACTAGCTTTCGGAGCGCTGCTCCTTCGTCAGGTAAGTGGGAGTTCTGTTCACAAACAGGGCATATAAAGACACATGCATCTTTTTAGAATACAATGTAGAATACACATGCATCTTGTATAGGTCAGTGTCGTCTGACTGGAACACCTCGGACCTGGAATTCAGCAAGCAGTAGATATCCCAGTTCACCCATGGTTTCCTGTTGGGGAACACACGGATTTGCCTCTTTGGCACCCAGTCTTCTGCACACCTCCTAATGAAGTCAGTTACTTTAGTGGCGTACTCGTTCAGGCTGATCGCAGAGTTTCTAAGTAATGACCAGTCCACTGACTCCAAGCAGCCCCGTAGACGATCATCCGATTCCTCAGACCAACATTGCAAGACTTTCTTTGATGGATTCTCCCGCTTCAGCTTTTGCTTGTAAGCCGGGAGCTGGAGCACAGCCTTGTGGTCTGAATTGCCAAAGTATGGGCGATTGATAGAGCAGTAGGCATGTTTGATATTTGTGTAGCAGTGGTTCAGGATGTTTGGGGCTCGAGTGGAACAGGAGACGTGTTTGAACGCATCAGCCTATTTTACCCCTGCCAATTCTGGTGTATATCTATAGATGTTAATGAGGAAGACTTGGCAGTTTCCACTGGGCAAGGTATGCCTATTTTTAATTCTCGCCTTTTCTGCAACTATTTGCAGCTTGCAAAGCATTTCAGAGATCAGTTACGAGTCACCCACATTGTCGTGGGGTTGAAATCACATGTAGAACGGACTGTGTAAAGATGGCGGACTTGCTTTCCTAAATGCGTTGGTCGACCAGGCGGGTTTATTAGCTGTTCACTCGCCGGTGACCTCCACAAGGACGAAGTACATCCTGTTGGATATCACCCCGACCTGCGCACAGGCACACAAAACACACACATGCAAACGCTTGCATGTTATACATGTCAATTGGCATGGCAGGGCTGCAGAAATTGTGAAATCTTCCACATGAGAGAAAACCACTTTGAGGAAACAGGACAATTGAATTCCTTTGTTGCTTTTCCTGATGCGAATTACAGTTATTTTTAGATCTAGCTTCACAAGAACGTTTATGTCAAAACTAAGCCAGTTTGCTGTTTCAGTACGGGAAACAACGCGCTTAACTAGGTGGTATCTGTTAGCGATCCGGTGAGATCATTTCCTCTTGGGTGCGATGGACATTAATACCGATCTCTCACTGATTGATTCAAGGCTCATGTGTCAACGATTTTATGCTTTTAAAATTAATTGAAATACTTCATATGCAATTGTAATTAATATGGAAAACTTCTCAACTTAAAATTTGATATTTGATTGTACAGGTGGGTCTAACTGAATAGATTGTTTTATGTGAAAGTTTGCCCGACTATGCGCTTACAATGGTAAACTAAATTGACGGATTTGCATTGACGTGTTGCCAAAATCACGCGCACGGCCTGTCCGATCGCATTCCACATTAAAAGTGTCCAAATTTGAAGTGAAGTTCATAACTTGGCAACCAAATACTAAATTAGGGCAGAAGGTCGTAACAACAGAAATTTATGCTGAAACATGTCTCGATTGTTTACTTGACTTTAAGGTCTGTCTGATTGGGACCAGCTACCCGCAAGATCGTCTTGTTCATTGTTGAAATAAGAGCGAGAAGATATGCAGTCAGTTGAACGCCCAGGAGAACATGGCTAATGCTTGGAGATGGTCAGCTCAGGTCGCAGGATGGCTAGTTCCTGATACCAAACGCACAGGTTCAGTTCTCATACCTGCTGAGGTTTTTATGAAGGTCCGGCTCCTGAGTCTTGCCCTTCGCATGAGACGCGACGTTCCTCAGGTTAAAGCACCACCAGTTAGCTGCCCCCCCCCCCCCGCCTCCCCCCACCCCCGCCTCAAAAAGGAAAGCAGTCTATGGTGATCTGGGACGAAAGTGGCTTCATCTTTTGAAAGCAATCCTTCCTTTTTAAAAATTCCTCCATGGGCTTGGCGTCGCTGTCCAGGCCAGCATTTATTGCCCATCCTTAATTACCCCTGACAAGGTGGTGTTGTGCTGCCTTCTTGAACAGCTACAGTTTTCACCTACTGAATGTTGACAGAGACAGAAATACAACCAACATGGACTGTTGTTGATGGTCCCGCAATATATCTCAGATTTAAATTGCCTGAACAGGACGGTTTCTCGCAAACATTTCCAATGGCTTCGATAAAAAGACATATGAAAGTTTTACTTACTGGAAGTATTGTGATGCGTATTTGTATTAAAAATTAAATTTATTGAAAACAATAATTTCCATTAACGAGATTCATACATCAAGGTATGTGCCAGCGCCGCCCTTCTCCTCCCCCCACCCCCCCCCCCCCCATCCCACCGAAAAATACAACATGAGCATTCAAACAAGGCCATTGCTGTTGCTGCATTACATGGAATGCACTAAACTGATTTTTTGCACAGGGCCAACTACAATTGTATTTTCATGTTCTAATCTTACAGAAAGATAGTGTAGTGAAATGCAAATTAAAATGACTGTAAGCGAATGCTGCACTCGCCCCTCATCCGTCTTGATTGTGGCTTCTTCATCTTCTTTCTTATTTCGTGTATTTCTTCTCCCACTTGTATCTGAACACGTGTTCTTCATTCCCAAAGGGTACTGCTCTTGTGCAATTATGAACAGAGGCGGAAATTATCAGCCGATCTTTACCTGATCATTAAAAACAAAATTGAAAAGTGTTTTCGAAACAATGCACTTTATTTTAGTTACTCTTTTCTATTTTATATCCACACACAGTTCCCATTTCATCCCGTCAGCGTCAATATCCAAAGATCCACAAGTACATTCAGCACGGCATTTATATTTCCAGATTCACGGATGCGCATTCAACTGGATCAATATCAAACTTAAAGGAACTGTCTCCAAAGATATCCTCTCATTGTGATTCAATGATAATTATTAAAATATCCATACCATAAATACAACCAGGGCCGAGGCAAGCTTAATTCAGAAAAATATGTCACTATTTCCAATATTACAAAACCATCAGCTTCCTAAACTTGCGTTTATGCTTTCAGTTTCTTTTGGCGATACTGTTTGATTCGTGTGTGTGTGTGTGTGTGTCTGTCTGTGTGTGTGTGTTGTGTGTAATTATGTGTTACATCTCTTTTATAGAAAAGATAAATGTGAACTCCTGATTACCTAAGACGGATTTTCACTCATTAGATATAGAATAACATTTAAATACAAATACAGCTCTCGATTATATATCTGAGTTGACATATTCAAACTGTCTGCATTCACTTGGTATGCAGCGATTTGTTTTTTAATTTTTTTTACTCCACAAAGTTAGAAAACCAATGCGCAGAGTGGACCCGGAAAACCAGAATTCATTCTTTTCTTGCTCCAAAAACGAAACTCAAATTTCAATTGTTTCCAATTCATGGTTCCCACAAGAGAGACAACGAAAGTCCAAACTGACAAGATAAGGCATTACACCCATCATGGGCTTGATGCATCGCCTTAATGTTAGCCAAAAGGCTTTGGTATCCAGCCATAGCTTGCATACGTAAATAATTACCCTTTGACTCTTAATAAAGACGTATGCAACGCTTGGGCATCGCACGGAGACAAACACATTAGAAGATGTTTGTTTGGATGTCCTCTGGAAAAGATGAAACTACCTGTGTTTTCAGAGCGAGCTGGATGGAAATCAACATTACATTCTTCTCCAGGTCGTTATTCCGGGCGTCGGTTTCAGTGAAGAAGATTAAAGGCTAAATACTGCTCAGGAGATCAGCGAGCACTACGATACCCAGTTACGAAAATGCCCCATGAGGTCATTGGGGCGACCGGACAGAGCAGAGGATACCCTATTTAAACGATTGAAAGAAGACCAAACTTCCAGTAGTGCTGCTCTGAAATATTTTGTGCTCATTTTTCTCAAGTGAGAGGTTGAAACCAAACCCTTTTTGAATAAAAGCAGCTAAAACTAAGCCAAAACTAAAAATTGACGTTCGGAATTTATTACTTGTCTTGCCCCTTTCGAACCCACCAATGTTATCTCTGTATATACTTTCAACGTGGTTTACGGAATTAAGATGGCGTTCTCTTACCTTCAATTGAAACCTGTTACAGGTTCACAATTATGCCCAGCAGTCCAAGAATTATCAAAAAACCGAGAACATGCCGTGAAATCATCAGATTGTGGAAACTGTACTCTGCAATGCAATATTAAAATATACACATGTAATTGTTTATATCAGCATTGTCGAATGGAAGCAAATAGCACTGGCTTCTATAAATGCAAGGGATCCATAAAATTGCTACTCTAAACTTGGGACCCGATATTAAATTGCCAGCGTGAATTAACGTACGATAATAATCTCAAAATACAATCCCCAAACTGAGAATCAAGTGAACGTGTTCACATAGTACATTCCACTTTGCGAGAGAGCCTGTTGCTCGGTGCCAGCGCCATTCTTTTGGCGATTGGCTTTTCTTCAAATCTCATAGGACAATGATGTCCATTTTCAGTCAGAATGTGTTTGCTCTGTTCTCTCCGGTAGTTTATGAGCAATGCCAATGAACAATGCAAAAACTAATTTCCAACATATTTTTGGCTGGGTAGAAAAATCACAAAAGTGCGCCTCTATAATCATAACGTGGGACACTGCAAGTTGGGCACCCAACACCGTCCTCATCGATGAAAATGTAGCTCGCTGATGATCAGTCTGTGATCGGTTAACTTAATCAGGACGACACATAGTTTAGGTTTTCTGATATTCGCCCTGGTAGGTTGGGTCGGCTCCTGGCATGGCAGACACGCTGTCACCAATACAGGCACCATGTACCAAATGCTCTGTGCTTGCACTGTTATTCCCTTATTTATAAAGTTTCCACCCACAGTGTAATGAACAATTGTTTATTGGAGTAAAGGGTCCAAAACCGAAATTGTCACTCGAGGAGTATTAGAAACAATTCTTCGTGCTTCAGCATTTCCAAAAAATTAAAGAACGAGGGAATTCAGCAAATGAAGTAAAACCAGGTGAAAGAAGGTGTTTCCGAAGTTTAATGCTTGGATAAAAGAGAAATAGGTTAATAATGGTCAAAAGTATCTGGATTGTGGAGGAAATGCCCTCAAACGATGTTGGCTAAAGTTGCACACAGGAACTGTCCCAATTAAAAATGACTATACTAAAGCCGATCCATTTGTAAGTTCAGTTCATTTGGCAAGAATTTGGTGAGAAATAAGCTTTCACTTTCGAACTGTTCGCACATCAACTTCCCGTTTCAGATCTTTTCAGGGACATATTCTCCCTTCTCCAACGACCATCTTGATTATTTTAATTCATTTTCATTGATGTGACATCGCGATTAAGTCCACATTCACCCCGTATATTCAAGTTTAAACAATTGCCCCTTCCTATCTAATAAATAACTACAGTTTGGAGCATTTCCCCCCACTCGCTGCAGTAAATGTTTCCAACCTTACCTTGCATGACGGTGTAGCTGACACTGGCGGGCACCTTAAGGGAGATATGAGATGCCAGGCATGTATAAACGGCTCCGTTCTGGCGAGGCTGCGCTTCTTCCAAAGAACTGGAGACCTCAAAAAGACCATCCACTGTCTCGTTTCTCACAGTTTCTATTCCGGCCAGAATTTCCACACCATCTCTTTGCCAGGAGATTTTTAAATCCTCCGGGTAAAATGCAGCCGTTTTGCACTCGAACCTTCGAGAAGTCGCTGAATTCTCTTCAATCGGAACGATTTTCAGTGGTGTTGGGGGAACTTTTAACAGGGTGAAAAATAATTGAATTAAAAGGAGAATATTCTCAGTGGCTTAACCTCAATACGCTCTTACACTCGTACTGTGATAACAGTTATCGTGCTTTTGAAACGTCTGACGTGCATTTATTGCATACAATGTTATCCGATGCTCAGCAAAAATGCCGGATGTTCAGCAAGCGATACACAATGATGACCAATCTCCCAGAATTGATAACAACCAGCGAAGTATCACAGTTCGGAAATAAAGCAGCAGATCCTGGCGCGGAATTGTGTGTGGCAGCAGTGACCTCGAGTGAGATTTCGGCCTGAATATATCAGAAAGGGAGCACCAACCAGTCTGCACGAACATTAGGTTCTACTAACGTTTTTTTTCTGCAAGAATCATTGACGTACTAAAGTGTGAGGATTTGAAAAAATGGCCCGCTTCGAATATTTAGTTAGTTTCAAAACAGATTTTTTCGTTTAATGTGTAAAATCAAAATGTGTGTGAAATCAAAATATCTCCGATGTCTAAATCGACTTCAGACAAGATACTGTTGATTATATAACATTTCAGTGTCTACGCTGAAGGTTTCAAATCTTGCATCATTCATTAAAGGATCTTTCTCGAGGAGGGAATGAAGGTTAGAGTATTTTGTAAACCAGGAAAGATTTTATTTTGATAATTATATGTATCTATATAGATCATAATACCCATACGGATGACTGAAACCGAATAGGAAAAATAACCCAGCGGTTAATTCCAGGGATCAAAACAAAAAATGCTGGGTAAACACATCAGGTCTGACTAAGTTTTCATTTCAGATTTCCAGCATCCGCAGTATTTTGCTTTTTGAGCCGTTAATTCCAGGCGTTTGCTCTTCTGTAGCGTCATTCGGTCAGCTGACCGCATTTTGTCTGGAGAAGATCTTCCTTCGAGCAGTCCAAATTTACCATTTTCTGATGCGAAACGCTCTATCAGTCTGCCCACTCTATCCACAATCACCTTGTAAAGTTCCTTGTTAGGTTTACATAGATTTATTTATTATAATCAATCTATTTAATATATTTTACTTATGAGTCTACTTTTGCGACATTGTAGTAGTAGAAAATTAGTAATTTACAGGCATTATTAACATTAAATATTACGTTGGCTGTTATTCCAGCAAAGCCTCAGAATTCCTCAATTCTTTTCACATGGGCTTGTTTTAACCTGCTGGGTAGAAAGAAGCTAGTGTTCTCTCGATCTCCTACCACAACTTTCGTCGGGGCATGGGAAGTGTACATGGGAATCATGAATTACCAAAAGGGATCCCAGATGTTTCTATGAATATTCGGTGATATCCCGCCTCCGCTTTATCAGTCATGACAATACCATAGGAAATTCAGGTGGCGTACCCAAGAGGTTCAAACAAAAGCATCGGGCACCTTTACTGTCCTGCAAAGTCTAAACCCGGAGTGGAATCCAGCATTGAGGGCAAGATCCTTCCTTTCACTGTGTTGCAGAATCCGGTTTGTGAAAAGTTTGGAATGTGAAACATATAATTGGACCCATGTACCAAGTATAAATTGCGGACATAGGGTTGACACTGAAACAAAGCAAAACTCTGTCCATCACAAATTTCGGTATAGAAAGTGTGACATCGGCAATTTCGAGCAGTTAGAGGAAAAAGGGATCTGGTTTGAGGAAAATTCGTCGCTGTGGTTGGGGAGTTTTCACCTGAGTTTATTATGAAGGCACTGAGAATGTTGGATCTTTACCAGGGTGAAAGGACTTGGATTAGATGCAGAGACTGAATAAGCTACGGTTGTTCTATTTAGACGTGATAATGTTTAGAGGAGGCTGGATAGCGACTTTGAAAGTTCTGATCAGTTTTCATAAAGTCAATAAGGAGAAAGTGTTCTCAGTGACACAAGAGTCGATAACCAGAAGACCGATTTAAGGTGACTGGCAAAATTACGCAACGCGTCTGACCTTTGGGTGGAATTTAGCTACAGTCTAGTTCCTTGTAAATATGACCAAATTGTTCAACTTAAAACGGGAGCAGTGAGGAGTAAGAATCCCAATTGATTTTCGCCTCCTGATTGAGCTCAACGAACTCGGCACAGAGACGATTTGGAAACGGCAATCTGCAACAAAATGATATACCGTGAATGACTGGGCTGACTTTCACCGAAAACTTCTTTCTCTTTGCAATCACCTCCATTTTGGACTCGTTTTGATTTGTTACTCTTCGCAATTCCAACTGCGGGTGTTACCGAGCACGCAGGGAATATTCCTTCCTTGTTCAGATTAATAAACTGATCTTCAAAATTTGTAAAAGGTTTGTCTTGTGAGGTGTTAAAGTTGATTCCATTGTTGAGTTGTGGCACCGTCATTGTGACATGAAGGAACCAGACACTGAAATCCCATTCAACCATCAACACAAAATACTGCAGAGCCAGGAAATCTCAAATTCAAACTGAAAATACGGAGAATGTTCGGCAGGTAAGGGAACATCTGTGTAGAGAAACCGTGCTAACGTTTCAGGTCGATTTTCATAATCGACAATGAAAGCGTTTTTTCTCTCCACATAAGCTCCTTGGCCTGCTGACTTTTTCCAAAACGTTGTCTTTTTATTTCGCATTTTTCCATTGCATGATTTCGAATCTAAAATAACAAAAACAGAAACTGTTGGAAAATCTCAACAGCTCTGTCTTCATCTGTGGAGGGAGAACAGAGCTAACGTTTCGAGAATTGACGACCGTTCGTCAGAGCAGGTCATCCGGATTTAAAACTTTAGTTCTGTTCTCTATCTACAGAGGCTATCAGGCCTGCTGAGATTCTCCAGCACTTTCTGTTTTTGCTTCAGATTCCAGTATCCGCAATCATTTGCTTTTATTCGAACTAATATGTCCACTGTGCATCGAGGTCAATGGAGGACAACCCAGTGTTCTGTAATTGGAATTCGTTATTGCTCTTCCTCCAGTGATAAAAAGGATCAAATTGCATATATGGCGCTGAGCTGAAATCCTCCCGTTTACAATAACTCCTACCGTACACAGTAAGCTGGGTGCCAGTTCCAGTTTCATTAGATTTTTTCGGATAGTTTACTTTACAATAATACACTCCGGAATCTGCAAAAGTCACATTCAGGAATTCAAGCGAACTGCTTCCCTTGTTCGCATCAAATCGCTTTCTGCTGTCTGGTTGGAGAAAGGATTGCTCTCCGCGTCTCCACCAACGAACATCGGGCGCATCTTGAAAGATCGGAAATGTGCAGAACATGGAAGCATTCGCTCCTCTGCTCACCTTCAAGTATTTAGGGACCTGAACCACTTTGTTCCAAGTTACTCCGGCGGCTGTCAGGAAAGTAACAAAGGCGGTGATGTAACAGATAAAGAAAAACAACTGAGAGAAGTAAATTATAAAAACAAGCAATCGAATTAGAGAAGCACAGTATCTAATTGTACAGTGGGTAACAGCTCCAGAGTCTTTTAAATTAGTATTTGCTATTGTGAAACCGGCTGCATCTAATAACGGGATGTACCTGACCAAAACGCGCCCAGAAGAGCCATGTAGTGAACTGTAACTTGTATCGACATTTTGCAAATAATGCGTTACTTGTCTATTTGCTGCAAATGAGAATGGTATCCACAATAGTTTGCGTAAGAAATAGATTTTATGGTTAACTATATGAAACATGTGACCACGACATGAGAGATCACATGACTAAAACAGCGTATTGGATGCGTTTACATTTCTCTGTGTGTGTCTGCAAAGTAGAAGCTGACCTTAATGCCAGCCGAAAAGCTGCCTCTTGAAGAGTAATGTTTTTCAGCCACTTTCTGGAAACTTCGTTCCAATGATTTTCTTTGTCACCTCAAGTCCATCGACCCTTTATTCAATCCTGAAAATAACGATGCAGGCCGCAGGCGGCCCTGCCGCACTTCATCAAAGGCATTCTACTTCCGGTCGGAGCACAAAACGTGCAAACCTTTAGTCCTGAGTACTTAGGGCCGAGTGTGATCGAGACCTCAATCAACGTATCGCGACATTACTGGAATAACAATTCCGATTAACAATCCTGATCATCTCCCCATTCCTCATTCCAGTGCGTCGACGACAACAACAGTGGATTTTTACTGCAACCCAAAGCGTCATGGGTGAGTTTACGCCAGTTTTCACATTTGTCACATCCACAAAGTAATTTGTTCGTAAATAGTGTTTCTTGAAAGAACAAAGAACAAAGAACAATACAGCACAGGAACAGGCCCTTCGGCCCTCCAACACTGCGCGCTCATGTGCCCAACTCGACCATTCGTTTGTATCCCTCAATTCCCATTCTGCTCATGTGGCTGTCTAGATAAGTCTTAAACGATCCCAGCGTGTCCGCCCCAATCACCTTGCTTGGCAGTGCATCCCAGGCCCCCTCCACCCTCTGTGTAAAATACGTCCCCCTGACATTTGTGTTGAACCTTGCCCCCCTCACCTTGAACCCGTGACCCCTCGTGTTCGTCACCTCTGACCTGGGAAAAAGCTTCCCACTGTTCACCCTATCAATGCCTTTCAGAACTTTATACACCTCTATTAGGTCGCCCCTCATCCTCCATCTTTCCAGGGAGAACAAACCCAGTTTACCCCATCTCTCCTCATAGCTAAGACCCTCCATACCAGGCAACATCCTGGTAAACCTTTTCTGTACTCTCTCCAAAGCCTCCACGTCCTTCTGGTAGTGTGGCGACCAGAACTGGACGCAGTATTCCAAATGTGGCCTAACCAACGTTCTGTACAGCTGCAACATCATATTCCAACTTTTACATTCTATGCCCCATCCAATAAAGGCAAGCATACCATATACCTTCTTGACCACCCTCTCCACCTGTGCTGCCACCTTTAAGGATCTGTGGACTTGTACACCCAGGTCCCTCATTGTGTCTATACTCCTGATGGTTCTGCCATTTATTGTATAGCTCCCCCTTACATTAGATCTACCGAAATGCATCACTTTGCATTTATCTGGATTAAATTCCATCTGCCATTTCTCCGCCCAATGTTCCAGCCTATCTATATCCTGCTGTATTCTCTGACAATGTTCATCACTATCTGCAATTCCAGCAATCTTTGTGTCGTCCGCAAACTTACTGATGATACCAGCTACATCTTCCTCCAAATCATTTATATATATCACAAACAGCAGAGGTCCCAGTACAGAGCCCTGTCGAACACCACTAGTCACAGACCTCCAACAGGAAAAAGACCCCTCCACTGTTACCCTCTGTCTTCTATGGCTAAGCCAGTTCTCCACCCATCTCGCTCGCTCACTTTTCATCCCGTGAGATTTAATATCTTGCACCAGCCTGCCATGAGGGACCTTGTCAAATGCTTTACTAAAATCCATAAAGATGACATCCACGGCCCTTCAGTTGTCAATCGGTTTTGGCACCTCCTCAAAAAACTCAACCAAATTTGTGAGGCATGACCTCCCTCGTACAAAACCATGCTGTCTATCGCTAATTAGATTATTCAGTTCTAAATGCGCATATATCCCATCTCTAAGAATCTTCTCCAACACTTTCCCTACCATGGACATCAATCTCACCGGCCTATAATTACCCGGGTTATCCTTGCTACACTCCTTATATAACGGGACCACATTTGCTATCCTCCAATCCTCTGGGAACTCACCTGTGTCCAGTGAAGAAACAAAGATTTCTGTTAGAGGCCCAGCAATTTCATCTCTTGCCTCCCTGAGGAGTCCAGGATAGATGCCATCTGGCCCTGGGGATTTGTCTGTCTTAATGTTTCCTAAAAAACCTAACACTTCCTCCCTTGTAATTGAGCTTCTTTCTAACGGGTCCACACATCTCTCTGAGACACTACCAGTCAACATGTCCCTCTCCTTTGTGAATACTGATGCAAAGTATTCGTTTAGGATCTCTCTTACTTCCTTTGGTTCTAAGCATAATTCCCCTCCTTTGTCCCTGAGAGGTCCGATTCTTTTCCGAGCAACCCTCTTGTTCCTAACATATGTATAAAATGCCTTAGGATTCCAATGGCATTTTAAGTTTTAAATTGATTTCAGTTCATCAGATTTCCCTCATGCGATGCCGTATAGCAATTGTTGGATTGAGTTTTTAAAATTTATTTATTCGTTTCACAAGTAGGCTTGTATTAACAGTGCAATGTAGTTACTGTGAGTCTGGCAATGAAAACGATACCCAACTGCAATTAAGGCGATTCTTTGTTCAGAAAACAATAGGTTTGCGCCTTGTCTATTGCACAATCGGAGCGGCGAGACCATGAGTACGTTTACTCTTCCGAAGATGCTTCCTCGTACCAAAGCAGACCACTGGGTGCCACTGTTTTTGTGACTAATATCACTTGACGTATGGCACATTTATCCATGGCGAGGTCATGGTTTATGGTACACGGCATACTTTGGCAATGAATGTTACCGAATTACTTAATATTAACACTTATTCTAAAGCAGCCGAATCTTCCTGACAAGAAATGTAAGCAGAAAGGACCGTAAACATTATTTAATATTTAATTTCCGCAGCGCAGTCGTTTTAGTCACATTGGAAAACATTGCGCTTTTAACTGAAACAGGCTCAATGAGATACATGCAACAGTTTATTTTACAAGTTGGCATGTCCGCTACAACTCTCACCAACTTCTACAGAAGCGCCTTAGAAAGCATTCTTTTTGGTTGTGTCACAGCTTGGTATGGCCCCTGCTCTGTCCAAGACCATAACAAACTACAAAGTGTCGTGAATGAAGTCCAGTCCATTACTCAAACCAGCCTTCGATCCACTGACATGATGCACACGTTAGGCAAGGGGCGATTATCGCAACACACTCCTGACTTGTACCTTGTGATGATGAACATGCTTTGGATTGTCAGGAGGCGAGTTATTCGCTGCAGGATTCTTGACCTCTGACCTTCTTCTCTCAACACTTCCCGCTGCCTCGGAAAAGCAGCCGGCATAATCAAGGACCCCACGCACCCCGGACAGACTGTCTTCCACCATCTTCCATCTGGAAAAGATACAAAAGTCTGAAATCGGGTACCAACCGATTCAAAAGCAGCTTCTTCCCTGCTGGCATCAGACTTTTGAATGGACTTACCTCGCATTGATTTGATCTTTCTTTACACTCTAGCTCTGACTGTAACACTATATTCTGCACATTCCATCGATATGTACGATATGTTTTGTCTATATAACGCGCAAGTAGTAACACTTTATACTGTATACTAATACATGTGACAATAATAAATCAAATCAAATCAAAAGTCAAGTTCTCTTCCTAATATTGCAACATTCAAATCAAAATAACAGAAATCCTGGTCTAATAAAAGCAGTGAAATATTATGCTATTTGGTTTTCAGTAATGAATTTCCAGCCCGCACATTGCTCTATAAATCTGCATCGTTGAAACATTTCGTTGTAATTTGCAATTTTACCAAGAGCTTATTTTCTAATGTCCAGTTGTTTTTGTTCACTTTGCAGATGCACTTGCAAATTGTAAAGCCACTTAGAATTCATTCCTTGCACCAAAGATAAAGTGAAGATCTGAGATCTTTCTCACCATTGAATCCAGTTCAATATGTAAGTGACATATGGCAGCTTTAATTAGTTGATTGTGTCAGAATTTGTACAAAGTTTTCCACAAGTTGGGCTAAATAGTAAAATTCTTCCTTCATTTTTCAACAGTTATTCCAAATTTGATATGAAATAGTTTAAGCCGGTGCGTTCCACTGAGGCATCTACAATGAAGGTCCGATATTGAGGTGCCGCAAAGCAAACGACACAAGAGTAGGAGATCTCCCACTCACCTGACGAAGGAGCAGCGCTCCGAAAGCTAGTGGCGTTTGCTACCAAATAAACCTGTTGGACTTTAACCTGGTGTTGTAAGACTCCTTACTGTGTTTACCCCAGTCCAACGCCGGCATCTCCACATCATGCAATAAGATCATGGACCTTGACCTCAACTCAACTTTCCTGACATTGTTTCACGACCGTTGTCTCCCCGACAGTTCGAAATTTGTCCAATTCAGTAATTCAATGATTTAGCCTCCACTGCTCTCGGGGGTAGAATGTTGCAAAGATTCGCAGTGCTCTGAGGGAATAAATTCCCTTAATCCCAGACACATTGTTCTGACAGATGCATGGGGTAAGAAGTTTCTTCTTAAGTACATGGTTCAGAAAATATTTCTTGGTGTTTAACAAAAAATATTGCAAACAATTATTCGCAGCCTCTGAGATCAAAGGAGTTGGGAAATTCGTTTACTGAAATAGCCTGATTCTATACATTCATCATTCACTGACTCGCCAAAAGCATGTTGCCCAGCGTCAATAGTTGATACATTAAAATGGATTCAAGAACTTGCTCTTTATTAAGAACTGCACAGTGTTTTTAGCCTGTGGCAAGCAAACTTGTTTATTTAGTGTAACAGCTCACACTTAGACTGATACTGCGCTTGTACAGGAAATGGTTCCCCTATTCTTGAAGCATAAATGAACGCAACCTTGGAGTAACGATACTTCCTGTCAACTCAGCCCTAAATGACTGGTCATTTATCCTGAGTCTGTAACTCTTAGTTTTGCATTCCGCAGTAACGGGAAGCATCTTTCAAGTACCTACCCTGAGTATCTCCTTAATAACTTGTAAATTTCAATATGCAATCCACTTACTGTTCTCATTTATGTAGAATGTAGGCCTCGTCTATTATTTTCTCTCTCATAGGACCACACCCTCATCACAGGAATCAGTTCATGAACTCCATTCCAGCCCATCTAAGCTAAGCGTAGATGGGAAGATCGAAATTGCACACAGTCCTCCAGGGATGGCAGATTTGTGTCAGAAGGACACTTATAATAGTAGGAAACCTGTTGCAAAAGGGCGAGCATTGTTTCCTGCAATTATGGACTTGCATTTTAACTTCCTGTGATTCATGATCAAGGACAACCAAGCCTCTTTGAATACATACATTTACCGTTGTCTCGCTGTTAATAGCATTTTCTGCTTTTCATATTTTTAAATCCAAAGTGGATAGCTTTACATTCCCTCACCTTATATTCCATCTGCCATTCTTATTCATCACGCATCTCAATTTATATTCCTTTACAGCAATTTAGCACCCTCTTCACAACTTGCTTTGTCATGTAACTCTGTATCGCCTGTAAACGTGGATCTTTTACATTCAGTCCCATCCTATGTGTCGCTAACATGCTTTATAAATGATTCAGATCAAGTGCTGGTCCTTGTGGTGCAATGTTCCTTAAAGCCTACCAACCCAAAATAACCAATATATTCATAACATCATTTTACAGTCCATTGATAAATCTTTAAGCGACGCTTTTATAAAATGACCATCCCACGATCTCCAGTTTTAATAGTTTAACAAATAGAGCTTCATTAACTGTTTCTTTTAAATCCAAATGCACCATAACCATTAATTATTCCCTAAGTGTACGATTCGTTGCAACCGAGTAACAGCGCCAGCGACACAAATGCTGCTGAATGGTGGCGGTGCTGGGGGTGGGGATGGGGGAGGCTGGTGAGGGAGGGAGTTGGTGGAAGGGTGGGTGAACATGGCGTGGTGGGGAGGGGGCTATATTTACTACCAAAATAATTTCAAGAGGAAGGTTTTGGCTGAGGTGGACTGTAAAGATAGTGCAAGGGATAGTGCCAAAATGTTGCGCATTCTGGAAGGTCAGGCCATAGTTGTAGGTTAAGGTGTGGCAGATTTAAAACAAGAATGAGGAGCAATTATTTCACTCAAAGCGTCGCGCAGATTGCAATGGATAACGCAACACTAAACAAATTTAAGGAGGAGAAAAATGGGCTTTTAATTCTGGAAGCTGGAAATGAGGCCGAGATGAGATTAGCCATGATTGTACTGAATGGTGCAACAGGCTCGAGGGTCTGAATTGCTTATTCCTGCTCTTATTTTGTACGCCCTTATGTTCTAAGCGAATGGGAAAACCACATGGCCTGGATTGATCTATAGAGGCTATCCATAGAGGTCATCATTAGTTTATTCACTCTACCTCAATTCGAGCTAGACCAATTGGGGTTGGGCGATTCCAGTTACAGTGTCTCAGGCGTGCACAATTTCTCACAATGTCGATGAATTTTCATGGATTTACTGGGAAGATGCGGATCTCACAGACTACAATTCTCCGTGGCATCAAGGAGTGACCAGTGTTACTCTCAAGAGGGTCAGTGATTATGTGCGAACCCACCAGGGCGCCAGGCGGAGATGTTAATTGTACTCAGGGCCATCGATGCAATACGCTGTATAGAACATGCCACCCACCGCCTGCATGTGGCTGTCAAGACCTCATGCACCATTCAGTGACCCTAATCAGTAAAAGGCATTCGTTCAATCAAACTCCAATTAGTCAGTGACCACCAAAAACACTTCATTCGAAGTCTGCCTGTCTTGAGTGCAGCAGCTGCAATGACAATTGAAAGTGGTACAGTCTTTCCTGCTACCTGAATGCCTTCACGTGTGGATTCTCGACGGCAAGAACGAGCGATTCAATATATTGCTACTCAGGCCCGTGAGCATCCCGCCTGCTGCAGCAGAGCGGAGTAAAATATAGTTTACAGTACTGTAAAAAGAGCAACCTTAAGCAGATGCATTCCAGCCAAAGCACTTACAATTGCGGGAAATTCAGTTGTGTGCTAATTCTACCTTACTGGCCAACAAAAACGTTTCTGGGTCCGATATCATAAGCGGAAGTGTGTTGTAATCTATGGAGAAACCGCATGGAAATTATGTAACGTCTCTGTCGCAGAGGGATAGCAAAAACACGTCTGCGGTTAATTTCATATTTTGCATAATTTCGAAAAATCTAAGAAAGGCTCCGATATTCCGTCGTCAGGATAGAAGAATTTATATAGGGATGCTAAGAAATAAAATGCAGGTGGTTGATTGTGATCGTGACTCGAGTTGATATATATGTGGCGGTATCGCACGATGTTTCAATGAGCTATATTTGAAATTGTATTGTTGCTATGGAGAAGTGAAGTAATAGACCACAACTTGTTATTTGCAGGGGAGCGTCGCGCACTTGTCCCGCTGTTACAAATAAATTTGAGAGCTGCATATACCAAACTGTCAAAATCTTCTCTGCACCGCTACAGTTCAATAGAGTACGTGATAATTCGAACATGCTGACTGCCTGAAATATGTTGTAATCCGCCACCAGAACAAAACAATCCAGACCCGAATTATACAACTCCTGTTTGAAACGATTGGGTCAGTAACCAGAAGTCACAGAAATATGCCAAAATAGTTGGAAAGGTGGCCTGAAAGGAAATTAAGAGAATTGGATTCAAACAAAGATTTAAGTTTTGGAATGCGTTACCTGAAAGAGTAATGGGATTGGATTTCAGAGGGAGTTTCGACAGGCAGTTGGACATGCACCTGAGGAAGACTAATTTGACGGGTTATTGGGATAAAATTGGAGAGCGAAAATCGATTAAACACGCACAGGCACTTCAGGCCGAATAACATTATTCTGTCTGTGATTATTAGAAAAGTAAATCGAATATAAAATACACTTAAATGCAAGCAATCGCTGAACAACTTGTTCACCTTTTAAAAACAGTGTCACGCCAGAACAATTCGTGTTGCAAATTTGATCCTTGTTGGAAAAGCCTATTATCATTAAACACCGACAGAAAAGTTATTCCTTCAGGTTTATTATGGTTTAGTTCTTAAAAACAACTACGTATTCAAACTGTACGAATGAGAATACGAGGTAATCAGAACAGAGATATTTTCAATCCAGACGACGCACACATGCTTCAAAAATCATATTTGAATAAATGTAGCAGATTTAAATTAGATTACTGAAATTCAAAGTGGTTAAAATGATTTAGCTGTTCGTCATCCAAGATCAGATTTGATGAATTTACGGGATAGGGCAGCGAGGAGGCCTGTGTATGATACTGTTTCTGAGAGACGGTGCAGACTCAGTGGGCCGAATAACCTCCTTCTGCAATGTAGAGATTCTACCGTCAGATTATCATGTGGAACATCTGGAATGCTTGGTCGGGGGTTCTGGTGAATGATGGAAATGCAGATCACATTGAAGGTCAGTTGCTCCAGCAAGGTTCTTTTTCTATTTCCCTTAGATAATCCTTCGGGATCAAGGGCGACTTGTTCCTACTGCAGGTCGATAGGTCTGAGATGTTTGATAAGCCCAATGTGTGATCTGCAGACTCTGGCACATGTGGAGAGGATTATCCTGAGGCATTGATTAGATAATTTGCCTGGAGGTTACTGCGCTTTCTGCGCGGCCTCAAATGCGACTGTGCACATGGTGATGAATGCGCCCGATGTTCTTGGTTCATTCCCAAAGAATCTTCTGATTTTTCGTTACTCATAAGCCAGATTCACACATGAGTCAGTCGGCATATTTGACCCATCTGCGAATCTTCCGCAACATCCCAAAAATGCGTCTGCTCTCCTCCTCGGGATCTATCCTGGGAGATTCCTGCAGAGATCGATTTCCCAGAAGAACGGTTATGTCTCGTCGGGCGGAACAGGTTTGGAGTAATTAGTGCCTCGACGTTCAACATGTACCTTGGGAGATGACGCTGTTGATGGATCACCATTCTTGCCACCGAATCTGGAGGATCTACAGGGGCATGACCGCAGCAGGACATGATTTGAGAACTGGCTAATGAAAGGCAAAGGATATTTAGAGACGACAGGAACACTGGAAAATGCAAAGGGGTGGTTTTATTAGTTAAAGATTGTATGAACACAATAGAACAGATTACCTAAATTCAGAAAACCAGGACGTTGAAACGATTTGGGTAGAGTTGAGAAATGGTAAGTGTAAGAAGTCACTTGTGGGAGTTGTGTACAGACCCTCGAACAGTAACCACATGGTCGGGTGGAGCATAAAGGAAAAAAATAATTGGAGCTTCTCATAGAGGTACGATGGTAATCGTGGAAGATTTTAGTTTAGACGAGAAAAGTCAGAAGGACAAAGGTAGTCTGGTTGAGGTGTTCATTGAATACCTTTTGGAAAGTTGCTTCGAATAATATGTTCTGCAGCCAACCAGAGACAAGGCTATGCTAGGCCTGGTATTGTGCAACGAGATTGGAGCAATTAATGCTCTCATTGTGGAGGTACCCTGAGGTAGCAGCAACCATGATATGATATAGGCAGCATGACGGCACTGCTGCTTCACAACGCCAAGGGCCCGGATTCAATTCCGGCCTTGCGTGACTGCCTGCGTGACGTTTGCACATTCTCTTTGTGTCTGTGAGGGTTTCCTGCGGGTACTCTGGTTTCCTCGCGCAGTCCAGTTGGGGCGGCACGGTAGCATGGTGGTTAGCACTGCTGCTTCACAGCGCCAGGGACCTGGGTTCGATTCCTGGCTCGGGTCACTGTCTGTGTGGAGTTTGCACATTCTCCCCGTGTCTGCGTGGATTTCCTCCGGGTGCTCCGGTTTCCTCCCACAGTCCAAAGATGTGCGGGTTAGGTTGATTGGCCAAGCTAAATTGCCCCTTAGTGTCCCGGGATGCGTAGATTAGAGGGATTAATGGGTCAATATGCGGGTTAGAGGGATTAGCAGGTAAATATGTAGGGATACAAGGATAGGGCCCGGGTGGGATTGTTGTCGGTGCAGACTCGATGGGCGGAATGGCCTCTTTCGATGGTTTCCAAAGTTTTGCAGCTTCGGTGCATTGGCCATGCTAAATTGCCTCTTAGTGTTCCAAGATATGTAGGTTAGATGGATTAGCCATGGTAAATCACGTAGCGTTACGGGGATCGGGCGGGGTGAGGGCCTGGGCAAGATACTCTGTCAGAATGTCGGTGCAGACTCAGTGGGAAGAATGGCCTCCTTGTGCACTGTATGGATTCAATGAGCGAATTTTGCATTCAGTTTGAAGGAGAAAGAATGTTTTATAATAAGGACAGATGTGAGGGCATGGAAGCTGAGCTGGCTAAAGCGGATTGGCAAAATAGGTCAAGTGATAGGTCATCAGAGATGCAGAGGGAATATTTTAGAATGCACAGAATAGGGATATTCCAATGAGTGTGAAAAATCCAAGGGACGAGTCCACCATCCATGATTAACTAGAAAGGTTAAAGATAGTATCAAAGTTTAAGTGAAAGCATATAATTGTGCAAAGACAGGTGGCAGATGAGAATATTCGTAGAAAGATCAGAAACAGTAAGGGATGACTAAAAGATTAAGAAGGGGGAACCTAACGCAAATTAGCCAAAATATACCAACGGATGGAATGAGCTTTCGTAAATATTGAAAGGAGTGAAGTGTTAACAAAGTGAAAAGTGTTACCATAGAAAGTGAGCCTCTGGAATTGATAATGGAAAATAAGTAGATGGAAGATGAATTGAATATTCTTCACTATAGAGAATGGAAGTAACATACCAACATCAGTTTTAAACGAGGAAATGGAGGGAAGGGAGGAATTGAAAATATTTACAGTCACCGGATAATTCATACCGAGCAAACACTTTGGAGCTGCGGGCTGACATGAGTAGAGACCCTAATGGAATTCATTCTGGGTGTTTAACGAAATGCGTAGCGAGACAGTTGATGCATTGGATTCAATTTTCCAGAGCTCCCTAATTTTGGGGAAGGTCGCATTAGATTTAAAGGTAGCAAATGTAACTCCATTACTTAAAAAGGGAAACAGACAGAAAGTGAGAAATTACCGACCAGACAACAGCCATAGGGAAAATTTCAGAAGTTATTATTTAAGAAGTTACAGCAGGGCACTTGTATAAGCTCAATGTTTTTAGACTCTGTCAACATGGTTTCATGAAAGGGAAATAGTGTTCAATCAACTTATTGGAGACGTTTGAGGAAGTAGCCCGTGCTATGGATGAAGGACAACTCGCTGCTGTACTGTGCTTAGATTCCCAGAAGGCATTTGATTAAGTGCCATATTAAAGATAATTGTGGAAAATAATTGCGCATGTTATAGAGGAATACACATTAGCATGGATGGAATATTGGCTGGGTAACAGGAAGCAGAGAATAACATGAAATGATCTTTTTCAGGGTGGCAAGATGTAACGAGTGCTGTGTCATAGGGATCAGTGATGGGAACTCAACTGTTTATAAGGCAATTTAGCATGGCAATCCACGTAACCTGCACATCTTTGGAGTGTGGGAAGAAACTGGAGCACCAGGAGGAAACCCACGCAGACATGGGGATAATGTGCAAACTCCACACAGAGAGGCATCCAACCTTGGAATTGAACCCGGATCCCTGGCGCTGTGATTCAGAACCACTGTGCCATCGTGCCCCGTCTGATTCATGGTGCAAGTTTCTTCCAATGTGTGGGGCCACAGTGAATGTGCGAGCAGATCCTGTGACGGGCCAGGTCCACCAAACGCAAGCACAACTAGGCCTGTACGGCTGGGGTGCACATCTGGGCCAATATGAAGACTTCACCTCCCATCAAGTCGGTACCCAGCAGTTGAAGCGATCTTCAAATGCTTCAATCATCAATCTGAACACATTAAGGAATCTGTTTACATTGGCACTTTGGTCAGCATCTGAAACACAACATTGCACAGTCTGCCAATACCAAAGGCACTTCCAATTTGCACTTATAAATTGAGATGTGCAATGGATAGTGAGCCAGCTTCAAGCATAGTTTATAATAATAATACAGTGCTCAGGCACCCAGTGTACAGCAACGCTACAGACACGGAACATTATGTTAGAAGCCTCTGAGGCTGGGCTCTGCTCACATTCATTGACAGAGAAAACGACACTGTCAACATCTGAATCTTTATAGTCTCCTGGAACCAGCTTAAATGCAATCATTCTAGGATGTCTACATTTCAATTTCAGTGAAAGAGTGCGCACTTGGGTTTGGTCATGGATTTAGAAGGAAAAATCAAGCATGTGACTTGCAATTGAGTAAGACCATTAGAGGGTGAATGATGAAGAACCCATACATAGAATTTACAGAAACAGCCAATATGGGGAAGTGGGGAATCATGTGGCCACAGATCGTCACCAGCGACACACATAAACTTGGTAAATGATGGCAGAGATCTGAGCGGGTGGCAGTCACATGAGGAGAAAGGAAATCCTGGTCAGCAGACGCCCTGGGATTCCTTATGAGGACCGGAGGAGCACTTCAACTCCCCCAGGCCCACAAGAAAACATTCAAATCATGAAATATTTTTACTCACCTGGGCTCTTTGCGGTTCCTGGACCCCTGTTTCAGCAGAGTCCCGAGGCAGGGATAGCACTGAGAGCATTTCACATGGCTCAGGGTCAAAATAACATTGTGTCTGAAATTATACCATTGGGCCCCAAGTTTTGAATATTCACGAGGGCTTCACCTGCCAAGGAGTGGGGACTTACGCGGCACGGTGGCACAGTGGTTAGCATTGCTGCCTCACAGAGATTGGGACGCGGGTTCGATTCCTGACTTGGGTCACTGTCTGTGTGGAGTTTGTACATTCTCCCCGTGTCTGCGTAGGTTTCCCCTGCGTGCTGACGTTTCCTCCCACAGTCCAAAGATGTGCGGGTTAGGTGGATTGCCATGCTAAATTACCCCTTAGTGTCAGGGGGACTAGCTAGTGTAAATGCATGGGGTTATGGGTGGGATTTTGGTCGGTGCAGACTCAATGGGCCAAATGGCCTTCTTCTGCACTGCAGGATTCTATGAAAATTAATATCCAAAAAGTGGGCATTTATCGAGCCATTCTCGGTGAAACACATTGACATCTTCTGTGCAGAATACATTCTGTTTCCTCTATTTTTAGTGTCCTTTCAAATAGTGTTCAACAGGAAAGAACTCTGGTTCTTCACCTGAGAGGGGTCAGCATGCTATAAGCAAGAAGAGGTTTTCCTTGGCTGCAATTGATCAGGTATCATTGGACTTCAAGTAGCAGAGTGCCAATGCTGACGACGTCTATGGTCATACTCTGCTGACTGTAAACTACAAAGATGGCACGTCTGATGAGTCTGTTCTGCTGGTGGGACAGTGTGTACGCCCGGATATTGCTTGTAAGATGAGTTTCAGTGAGTTTGATTACGTCAGGCTCTCTCAGTTCTGTCAAATTTATATATAATACATAGATATTGTCAGCAAGACTTTGCAAATTCCACTCGGCAGCGCTCACCTTTTTAAATATTTTTCATCTTCGCTGTAACTTTTTGATACAACTAAATAGCTTGCAAGGCATTTCGGAAAGCAGTTGAAATTAAGCACATTGCTGTGCGATTAGTGTCACATATAGCCCAGACCATATCAGGATGGCTGTCTGCCTATCTTAAAATACACTGGTGTACCAGGTGTGTTCATTTGTTGGAGCCTCCACTCTTGTTCGCTCGGCAGTGATTTCCACCTGCATGTATCATGTGAGGATGAAATACTTCACTTGGATATCTCCCCAACATATAAAGCTCAGATTAATACATGCAAATACACGCATGTTACGCATGCTAATCGACAGGTCAAGGCTGCAGAAATTGTGCAAGGTTCCACATTAGAGAAAATCAAGTTGAAGAAAAACGACCATTGCGTGTGTTATTTGCTTTCCTGGTGCGAATTGCAGTTATTTTATTTCGGACACACTTCGCATTAACGACAGGGTTCATCTCAAACTAATCCAGTTTCAGTGCGGGAAACTACTCGTTTGATGAGATCACTCCCTGGTTGAGTCATATTTATATTAAATTATCTCTTACTCATTGATTTGCGTCTCATATTCTCAACGATTACATGCTTTTAAAATTAATTGAAATATTTAATATTTAACCTTAATGGATATCTAAGGATTCTCAATTCAAAGTCAGGCATTTGTTTGTACAAATGTGGGAACTGAATACATTCACTTTATAATGTGAAAGTTTCCCCGACTATACGCTTACAATTGTAAAGGAAAGTAGCGAGTTTCCATTGACGTGGCACCGTAAAGCCTACACAGTCATCCTAAAGCATTTCACAAAACCAATAATTAATGTTAAAGTTATTAGTTGTAACTTAGTAAACAGGTGCTGTTTTAGACCCTAAACACAAAATAATGTTGGGAGGTTTCTCAAAGATATACTCGAAGTTAAGAGCTGAGTGTTCAGAACCAGCTGACCGGAAGATCTCCTTGTTCTTAGCTGAAATAATAGAGATGTTGTGCAGTCAACTGATGCCCAGAAGAGTGAAACAGAGTTCCGGTTTAAGATTTTCTCCGGAAGTGAAGAAAGTGGACAATGCATCGTTTCTTTTTTTTTTAAATTTCGCCCATGGAATATTTACAGAGACAGGTATACAATCAGCATGGACTGGTGTTGAAGGTACCGGAATGCAACTCAGATTTAAATTCTATGAACAGGAAAGGCTGGCTCAGTCATTTCCAAAGTCGACGGTAAAAAGACACATGAAATGTTTATTTACTTAAAGTCATGTGATACGTCTAAAAATCAAGAGTTAAATTTAATTTTAATATACTTTCAATTGATGACATTCATACATCAAGATAGGTGCCAGCCCTCCTAAAAGTTCAACATGAGGATTGATCCACGGCCAACTCTCCATTCTTGTTACTGCACTTACAAGGAATGCACTAACTCATTTTATGCACGGGCGCCAACTATTTTTATATTCTAATACTGTAGGAAAAAAGTGCATCTAAATACAACTGAAAATGGTTGTGAGCGAATGCTGGATGTGCCCCTGATTCGTCTCGATTGTGGCTCCTTCATCTTGTTCCTTGCTTCGTGTGTTTCTTCTTCCGCCTGCATCTGAACACGTGTTCTTCTTTACCAATTTTAAGGTATTGCTCTCGTGTAGATATAAACAGAGGCGGAGATTATCAATCGATCTTAACCTGACTATCAAAAATAAAATTGAAATTTGTTTTCTAAACGATGCATTATCTTTTAATTACAGTTTCAATTTTATATTCGCAAACAGTTCCCACTTAATTGCGTCAGCATTAATTTCCCAAGATCCGCAAGTAAATTCAGCACTGCATCTATATTTCTAGACTCATCAGTATCACATCAAACTATTACTAACTTAATGGAACTGTCTCCAATTACATCCCTTCGTTGTTATTCGACTGTAATTATTAAAACATCCTTACAATATATACAACCAAGACCTAGGCAAATTTAATTTAAATGAATATGCCACCATTTCCAACGTTAGAACTTAACATTAAGAGAGAGGAGGTTTCAACGGGCCTTATGTTGATAAACATTAAGAGAGAGGAGGTTTCAACGGGCCTTATGTTGATAAACATTAAGAAAGAGGAGGTTTTAACGGGCCTTACGTTGATAAATATCCCAGGCCCAGATGAGATGCATCCTACGCTGCTGTGGTAGGCAAGGGAATAGATTGCAGCGATTCTGACAATAATTTTCAAATCTTCTCCGGCCATAGCAGAGCCATGATGTGGAGATGATGGCTTTGGACTGGGGTAAACACAGTAAGAAGTCTCACAACACCAGGTTGAAGTCCAACAGCAGAGGCACCAGAGGACTGGATGATAGCTGATGTGGTACCGTTATTCAAAAAGGGAAGTAGGAAAAAAACAGGAAATTACAAGCCAGTGAGGCTAACCTCTGTGATAGGAAACTATTGGAAAAAATTCTGAGGGACGTAATTAATCTGCACTTGGTGACGCAAGAATTAATGAAGGATAATCAGCACAGTGTTGTCAAAGAGAGATCATCCCTTACAAATGTGACTGACGTTTTCGAGGAGGTGATTCGGTGTGTCGGTGAGGGTAGTGCAGTTGATGTATATACGTCAGTAATAGACGTCAGCAATATACGTCAGCATAGTCAGTAAAGCTTTTGACAAGGTCCCATATGGGAGGCTGATAAAGATGGGATTGCCATGGGATCCAGGACAATTTAACAAACTGCATGCCAAATTGATTTAGCGGCAGGAGGGAGAGCGTGTTGTTCGTAGATTGTTTTTGTGACTGGAAGCCTGTGCCCAGTCGTCTTTCACAGGATTGGTACTGGGCCATTTGTTGTTCGTAGTATACAATAATATTCTGGACGTGGATATAGGTGGTATGATAAGTAGGTTCGCAGAGGATACAAAAATTGGTGGTGTGGTAAACTGCGAGGAGCAAAGGCTTAGAACAGGACGATATGGACGGGTTGGTTCGATGGGCAGAACAGTGGCAAATGAAATTCAACCTCGAAAAGTGTGAAGTAATATATTTTGGAGCACTAAAAGGCAAGGGAATGTACAACCAATGATCGGATCCTAGGGAATACAAAGAATCAGAGGGACTTGGTGTGCACCTCCATAGATCCCTGATGACAGCAGGACAAGGAGAAAAGCGGTTAAGAAAACATATGGGGTATTTGTCTTCATCAGCTGAGGCATTTAATATTAGAGCAGGGTGTTTATGATGGAGCTGTATGAACGCTAGTTAGGCAATAGCAGGAATAGTGTATGCAGTTCTGGTCGACACACGATTGGGAAAAATTGATTGCACTGGTGAAGGTGCAGACGAGATTCAACTGGGGCTGGTGCATTTAAGTTAACAAGAGAGACTGAATAGGCTGGGGTTGGTTTCCATGGATCACTGAAGACTGTGGGGGTGGGGGACCTGATTGAGATTAATTCAATTATGAGGGGCATAAGCATGGTGGCTCGGAAGGAACATTTCCTCTTAGTAGAGGGGTAAATAATCAGGGGGCATAGACTGAAGTTAAGGGGTAGGAGGTTTACAGGAGATGTGAGAGGAAATCATTTCACCCAGAGGGCAATGGGCATCTGGAATTCACTGTCTGAAAAGGTGGTAGAGGCGGGAACCTGCACAACATTTAAGAAGTATTTAGACGATCATTTGAAATGCCATAGCGTACAAGTCTATGGACCAACAGCTGGAAAATGGGATTACAAAATATCAGCTTGCTAAAGTTGAATTTGCGTTTTCAGTTTGATTTGGTGAAAACTACGATTATTGGGCGGGTGAGTAATCATGTGTTACATCCCTTTTCTATAAAAGGTAAACGTTAACCCCTCATTATCTATCCGGAATTGACGGATTTCCACTCATTCAATGTAGAATGACATTTAAGTTTTAAAAAAAGGTTCTTGTTATGACATGAATTGAAATTTTCAAGCTGTCTCTTGGTGTCCCGTGATCTCTTGCACATGTTAAAACAAATTCCATTTAGCACTGAATGAATACGTATGCAACCCTTCGCTGTCGCACCGAGACATACTCATCATAAGATGGCAGGTTAGATGTCCTCTATGTCGTATACTATATGCACTGTTCTGCAACAGCTGAAAAGATGAAGCTGTCTGTGTTTTCAGGGATAGCTGGGGGAAATTAGCATTACATTCTGCTCCAGATGCTTATCCCAGGGCCCCCATTTAAATTGCTAATCTAAAAATGACGACTCTGAGTTCAACAACGTGATGCTCACGCCTTAACAGTAATACGAAACGATTTGGTGGTGCGAGAAGGTTGTGGGCATCGCAGCGAGACACAGTGCCTTGAGTAGGGAAGCAAAATAGATAAAATGATACATGTAAACGTGCTGAAAATTTCATCATGAGAAGCATATTTCCGAAATTAAGTACCTCTGCCAGATTCCTAACCGCATAATTTTAGCAGAGTTTAACGCAAAACAGAAAACAGTGCTCAGAAAGTGGCGTTTGTATTATAAATTTTCTAACCATACATAAAAATCTTGCAAAACAGAAGAACGGATCAATATTGATATGCCGTCTTTCACAGCACCTGGAATTGGAACGTGTACTTAAAAAGACAACACGGGACGTTCCTAACCACATAGATTACTGAAATAAATGAAAAATGAATCGGTTTCAGCGAAGTAGATGGGAAACTAATTTCTGATCAGGACACTAGCCAGCTCCACGATGCTCAGTTACGAAATGACCAATTGGGCTTTTACGGCCACCATATAGAGCAGAGGATCTCGTTTTTAGTCGTTGAAAAAAGACCAAACCGCCAGCACTGCTGCGCTGCAATGCTAGCCGGAAGTTTGTGCTCAAGTATCTCAAGTGAGAAGTTGAAACCAAAATCATTTTCACGAAAGGAGAAAAAACTAAACCAAAGCTCAAAACTGACGTTCGGTGTTTATTACTTGGCATATCATGCCCTAAACTGAATTTAATACGAAAATTAATATAATATAAAACAAAAGCAGAAAACGTGGCAAAAACTCGGCAGATCAGGCGGCACGGCTTGGAAGGGAAACAGATTTAACGTTTCATCTCTGTGACTTTTCAGCAGCAGTAAATGTGAGCATTGTCGTGGTAAAAGTGGTGGCCTTCTATATTGTGAGTTACTTAATAGCAACATTTAAAATCACTACCCGTGAGCCTTAAATTACCGGAGAAACGACGGACAAAAGCACATTTCCTATTTCCAGCCCACCAGTGTTAACTGTGTATATACTTTGAACGTGCTTTGCTGAATTAAAACGGCGTCCCCTTACCTTCAATTGAAAGATGCTACATGGTCCACAATTATGCCCAGCAATCCAAGAATTATCAAAAAACCCAGAACAAGCCGTAAAATCATCACGTTCCGGAAACTGTTATCTACAGTACAGGATTAAAATAGACACATAAATTTTCTGTACATATGAATTATTGAATGAAACCAAATAGTACTGGCTCCGAGACATGAAAGAGATCCATACAATTGCTACTCTAAACTTCGTGACCGATATTAAATTTCCAAAGTCGACCGAACGGAAAATACCCTCAAATTGAGCACCATGTGAACATTTTAACAAGATGCACTCCATCTTCCAAGACAGCCTGTTGCTTGGTGCTAGTGCCATTTTGTCGGCAATTGGCTTCTCTTCAAATAGGACGCTGATGTCCATTTTAGGATATAATATGTGTGCTTGTTCTTTGTATCAGCAAAATAGGTAAAGAAATCCCAAACAAATGACTTAAAAATTATTTTTGGCTGTGCAGGAAAAAACAGAAATGTCCCTCTGGACCCTATAATAATAACGTGGGACAGTACAACTCGGTCACACAACACCGCCCTCAGCGATCAAAATTTAGCTCGCTGATGATCAGGTTATGATCTTCCCGCGCGGTTAACTTCATCAGGACGAAAGTTATGCTTTTGGATTCTGACATTCAGTTTGGTCGCTTGGGTCGTTTCCCTCATGGCAGATGCACTCTCACCAGAACACAGATCAAGCGCCACATGCTCTGTACTTACACTGTAGTTTCCTCATTTTTAAAGTTTACAGCCACAGTGCTAATAAATGTAATAGGGTATTGTTTATTGGAGTAAAGGGTCCACAACCGAAATTGCAACCAGAGGAGTTTTGGAAGCATTTTTTATGCCTTAGCAGTTTGAGAGAAAAAATAAGGAAAGAAGGAATTCAATGAATGATGTAAATCCAGGCGGAACAATTTCTTCCCCCGAAGTTTAGTGTTTGGATCAAAGAGAAACAGTTTAATAATGGTCAAAAGGATCTGGATCATGGAGGAAATGTCCTTGAACGATATCCTTGGCTAAAGTTCCACACAGGAATTGACCAATTAAAGTGATACTGCTAAAACGGATCCATTTCATGTGTACGTTCATTACATTTGGCAAGAGTTTGATAACAAATAAGCTTTCAGTTTTGAGTAGTTCGCACATCGCCCTCCCGTTTCAGATCTTTTCAGGGAAATATTCCCTCTCCTGCAGTTACAAGCCACCTTAGGTATTTTAATTCATTTCCATTGATGTGAAATTAAGATTAAAGAATGTCCACACTCACCCTGCAACTTCGTGTTTGAACAGCTGCCCTGCTAAATGTTTCATAAATAACTATAGGTCGGACTATAGCGATATAGCTCGCTGCTGCAAATGTGTCCAATCTTACCTTGAATGGCGATATAGCTGACACTGGCGGGCACCTTAAGGGAGATATGAGATGCCAGGCATGTATAAACTATTCGGCTCGGGGCAGGCTGTGCCTCTTCCAAAGAACTGGAGACTTCAAAAAGACCATCCACTGTCTTGTTTCTCACAGTTTCTATTCCAGCCAGAATTTCCACACCATCTCTGCGCCAGGAGATTTGTAAATCCTCCGGGTAAAAGGCAGCCGTTTTACACTCGAATCTCAGAGAAGTCGCTGAAATCCCTTCAACCTGAACGAGTTTCAGGGGGGTTGGGGGAACTTTAACAGGGAAATAGAAGGTAATTTTAAATGTAAAGGAACACATTGGCGTTTGTATGCCGCAACAATTATGTTACACTCTTAACAGTGGAAATAGTTATTCGTTCTGTGATTTCTTAATCATCGTGTTTGTATTCACGTTAGAAATAATTTAACGGCGCACTGCAAAGTATGCGGATGTATCCTAAACAGCGGGACTGAGTCTCGCGGTATTTTTGGCATACATGGAGGTACGCGACATTGAAAGGAAACATCAGGTCCTGGCAAATTGTTGGGGTTAGCCCGAATGCAATTCATCTCTATGTGTATGCAGATGACTGTGCCACGCAGTCAGAACGGAGCAGTGGAGTCCTCTTTCGTTTTTCGCATAATGTACTTGCCGTATATTGTTTTGCGTGCCTACTTCAAAATTAGTTGATGTTCGAATATTTCATTTATTACCACGCACATTATCCTCTGACTATGAAGACCGTGAATCGCCGAAATATCTCTCATGTCAATGAAGGCATTATAAATGTTGATTATAAATGTATGGATTAAAATCTGCATTACAGTTGTTTACGGAACAGCAGTGGCGTAGTGCTGTTGTCACTGGAGAGACCCAGAGCCAGATCTGGGGACCTGGTTTCAAAGCCCACAGTTGGATGGTGAAATTTGAATTCAATAAAAATCTGGAAATACAATGAAACCAATGTCGATTGGCGTAACGACCCATCTGGTTCCATGCTTTCCTTTCGGGAAGGAAATCTGCCATTCTTACCTGGCCTATGATTGATCTCAAATTCCCTCTGGAGTGGGGATGGGCAGTAAATGCTGGCCCAGCAAGTAAATAAATAAAACCCATAAATGAATATAAAGTTCGTACTAATTGTGTCAGCTAGATCGACTGTCACAACTTATCTGGCTTTATTATGAAAATGTTTCGTTATTTATCCTAATGTTAAACGGGAAATTTTTAACTTCAAGATAATGTTAACCTTTACTCCAAGTGATTCAGAATGCCTGCATTTTTTAAAACCATAGATTCTTTTTTAGCTGTAATAGGTAATGCTATAGATTATCCGTGCAAGCGAATGAGGATAATGTTCTCTGCTGTCTTGTTGCAACTTCCGTGTCAGGTTTGGGGAATTTAAATAGAAATCCTGATTTAAACGTATTGAACACCAGGAATACACAGGAACGTTCGGTGATAGTCTGTCTGGAATTATTGATTTTGAGAAATCCAACTGGCTGACGCCAAAGGGTCTCAAAACAGGCAATTGATCTATTCACTGTCCTATATATCCCAGGGCTTTGGTTGACAAGCAACACTGAGGTTAAGATCACCGCGTGCCCTCTGATATGCATTGCAGCAATATTCAGTGAAGGTTTGGCATCTCAAACATGGTTATCAACTGACACAAGCGTGCAGCATTGAGTACCAAGATAGGAACAGGAGTAGGCCTTTCCATCTCTCTAGGTTACTTTGATATTCAGTTACATTATGGTGGATAGACCTCAACTCGATGTGTCAGACTTAACTCCATCCTCTTCATCACGCATGTATAAGAATCTTTCTCAAATCAAAATTTGGACAATTCAGCTGAAAAAGTAATAGTTTGGCAATATAAAGCAGTGAGTTCAAAAGTTAGCTGGTGTGTGAAATATTGAAAGCAATGAGAAGAGATTAACACTGTTGAGCTTTTAACAAAGGTAAATTGTGGGACCTATTGACATGAATTAATAGTTTACAAAAGATTCGACAGAGGCCCTGTTAAAATTGTTCCATTTTTGCACTTAGGCACTGATGTTTCGATGACAAGAAAATCGAGCAACTCATCCAATTGATTAATCTCAATCTCAGAGTTGATGCGATCTTTTTATGTCAGTATCATTTTCAGTAACAGTTATAACTGAACCAACTGCACTCGTTGGATGAAAAACACTTTGAAATGTCACGAGGATAGACAGGGAGTGGGTGAAATTGATCTTGGGCAGTGGTGCGAATCAGGAGACAGGCAATCGACGGCCGTTGAACCTGCAGGTCAACAGAAATGAAATTCCAGCAGCGAAAAACGAATCCAGATTTTCATCTCGTGATAGAAGTTCAAATTACATAAATCACACACAGCTGAAAAGCGCCCTTTCCCCGGTCCAATGATACTTACCACACACGGTGAGCTGGGAGCCACTTCCATCCCCAATCTTATTCTGTTGATGTTTTACTGAACAGTGATACATTCCGGAGTCTGCAACACTCGCATTCAGAACTTCAAATGAACTACTGCCCTTCTTTAGATACATTTTCTTTCTGCTGTCTGGTTCCAGAACAGATTCTTCGCCCCGTTTCCACCAAGAAACTTCAGGAGCGCCTTCAAATATGGGAAATGTGCAGAACATGGAAACATTGTCAGCCCTGGCAACCGTCAAATGTTTAGGGAACTGATCCACTTGGCTCCATGTTACTTTCGCACCTATAAAAAAAGAACGGCGATGAACTGTATGCGTCAAAGAAAACAAAAACTAAGATAAGTAAAGTACAAGAACAGTTGAGAAGCACCAACGATCGAATTGGAGCTGTAACGCATCTAATTTGTAACGTAGAAACTTTGCGAATATTCTTAAACAGAAATTAAGATATTCTGAATGGCAACATATAACAAGCAACAGTACCTGTCCAGACCATCCACAGAAGAACCATACACTGAACTGCAGTTCTCAGCGACATACTGTAAAATGAAGAATAAAAGTTTGCCACTCGCAGCAAATAACAACGATGCCTTGAATGATTTGGCAAAGAAATTGATTTCATGTACAAAGAAACGGAATGTGTGACCATGACACGAGATATCACGTGGCTAAAGTTGTGCATTGTGGTCGGTAATGGTGAGAGTCCGGGAAGTCGGAAGTCTCCTCCTAAGCGTTCAAAGTTTCCGTGCGAAAAGCAATGCTTTTTCACCCGCTCCTGTATCACTATGTTCTAATAATCTTCTTCGTCTACATCTACCATTGATCATTTTCCCATTCCTCAAAATGTCGATTCAGACCGCAGGAGTGGGCAATTCTGCAGCATCTCATCTAAGGGGTTTGTCTTCGTGCAAGAGGTAGGCAGTGTAAGTGAGCAAATAAATCGCCTTGGGCGCTCTGAGCGAAGTGCGATCCAGATCTCCACCAGCCTCCGCGCATCCAGAATTCTCGCAAAAATCTCAGGAATAGCAATTCGGATTAATCATCCTGCTCATCTGTCTTTCTCTAGACCAGAATTGCTGAGGCAAATTTTAGTTTCATTCAACCAGAGCTGAAATTTTGGCCCAAATCCACGTGCTTCAGTCCAGCAGCGAAGAATGTTCACGAAAATGTTTAGTGACAGCTGCGCATGGAGCTGCGAGCAGAAGCGAAACAAAACGACACATTCAGATGATTGCAAAGAGAAATGATACTTTAACGAAGTAAGGACCAGACATTCAGCCTGTGGTAGGTTCCTGCTTTGTGTCGATTTAGTAGATCTGAATCAAAAAGCTAGCATGATATTATGAGTCGTGCTTCTCGCAACATTTGAGCTGGACTAACCTTTATTAATCGGAGGACAGGGTTAAGCTGTAGCGCATTTCCACTCCAAACGTCAGATATCTCTAATCTTATGCTGTTCCTTTAAACCTCTGTTCTCCATGGATATCTAAGGAAATAAAGTAGGGTATCAAATTGAAAGAAATGCATACAAAGTGGCAAAGATGAGTGGGAACCTAGAGGATTGGGAAATCTTTAAAGATCAGCAGAAAGCCACGAAAAAAGCTATAAAGAAAGGTAAGATGGATTATGTGAGTAAACTAGCTCAGAATATAAAAACAGATAGCAAAAGTTTCTACAAATATATGAAACGAAAAAGAGTGGCTAAAGTAAACATTGGTCCTTTAGAGGACGAGAAGGGGGATGTAATAACTGGAAATGAGAAAATGGCTGAGGCATTGAACAGGTATTTTGTGTCAGTCTTCACAGTGGAAGATGCAAATAACATGCCAAACATTGATGACAGGAAGGCTCTGGCAAGTGAGAACCTAGAAACTATCATTATCATGAAAGAGGTAGTGTTGGACAAGTTAATGGGGCTAAAGGTAGACATGTCTCCTGGTCCTGATGGAATGCATCCCAGGCACTAAAAGAAATGGCGGGAGAAATAGCAAATGCACGAGTAGTAATTTACCAAAATTCGCTGACTCTGGAGTGGTTCCCGCAGATTGGAAAACTGCAAATGTGACGCCACTGTTTAAAAAAGGAGGTAGACAAAAGGCAGGTAACTATAGGCCGGTTAACTTAACTTCTGTAGTAGGGAAAATGTTTGAATCTATCATCAAGGAAGAAATAGCGAGACATCTGGAAGTAAATTGTCCCATTGGGAAGACGCAGCATGGGTTCATAAAGGGCAGGTGATGTTTGACTAAATTTGGTGGAATTCTTTGAGAACATTACATGTGCAGTGGACAATAAGGAACCTGTGGATGTGGTGTATCTGGATTTCCAGAAGGCATTTGACAAGGTGCCGCACCAAAGACTGTTACATGAGATGAAGGTGCACAGTGTTACGGGTAATGTATTAGCATGGATAGAGGATTGGTTAACTAACAGAAAGCAAAGGGTGGGGGTAAATGGGTGTTTTTCTGGTTGGCGATCAGTGACTAGTGGTGTGCCTCAGGGATCAGTGTTGGGACCGCAATTGTTTACGATTTACATAGATGATTTGGACTTGGGGACCAGGTGTAGTGTGTCAAAATTCGCAGATGACACTAAGATGGGTGGAAGAACAAAGTGTGCAGAGGACGCTGAAAGTCTGCAAAGGGATATAGATAATCTAAGTGAGTGGGCGAGGGACTGGCAGATGGAGTACAATGTTGGTAAATGTGAGGTCATCCATTTTGATAGGAATAACAGCAAAATGGATTATGAGTTAAATGGTAAAAAATTGCAACATGCTGCTGTGCAGAGGGACTTGGGTGTCCTTGTGCAGGAATCTCAAGGAGTTGGTTTGCAGGTGTAGCAGGCAATTAAGAAGGCAAATGGAATTTTGTCCTTCATTGTTCGAGGGATGGAGTTTAAAAACAGCGAGATTATGTTGCAGCTGTATAAGGTGCTGGTGAGGCCACACCTGGAGTGCTGTGTACAGTTTTGGTCTCCTTACTTGAGAAAGGATATACTGGCACTGGAGGGGGTGCAGAGGAGATTCACCACGTTGATTCCGGAGTTGAGAGGGTTGGCTTACGAGGAAAGACTGACTCGACTGGGGCTATACTCATTGGAATTCAGAAGAATGAGGGGACATCTTATAGAAACATGTAAGATTATGAAGGGAATAGATAAGATAGAAGCAGGGAAGTTGTTTCCACTGGCGGGTGAAACTAGAACTAGGGGGCATAGCCTCAAAATAAGGGGAAGCAGATTTAGGATTGAGGAGGAACTTCTTCACACAAAGGGTTGTGAATCTGTGGAATTCCCTAACTATAGGCTGGTTAACTTAGCTTAACTTCAGTAGTACGGAAAATGCTTGAATCTATCATCAAGGAAGAAATAGCGAGACATCTGGAAGTAAATTGTCCCATTGGGAAGACGCAGCATGGGTTCATAAAGGGCAGGTGATGTCTGACTAATTTGGTGGAATTCTTACAATGTTAGAGTATTTTGTCTTGAGGTACGTGCTGTTCTCCTTGAAGTTTCGTGACAACTCACTGCGTTACTTCCCCTTTTCAGGGGACAGATTAGAGTCCACAATAATAGTTTAGGACTGGAGTCATATATAGTTCAGAGGCCATGTATGTTTCTCGAACGGAAAGATGATTAGCAAAACGCTTCGACTATAGGGGAAGCAGGAATAGCACATTCGGGCTGTGGTATTGCCACTAGTGTTCCAGAGACCCAGGATAATGTGCGGAGGACCAGGGTTCGAATTGGAGCGCAGCCGATGAAGTCAATTTGAATTAAATGATTAAAGAAAATCTGGAATTAATGTTCTAATGCCAGCCATGAAACCATTCATTGTTGGTTGTTGTAAAACTCTTCTGGTTCACTAATGGAATTTAGGGAAGGAAATCTGTCGCCTTTACCCGGTTTCGCGTACATGTGACCTGAAGTCCACAACAATATTGTTGACTCTAAACAGCCCTCAGAAATGACCTAGCATGCCACGCAGTTCACGAGTAATTAGCAAAGACTTAGCCAGCGACACCCGTATCCAAACAATAAAAAAAACCAACAGTTTGCCTGAAACATACTTTTCCAAATCATGTTGCTGGTTGTATTTTTAAATCTGATTTCAAATTCTCCACCTCAGATCTCCAGCAACATTCGTTGGATTGAAGCCAGTCGCACAAGCATTACAACACCAAAGTCTTTGCAATTCTTCGTTCAGACAACAACAGGTTAGTGTTCTGTTAGTGGCACAACTTCAATGTCAAGACCGCGAGTACGTTTCTCTTGCGAAAGTCCATTCTCGCACCAGGACATAAGAACATAAGAACATAAGAAATAGGAGCAGGAGTAGGCCATCTAGCCCCTCGAGCCTGCCCCGCCATTCAATAAGATCATGGCTGATCTGACGTGGATCAGTACCACTTACCCGCCTGATCCCCATAACCCTTAATTCCCTTACCGATCAGGAATCCATCCATCCGCGCTTTAAACATATTCAGCGAGGTAGCCTCCACCACCTCAGCAGGCAGAGAATTCCAGAGATTCACCACCCTCTGGGAGAAGAAGTTCCTCCTCAACTCTGTCTTAAACCGACCCCCCTTTATTTTGAGGCTGTGTCCTCTAGTTTTAACTTCCTTACTAAGTGGAAAGAATCTCTCCGCCTCCACCCTATCCAGCCCCCGCATTATCTTATAAGTCTCCATAAGATCCCCCCTCATCCTTCTAAACTCCAACGAGTACAAACCCAATCTTCTCAGCCTCTCCTCATAATCCAAACCCCTCATCTCCGGTATCAACCTGGTGAACCTTCTCTGCACTCCCTCCAATGCCAATATATCCTTCCTCATATAAGGGGACCAATACTGCACACAGTATTCCAGCTGCGGCCTCACCAATGCCCTGTACAGGTGCATCAAGACATCCCTGCTTTTATATTCTATCCCCTTCGCAATATAGGCCAACATCCCATTTGCCTTCTTGATCACCTGTTGTACCTGCAGACTGGGCTTTTGCGTCTCATGCACAAGGACCCCCAGGTCCCTTTGCACGGTAGCATGTTTTAATTTGTTTCCATTGAGATAGTAATCCCATTTGTTATTATTTCCTCCAAAGTGTATAACCTCGCATTTCTCAACGTTATACTCCATTTGCCATATCCTCGCCCACTCACTCAGCCTGTCCAAATCTCTCTGCAGATCTTCTCCGTCCTCCACACGATTCACTTTTCCACTTATCTTTGCGTCGTCTGCAAACTTCGTTACCCTACACTCCGTCCCCTCCTCCAGATCATCTATATAAATGGTAAACAGTTGCGGCCCGAGTACCGATCCCTGCGGCACGCCACTAGTTACCTTCCTCCAACCGGAAAAACATACAACTGCCAATTCGCTTATTGTTATTTGCGACTGATACCATTGGATTTACGGCTTATTTCTTCATAACCAGTACACGGTTTATGGTATAAGGCTGTTTGGCAGCGAGTTTTACCGGATGACTTAATAATAACAATGGCACGAAGAGAACCGAGGCTTCCTGACCAGAACTCTAAAGCGAAAGGATTGTAAACACATATATCTCCGCGGCACAACCGATTTAATCACATTATGAGACATTGCCGCATCACCACAATAGGATGAATGGGATAAATGCAACATCTTATTGTGCAAGCTCTCTTCTTGCTTTTGCAACATTCAAATCAAAATATCAGAACCATCGGTCCAATGAAAGCAGTAGAACATTACGCTAGTTGGCTTTGAGTAATACATTTCTGGACCGCCCATCTTTATCTTTACATATTCATTTCTGCCACTGAATTATATTGTAACCTGTCATTTTGATAGAGGTTAATCGCTAACTTCTGCTTTCTTTTTGTTTAGTTTGCAGATATATTCGCAAATTGGAAAACTGTGGAACATTCATTCAGAGCACGAAACACAACGTCAAGTCCTGAAACGTTCCTCACCATCGAATTTACCACTTTCAACGTGTAAGTGGTAAATGCCATATCGGATCAGTTGACTGTGCCAGTATTTTAACAAAACACAGCTTGGACCAAATACTGAAACATGTGCTTTATATTTCAACAGTCAGTCAACCTTAGGATCGCAATAAGATTGGCATGAGATGGTTCAAGCTGGTGCTTTCCACTGAGGTACGATATTGAGCGTGCCACAAAGCAAACGACACAAGTGGTTCATGAGCTGTTATGAAGTGGGTAGAATTTTAATTTAGATGCTCAATCGTGGAATAGAGTTGAGGAAGGCATAGCAAGGATCAACTATACCATTCTTAGTTATTTCCGTGTACCAATCCACCCAGTTTTAAACAGTAATGAATCATTGACCAATTAAAGCAGAGCAGTATATAAACAACATGAGGAAGTGTGAAGTTTGCCTGAAGGAATCAAACTATATTTAAATTGAGTGGCATTTATATATTAAGAAATTTTTTTTAGTTTATTTCTTAGTGTCACAGGTAGGCTTACATGAACACGGCAATTAAGTTACTGTGAAAATTCCCTGGTCGCCACACTCCGGCAACTGTTCGGGATGTGCAAGATTACAAAAGTTTTGTTCCGTGTATTCAACATTAGTGTAATTGTTCCAGATATTCTGCGTCGCAGGCGAATCGTTTTAATGTCTCTGGGATGTCCAGTTGATATGCAAATCCACAACGGAAGTTCGCTACTCATCAGTTGCTAATTACACTTCTGTATGAAAATGTGTAGAAATTGCTGGAATCTTTGGCTGCATGTTTATTATTTTGGTCTAATTTCAAAAATATTGCGTGCAAAATGAAATAAGTAAAAATAGAATATAGATCCTACCCATATGCCAGTCTGTTCTTTACTTAATTACTAATATTAATGATGATTTTCGCTTGTGAGGGTGGGTAGTATCCGTGACGGTGGATGCCGGCCGATAGGAGCAGAATATGCTGCTTCAGAATAAGGATAGGCATTTTAGGACTAAGATGAGGAGTAATTTCTTCACTCAGAGCGTGACAAATCTTTAGAATGCTCTACCCCGGAGGACTCTGTCACCGAGGCTGCTCAAAACAGACACCAATGGATTTCTAAACAGTGAAGGTATTAAGGAATATTTGAGCCCTGACGAAGAGTCATCCAGACTCGAAATCTTAGCTCCATTCTCTCTCCAAAGATGTTGTCAGATCTTCTGAGGTACCCCAGCATTTTCTGCTTTTGTTCCAGATTCCAGCGTCCGCAGTATTTTGCCTTTGTCTTAAGGAATATGGGGATCGTGCGAAAAATGACCATGAGACGGACGATCAGCCATAATCTCATTAAATGGCGCGGCAGGCTCGAAGAATTGAATGGCCTATTCCTGTGTCCTATGTCCCTATGTGTGTATCTTCCTACGAACCAGAATGTATTTAATTCAACTGTTAATTAATATACTTTACAAGATTGTAGTCTGGTGTTATTCACTGCAATTATAATTGTTGTTTGGCAATTTGTAATATTCACCTGTATTTTCCATTGGGTACTTGTTATTGATCTTCTGGACTGTAAAGTTTCATACCGGAAAATTTTCATCTCGGCAGAGATGATAATATATTTAAATATATTGCGAGTAATCACAAACAACTCAGAAAGTTGATTATGACTTTGACCCTTCTGTTCTTGCTTTTGCTTTCCAGAAAGTGTTTCGTTTATGTAATTGTATATTTGCACGACTGGCCTTGGAATTCCATGTGCTCATCTAAACAGCTATTGGTGTCAGTAGTCTTTTCGATTGAGCAGGTCAACGTAGCTGGGCTCAGGATAAGAATGTAAATTCATTATTCTTCTTCTGCCATAGGTCGATTTATTTGCCCACGTTTAATTTTTTCAGATGATAACAGGGCAGTAGAATTAAAAGTAGTATAGGCGGTGGGGAGGAGACAGTAATTTTCTAAACGCACTGTTGTCGTGCTGCTCATTCTTTTTCAACTGTGTTTGAGTTGATGTTATTACGTGTGTTTTCAGCCATGCCGGTGAGAACACATGTAGCTTTGATTTTATAAACGGGGCTTTGGACGAGAGCTACTTCAATTGCTTTCGCTGTTGATTGGAATAGTATCCAGGTAATTATTTATTATCTCTGTAGTGAGTGTTTAAACCACAACTCTCACTTCGTAAACGGCTAGGTTTACATTTGATCTGATGTTCAGTTAATTGCTGCCACATAAAATGATTAGAAACAGGCCAGTACCAAGTTTCAAATCAAGCCCATTCTTAAATGTGATCTGTGGCAATAAGTCCTAAACTTAAAAATTATTCAGTGAGTGAAATTTGGGCATTACTTTCAATTTGTCACCTCTTCAAACGTCCGTTTAAATTGCTCCATGCAAGGCTAAAATAAGAAAGAGAGCAATTTTGGACGAATGCGTTCCAATTTTCAAAGATACCATCTCACAACAAAATTGCAGCTCTATTTATTTGCAGACTTTTGTTTAGGGTCCTTGGAACTTGCCTGTGCAGCATTGGGTTATAAATCATTAAACATTCACGTCATTTTTTCCAGTCGGCATTTTTTCCCACAACCGTTAACTTACTTCGCGGGAGTAATACAAGCCGCCCAATTGCACCCTATCATTCTACACTAAATCATCGAAATTGTAACGCAGTCTGTCATCAACAGTTATTCATCAATGTTCTGGTGCTCAGTTTGGCTTCCTTGCCGGGAGCAGCCGGCTCTCAGTCTCATTGCAGACTTTGTCCAAACTTGACAAAAGCGCTGAATTCCAGAGTGACTGACTTTGACAGCACTTGACAGAGTGTGGCATCATAGACCCCTGGTAGTTTTAAAGTCGATTGGAACACGAACAAAAACTCTAAACAGGATGGAATCATATCTAGCTGGAAGAAAGTTGGCAATGATTTTTGTAGTTCAATCGTCATAGGCCAGGGATCGCTGCAGGAGATCCACAAGTTAATGTCCGAAATTTCAATTACCTTCCATCCATTATTTATCAGTTGTGGGGTGTTCGCTAATGATGGCGGAACATTTACCTCAAAACTCCTCATTTAATGAAACACCCGTTTCCAGAAATATAAGGCGCTGGGCAACATTATCGTTTGTACTGATTACTGACAACACAACTTGAGCGTCAGGTAAGGACCATCTCCAGCATTACTAAGGCCAGTTTTACAATTCCAGATTCATTTATGAATTCAAATTCCACCAGCAACTGTGGAGGGATCAAAACCCATGTCTCCAGAGAATTGGTCCAGGGTTCTGCATTACAAATCCAATGACACTTCTACTATACCAGAGTCCCCCAAATTATCAGCGAACATCCCCACTGCTGACCCTATGATGGAAGGAGGGTATCTGACGAAGCAGCCGAAAATGGTTGCGTCTAGGATATTACGATGAATATGTCCTGCAGCGTTGTTGCGTGGTTGAGATCATTCGCTTCCAAAAAAAACAACCATCTTCCCTTGTTGTAGTTATGACTCCAAACTTTGGTGAGTTTTCCCTTATGTCGCATTGCTAATGATATAAATTTCAATGTGAAACCTCCTATTCTTCAAGGTTAGGTATAACATAGACCTAGTCTACTATTGTTTCTCTCATACAACAGTGCCATCGTCACATGAATAAATTCAGTACACATACTTTGCAGTCCCTCGAAGTTAACAATATATTCATGGAGATGAGAAGAACAAAATTGCACACAATACTCCAGGAATGGAAGATGTTGTCTGAACAGGACGCTGCGAAATAGTAGGAAAAAAAGGATTTTTACACGGATACTATAATCCAATCGCAATAACGATCAACATATTTCTTGCTTTCCCGTAGTGGACGTTAACATCCGGCCATTGGGGCAAAATGACGCCCAAGTCCTTTGGAATTGGAGCGTTTCTGATTCTCTCACGTTTGAAACATATTCTGCTTTTCGTTTTTTGTTCCTTGCAGCGTGGATAGCTTCACATTTCAAAACATTGCTTCTCATCCGCAATTTTCTTCAGCACTCACTTCAGCTTACATTCCTTTGCAATGTTTTTTGCGTCCTTCTCACAGTTAACTGCGCCATGTAACATTGTACCGCCTAAAAAGGATCATTGCATTGAACCCAGTCATCTCTGTTGATCACATATATTGCAAATCGTCAAGTGCAAGCGCTGATTCTAATGGTGTTGTGTTAGTTATAGCCTGCCAACCCAAAATGGGCAATATATTTCTAAGTTGTCTTTCCTCTCTGCTGATATATCTTTCAGCTACGTTCATTCAGTACGCCCTTCTAAGGTAGCACAGTTTGATGGTTTATCATCTGGCGCATATGGGCTATTTTGTTTTTGAATGTTCAACTGTACCAAAGCCATTAATTATCCCTCATTGGTCTTATTCGTTACAACCTACAACTATCTCATCAACTCGTCAAACACCATGTTCCTTTCATAAATCTGAATGAGCTCTGCCTAAGTTTCTACTTGCTCTGTTAGCATGTCCTTTCCAATGGATTTTGGGTTTGCCCTATTCCTGAGGTCAGGTTAACTTGCTTCTTATTCAAAGTTTTCTCTTTCAACCTCTCTCTGAATAATGGGGTTGCATTTCATTTCTTCCAATGCAAGGGCACCTTTCCAAAACAATCTCTGCAATTTGATAGAGCTCGGAGCTGTGGTTTGCTCTTCTTGCTCCATGTGTGAGGCCGGGCACATTTTCAGTGCCCGGGGCCAGCATGTGTGCTGAAAAGGAGGCAGCTGCAGCTCCTTGAAGCTCGGGTTTCGGAGCTAGAATGAACGCTGGAGACATCGTGGAGCACCCGCGAGTCTTAGAACATTTTGGATAGCACATTTAGGAAGGTGGTTGAAGGAATTTGAGGAAGGAAGGGAATGGGTGACCACCAGGCAGTTCAAGAGATCTAGGCAGGTAGTTCAGGAGTCCCCTGGTGTCTTGCTTGCAAATCGGTATTCTATTTTGGAGCCTGATGAGGCTGGTTCCTCCAGGCGGTGTCGGCAGAGCCAAGCTTCTGGGACCACAAGCAGCCTATCTGTACAGGAGGGGGAGGGGGGAGTAGCAGCGCAATGGTAATAGGGGATTCTATAATCGGGTGAGAGATAGGCGCTACTGTGTCCATCAACGTGACTCCAGAATGATAGGTGGCCTCCCTCGTGCTAGGGTCCGTGATGTTACTGAATGACTGCAGTGTATCTTGAAGGGGTAGGGTGATTAGGCAGAGGTCATGGTACATATTGGTACCAATGATAGAAAGATGGGTGAGGTCTTGCATCAAGTATTCAGGCAGTTAGGCATTAGATTAAAAAGCAGGACCTCTCGGGTTGAAATCCGAATGCCACGTTGTAGCGAACACAGAAATAGTAGGATGCTGCAGATTAATGCGTGGCTTAAGAGTTGGTGCAGAAGGAGGGGTTTAGACTGGTGGATCACTGGGACAATTTCTGGGGAAGGTGGGACCTGAACAAGCGGGCGTTCTGTATCTGAATCAGACTGCAACTAACATTCTTGCCAGTGCTGTTGGGCGGAGTTTGAATTAATGTGGCGAGGGTAAGGGCGCGCGGGGGGCGGGGCGGGGGGGGGGGAGCACAGAGTAAGGGCACCAAATCATACAGTAAAACAATCAGGTCAGAAGGATTGCAGCTGTATTAAGTTTCAAGGGAGTAAGGCCAGGCTGGATGGCCTCTACTTTAACGCCAGGAGAATTGCAGGTAAAACGGGTGAATTGAAGGTGACAATTTTGGTTTGATTTATTATTGTCATATGTATTAGTATACAGTGAAAAGTATTGTTTGTTGCATGCTATACAAGTAAAGCATACCGTACATAGAGAAGGAAAGGAGAGGGTACAGAATGTAGTGTTACAGCCATGGCGAGGATGTAGCTAATGATCAACTCAATATGAGATAGGCCCCATTCAAAGGTCTGATGGCAGCAGGAAAGTAGCTGTTCTTGAATCGTTTGATTCGGTTGAGTTGAGAGGCACATACGTAATGTGATATAGTGGGCATCACAGGGACATGGTTGAAGGAAGGGCATGATTGGCAACTCAACATCTGGGATATAGAATCTTCAGACAGGACAGGGGAGGAGATAAAAGAGGAGGAGGCATTGCATTATTAATGAAGGAATCAATTTTGGAAGGGAATCAATTTTGGAAAGGGGATCTGATGAAACTTTATGGATAGAGCTTAAGAATGGAACAGGGACAGCCACATTGTTAGGTCTTTATTATAGACCCCCAGATAGTCAGAGGGATATTGAGGAGCAAATATGTGCTCAAGTTGCGGATGTGTGTAAAAACAATATCAATATGGTTATTATATTCGGTGATTTTAACTTTCCCAACATTAAATGGAATATACATAGAGTTGAAGGCTTGGATGGAATAGATTACCTGAAATATGTGCAGGAGAACTTTGCAGATCAATATGTAGAGGGTCCAACAAGGGAAGGATCTATGCTAGACCCAATTATGTGGACTAAAGCCGAACAAGAGGTTGAGGAACTGTTGGGGGAGCATTTTAGTGATAGCGGTCACAACATGGTACAATTCAAACTTGTTATGGACAAGGAAATAGACAAGCTGCAAAAAAGGCTTTAGATTGGGGAGAGCGGATTTTAGTAAAATAGTTCAGGATCTGGCCAAGGTAGACTGGGAACAGCTACTAATGACAAAATCTTCAGAAGAGCAGTGGGATGGGGTGGGGGAGGGCGTGGGGGCGGGCGGGGGGGGGGGGGGGGGGGGGAGGTGGCGGGCGGGCGGGTGGGGGGGGGGGGGGGCATTCAAACATGAAATGGGGAGGGTGCAAGTCCTGCATGTTCCCTCTAGGGTGATAGGAAGGCATAACAAGCCAAGAGAGCCATGGATGACCAGAGATATTCACAATACAATGAGAAGGAAAAGAAAGCCTTGTTATAAAGTAGAAGGGGAGCAAATCAGTGGAAACATTAGTGAGGTATAGGAAGTGCAGGTTGGAGCTGAAGGAAGCGATTAGGAAAGCAGAGAGGGGGTATGGGAAATTTCGGTCTGGTAAAAGTAGAGAAAATTTCAAGATATCCTCTAATAATATCAATGGGAAGATGTTAACGAGGGAAAGAGTGGGGCCCATTAGGGACCAAGAGGGCAATCCGTAGGTGGCACCAGAGGACATTGGTAGAGTTTGAATGAATCCGCTTTCACCCAAGACAATGAGGACGATGGTATGGGATTGAGGAAAAGGGACTGTAAGGTTCTTGAGCAAATTGACATAGGGAAGGACCAGGTATTGGAAGTGTTGGCAGCCTTAAAAGAGAATGAATCTCCAGGTCCCGATGGAGTGTGCCCTAGGCTGCACTGGGAGACAGGGGAGGAGATTACAAGAATTCTGACCCAAATTTTCAATTCCTTTCTGGCCACGGGGGAGTTGCCAGATGACTGGAGAACAGCGAATGCGGTTCCACTATTTAAGAAGGGTTGCTGAGATAAAGCAAAGAAGTACAGGTCAGTGTGTCTTACGTCATTGAAAGGGAAACCTTTGGAGAAAATTCTGAAGGAGAGAATCTATATCCACTTGGATAGTCATTGTTGCTTCATCAGCGGGGGGGGGGGGGGGGGGGGGGGGGGAATCATGCCTAACAAAGTTGTTTGAATTTTTTGAGGCCGTTACCAGGTGTGTGTACGTGGGTAGTGCTGTCGAGAGTAGTTAAAATGGTTTTTAGCAAAGCTTTTGATAATGTTCCATATAGGAGACTTATAAAGAAGGTAAATGCACATGGGATACAGGACAATTTGACAAAGTGGATTCAGAATTGGTTCTATTGTATGAGAGAGAGATGGCAGAAGGCTGCTTTAGTGACTGGAAGCCATAGTCGATTTGCATACCACAGGGATCCGTGTTGGGTCCTATATTATCTGTCCTTTATGGAAATGGCATAGATGACTTCGTGGGGAAGCATTAATAAGTTTGCAGATGACACAAAAATTTGCCAGGTGGTTAGCAGCAAGGCTAACTACCTATAAGAAGATATAGATGGTGTTGTACCTGTTAATTCTCAGATACTTTCAACCAGTTTACTCACTCCAAGGTTTTACCCCGGTGCCCTTATTTGCAAGTTGGACGAAGGACAAACACAAGTGGAGGTTCAACAAGTTTATTAATAATAACACTATTAACCCTTAAATTACCCACATAAAACAAGAGGATACCCCAGCAGATTCAAGTATACCACCTGTAAAGATGGTTTGGTTGAACTGCAGGTCCGATTCTCTGAGTCCCTCTGGTCCGTCGTCATGAAGGTGAGTTTTGATGGCCGCTTCTTCCTTCCTTCCTTCTCTGGTCAGTCTGGTGAATGGTCACGGCCGTCTCCCCTGTTGAGTCTTCGCTGCAGTGTGTCTGAAAATGCGTCCCTTTGTCCCCCAGCCTGCTTGCCTTTCCAGAAACTTCTCTGGCTTCTGGCCAATGAGGTGCCAGGAGGGGCTTCCAATACCCAGTGGGTTTCTTGATGTCTGCCTGACAGGACACCAGGGTCCGCCCCCCCAAGTGTCCATCTCCATGTTGTTGAACTTGTTATCAGATAAGTTATCTGCAGGAACTCTTGGTGACAGAAAGTCTGGCTTGATCTGCGCTTCTAACAATAGGCCAATGCATTTCAATGAGGTGCCATGATCTCCTGCTACGTCTCAAGTAGAGTGTAACGACCTTTGATGGGTAGTTGATGGGTCAGGCCCAGACACGTTTGTGCATTTGTATAATTGGCCTGCTTGAGGTTTGACTGTGTTTGATTTCAATATGCCCAATTCTTTAAATTAGGATATCCAATTTTATCAGCCTTAAAACTAGGCCCTGTTTATATCACCAAATTCCCTCCTTTTGATCCAATGAGCGTCAGTGAACCGGATCACACAAGTCTCACCAAACCATCTCAACAAGCAAGCATCCCGTATCTAGCGTTGGCGGTATCATCCCTAACCCACAATAGTACCAACAAATTTAAATGATGTAAAATAATTCTTAAAAAACAATAAGAAACAATACATCAATCGGGTATAAACAAAACAAAGCAATAGACAGTGCAAACTGAAGTAAAATAATCAAAGAAACAATAAGAAACAATACGTCAATCGGGTATATACAAAACAAAGCAATAAACAGTAAGCCGAGCAGGCTGATTGTTGTTGGAAGAAAATGTGGTTGGAAAACTTCCAAGTTGCTTCTGTAAATCAACCATATACTAGTAACACTGAGCATAGTAGGTCAACTGGGCATCAACATTGTCACGCAGCCAATGAAGGTGATGAGCATGTGTACTGCTAATTCCTTCAAGCAAAAGTCTTGTGTTCTCTGCCTGGCAATCAAATTCACTTTGTGTAATTTGCATTTCCTGTTCTGCTGCTGAACGGGCCTCTGAAACCTTTGCCTTCTTCAGTCTTGCTTTTGCTGCATCTAAATTAAGTATTTTATTCTGCAAGATTTTACGTTCTTTAGATACTGTTCTGTAGTCCCCTTCCAGAAAGTTTCTACGGGGTGCCAAAAGGTTGACCTCTGATGAGTGTACTTCCATCGGGCGTGGGGTGAACCACATATATCCAGGTTATCGTAGGCTGATCTTCTGGTCTTTGGTTGATGTGGTGTCTGTGGTTCGGTCTGAGACGAGGAGTCCCAGATAACAGGGAAGTATGTAGTTCATTCTGGGGAAGATCAAGGTAGCACCTGTTAATTCTTATTAATATCTGATTCTCTTTTCCTTTTCTTTACTAGAATGTCATATGACTCCTCTTTTTTAAAAAAACAAAGAAATAAGTGAAGGAATAATAAAGGCCCAAGAGTGTCATATGAAAGGTTGGTCGGCAATCAGTGTTGATGGGGTTGAGTTGGGTAAGGAGTTTGCAGAGCGTGAAAATAAAATGTTGGGTCTGTGGCATGTGTCCTTGTTGTTGGAGGACTATGGCACAGTATAACAATAGATTCTTCATCTCACAACCAAACCGTGGGGTGTCGGAAAATTATGATGCAGGTTAACGTGGGCAGATAAGAAACCCTTTTCAATTGGGTAATGCGTGGAGTGGACGGAGAAAGCTACCTACAATCTGGACTGTGATGTCCTGATTCTTTCTTAAGCCTTTTTCAATTGGGTGATGCATGGCGTGGACGGATAAAGCTATTTACAATCTGGACTGTGATGCCCTGATTCTTTCTTAGTGGAGGGAACCTATGTGGGCGGGCTTTGGCTGCCAGGTACCCACTGCATTACCACCTCTGGTAGTGAGCGCCGGGTCAAACGGTTCTGGGAGTCCCGGTACCAGGGGCACCACAGGGGGTAAGGTTTCCGGTTTCCCCATCCTTTTCGTCGGGGTCCCCTGGGCCGGGGATTTATTCCTGAAGCCCTGTAAATTGGGGCGGGGACCGAGGTTGCGTGTGCTGTTCCTGTGGATACTGGGTGGAGGTTGATAACCTGGGGTACAGATTGTGGACCGTGGTTTAGGTCCGGTGCTGTGGGGTGAGGGTTGGGGCTTCCCTGTGACTCAAAGACTCTTCCAGGGTGACATGGTATTGGTGAAAATTTTGCTGGGAGCCGACTGCCTTCATTTGGTTCACATGATACCACGTGGCTTTCTTGTGGTCTACCATGACCTTGTATACCGAGGGGCTGGCTTTCTTGGTCTTCCACATATATCCCGCATCCTGTCCTCCTGTTTCCCTCTTCCACCATGGATGACCCATCTACAAAAACTTTTAAACTGTCCTGAGCCTGGGTTTGGCTGATTCCCCTTGCTCCTCCCCCTTTTGTTTTGGCAAAAATGGCCCCTTGGGGTCTTTTATTGCCGGAACCTGGCATTCATGGGGCTCCCCGACGTAGGTTAGCTTGCCTGCCAGGAATCTGGGGTCTTTAGCTGCTTGTCGGGCTGGTCCTTCAAGGGGCATGGGTCGGAGTCCATCGTCGGGCAACTGCTGAGATGGTCGTGTGGGGTAGTTGGGTGGTGCCCTACAGTTCCGGGTGAAATGGTTGGGTTGCTCGCAGGTATAACACTGTGCTTGTGGGCGTGAGCCTCTGGGCTCAGCTCTATATCGTTCTCGGTGTCGGGGGTTGGGCTTATGTCCTGTGCAGCCTTGTGGTTCCCTGTGTCGGCGATCAGCAGGGGTGTATGGGTGTGCGGTGTTTGCTGGTCCCCTGAAATTTGGTGGTGCCCTACAGCCCCGGGCAAAATGGTTGGGATGCCCACAGTTATAACACTGTGCTTGTGGGGGTGCATGTCTGGGCTTGGTTTTATCTTGTTCCCTATACTTGGGGTTGAGAATATATCGGGGCTCTGCGCGGGGCTGCGGTTTTCTGTATCGATGATTGGCAGGGATATATGGGGGTGGGTGCCCTGAGTTTCCCTGTCCCCTGTTTCCACTTTCCCCTTCGTTAAGCCAAACTGGGGCTAGGTCTGTGTGGATTGGGTTCATCTTTCCGTGTTTTGTGGACTTGGGGGTGTCTGTTTGTCTGACTTCCGGTTCCCACACACGAGTCATTTTGCGGATGGCCCAGGCTTCTGTGTGTGTATTATCATCTTGATCAAAATTCTCAGAGGCTTTCTGACTCCCCTCGGTGGCGTGTGCTATCAGGGTCCGGATCCATGTGGGCCAGTGGTGTGCATTTAATTGGACTCGATTTAATTGGCCGAAAACCGCAACAAATTGGTTCCATAGTCGGCCAGCATAGGCCGTCGGGTGCTCCCCTCTCTTTTGTTGGCAGTTGTTTAAGCCTTGTACCGGGTCATCCCTATTGTAGCCGATGGCGGCCAGAACGGCTACCTTCATTTCTGGTAGGGTTCCCCTAGCCATGTTCTGGGGTTCAGGTAGGGCGGAACGGATGGCAGGTCTTAAACATAACAGAATAAGTTTAACCTCTTCTGCCTCGTGTAGGCCGTTTAAAACACGGTATTGGGTGACCTGATCAAAGAGAGCATGTGGATCCCCGGAGGGTTCAAATACTCCAATCGCTTTAGCGATGTCAGTGAGCTGTGTCATGGTATATGGAGTTACATAAGTCACATTGTGGTTCTGACCGTCCTGTCATCGGGTGGTGACCGGATTCATCGGCACAGGAACCGGATTAGTGGCTGGGCTTATTGGGATGATAAAAGGACTAGGAGCTGAGATTGAGTTTCCCCAGATGGGGGCCGAATTAGGTGGTGCCGTTGGTTCCATTACCGGGAAGGGAGGTGGGGGTCCCCAGTCGGCAGTGATGCTAGCTGTTGCATAATGGCAGGCATCCTCTTCTAAATCCCCCAACTCTACCCCTGGGTCACTGTCCCCTGTTTCGGTCCTGTATGCACACATAACACCCCTTTTTATGGAGAGTTGCGCTTTTAGATCTTTAATCTCGTGCAGGCATTTGGAGTGGTCTGTTGCGCGGCCTGTTTTTACTTTTCCTGCTTGGTGCAAAACTTTCACTGCAGCCTGTAGGTCGCTGCATTTACGTTTAACTTCCTCTGCCTATCTGGAGAACTTAAGTGTGAGGATGGTTAGGTACACTGCCATAAGTAGGATTCCTAATACGGCCAGTTGTGACAGAATGCAGACCCATGGGTGGAATTGGACATTTGAACCCCAATCCCAGAGGTCCCCCCATTCAGCATGACTGGCCATCATTATTTCCTTTTAGGATTCGTCACTTGAGTATAGGTAAGGGATCGGGGAAGGGGTCTGGTTTTCACTAAATTCCCTCCCGTAGATTTTACCCAAATTCCCTGGACTGTTCTAGTTCTAACTACACAGTTTGTCCACCTTGTGTCACAGACACCGTTATGGTCCAATTTACTGGTTGAATCTGTATTAGTCCTTCACTCACTTAAGACTGGCCGTCACGTGGGGCAGCTGCCCTCTTAATTCAGGCTCAGACGGAGTGTCGGAGAATACCGGGTTGAAGCTTCGACTTCGGAGCAATGTATCACTTCTTATCGAAGTCCCATCTGGGGTGCCACTGTTGTACCTGTTAATTCTCAGATACATTCAACCAGTTTACTTACTCCAAGGTTTTACCGCAGTGCCCTTATTTGCAAGATGGACAAAGGACAAACACAAGTAAAGTTTCAACAAGTTTATTAATGATAACACTATTAACCCTTAAATTACCCACATAAAACAAGAGGATACCCCAGCAGATTCAAGTATACTACCCGTAGAGGTGGTTTGGTTGAACTGCAGGTCCGATTCTCTGAGTCCCTCTGGTCCGTCGTCACGAAGGTGAGTCTTGATGGCCGCTTCTTCCTTCCTTCCTTCTCTGGTCAGTCTTCCGAATGGTCACGGCCATCTCCCCTATCGAGTCTTCGCTGCAGTGTGTCTGAAAATGTGCCCCTTTATCCCCCAGCCTGCTTGCCTTTCCAGAAACATCTCTGGCTTCCGGCCAATGAGGTCCCAGGAGAGGGTTCCAATGCCCAGTGGGTTTCTTGATGTCTGCCTGACAGGACACCAGGGTCCGCCCCCCCAAGTGTCCATCTCCATGTTGTTGAACTTGTTATCAGATAAGTTATCTGCAGGAACTCTTGGTGACAGAAAGTCTGGCTTGATCTGCGCTTCTAACAATAGGCCGATACATTTCAATGAGGTGCCATGATCTCCTGCTACGTCTCAAGTAGAGTGTAACGACCTTTGATGGATGGTTGATGGGTCAGGCCCAGGCACGTTTGTGTATTTGTATAATTGGCCTGTCTGAGGTTTGTGTTTGATTTGAATATGCCCCATTCTTTAATTTAGGATATCCAATTTTATCAGCCTTAAAACTTGGCCCTGTTTATATCACCACAATGGAATTATCAAATAGGCAGCTAAGTGGCAGATGGAATTTAACCCTGAATGGTGTGAGGGGATACACGTTAGAAAGAGTAATTTGATAATGAAGCATTCAATGAATGGTCGACGCTCGGAAGTTCTGTGGAACGAAGGGACCTTGGCGTGTTTATCCACAGATCTCTGGAGCTGGAAGGGCATATTAGTAAGGTGGTGAAAAATGCATATGGTTCACTTGCCTTTATCAATCAAGACTTAGATTACAAAAGCAGGAAAGTAATGTTGGAGTTGTATATAATTTTGGTGAGACCACAGCTAGAGTATTGTGTGCAGTTCTGTCACCACATTATAGGAAGATTGCGATTGCACTCGAGAGAGTGCAGAGGAGATTCACCAGGATGCTGCCTGAAATTGAACATTTAAGTTATGAAGGGAGGTTGGATAGGCTTGGATTGTTTTCGTTGGAGCAGAGATGACTGAGGGGCGACATGATTGAGGCGTACACGATAATGACGGGCATGGACAGAATGGGTAGGGAGCAGCTGTTCCTGTTAGTTGAAGGGTCAGTCACAAGAGGACATACGTTCAAGGTGAGGGGCAGGAGATTTAGGGGGGATGTGAGGAAAGCGCTTTTTACCCAGAGGATGGTGACGGCCTGGAATGCACTGCCTGGGAGGGTGGTAAAGGCGGGTTGCTTCACATACTTTAAAATACACCTGGATGAGCGGTTGGCACGGCATAACATTCAGGGCTATGGACCAAGTGCTGGCTGATGAGATTAGGTGGGAGTTCAGGTGTTTCTAATGTGCCAGTGCAGGCTCAATGGGCTGCAGGGCCTCTTCTTCAATGTATGATTCCATGATTGTATGATTACAAGGTTAAAGATTCAACATTCAACGCTTTCTGAAAATGCGGTTCAAATGCTTCAGTAATTGCGAGGAAGCCCTGCAGTACGCCCCAGCGTGTTACTCACGTATCGTCGTGGTACACACAAACCGGGGCAATAGAATTGAAAAATGACGATTATAATGGGCTCAACTTTTTCTCCTTGTCCCTGAAAGGGAGCGGAGCAGATGATCCAGACCCGGCAACGTGTGCAAATACACTCGTATTAACGAAGTTAATAACCATTGGCATACATGCCATGGAAAAACGCCACTCACTCACAAGTTCATGTTTCTCTTACGATATCTTAAAATGTCGGCAGAAGCGATTTAGTCTTCTCATCGAGGTAGCCGTGTAGGCCTTTTATCCCTATTGGCCACGTCATTACATTAAGGCTAAAGATACATTCACCATCACTCTCATTCTGTGCACTCCATTAATGTCTTCTACCTCAAGTGTTCGCCATATAGTGAGGGCTCACAACTACAGAAATTCACAATCAAGCTATTAAATGATGCATTATAAGCATTATGCTGACACATAAAACAATCACGCAATGCGGCCCCGACAGGAGTGAGCGTAGAATTTATTGGACCTGTAAGAGCAGGGTAGATTGATGTTTGATACGGGAGACGAGCGTAAGTGTAGCCTTGATTCACTCAACTAGAAGCAAACTGTTGCGAACTTGCCTCCCATTGTGACAAAGAGTGGGAAAGAGCATGGATTTCACACTGCAGTAAGGCGGAATATCTGCCAGCCATTCGTTCTGAAAGATAAGTTATGTGGCAAGGGAGAAATTAATTGGGGAACGGAGGCGTTGCCAGCCAGCGGCTGAAGTCCTCGGAGGGAAACGTCGCCAACAGGTGGAAGGCGTGAAACTCTGTCACCAACATGTATACTGCGTAATGGGTGGTGTTCAGTGGGGCTGGTGGTGGTGGGGGGTGGGGGGGGGGGGGGAGGCGGCGGGGGGAGGTGGGGAGGGGGGCGATGCACTTGCTACCAACAGAATTGCCACAGCATGTTTGACGGAATTGTGCTACCAAAATATTCCAAAAGGATGGGAGGACCACCTGGCGTGGGATTGATCCATAGGGACTCTCCAAAGACCATAGAGGGCGTCATTGGTCTATTCATAATTCTGCAAGTCGAGCTGAGACCAATGGGATTTGCTGGACAACACTTGCAGTGACATGTTTCCCAACATATATGGTTCCGCATCTTTCCATTAATCCACTAAGAATGTGTATGAAAAATCCCAGCCTGCAATTCTTCGATGCATCTAGGAGGTGAGCAATTTCATTACCAAATCTATTCGTGCAACAGGTAGATAAATTAATTGGATTCCCAGCCATCACTAGGTTCCATCTTATAAAAGGTATCATCTATTGCATCTATCTGGCCATTAAGAATCTCACACAGCAGTCGGTGATCTTCATCGAGAAAAAACGACTTACATTGTATCGGTCTCCAATTAGTCTGTGAGCAGCCCAATCAAGTGTCTGCCCGTTTTGATGAAAAAAGCTACAATGGCGGTGGTAAGTGGCACCATCTTTCCGGACAAGTGAGCGCATTCAGCATGGATTCTCCAGGGCAGGTATTACCCATTCAACACATGGCTGTATAGGCTTGAGAGGAAACCTCCAGCTTAAGCGGAGATTAAATATCATGAACAATGTAATCACAATGGGCAACCTTAATCAGCAGCATTAGCCTAAAGCAGTAACAATTATGGAAAATCTGCTCGCCTTTTGCCTGACTGGTCAACGAAAACATGGTTGGATCCCATATGATCAGCGGAGGCTTGTTGCAGTGCATGGAGACATTTCGTACAAAATATTCAAGAAATGTCGCCGTAGTAGACAAATGACGAAAAAAAAATGCAAAGCGACAGGAGTGAGAAAAACATATTGCAATTAATTGCATATTTTGCATAATATCGAGAAATAGAAAGAAACGATCAGATATGATATATTCAGGATAAAGGATTTCATATTCTGGAAGCTAAGAAATGAAATACGAACATTAATCTTGTTCATATGCATGAGGCGGTTTCCCACGATGTTGCAATGAACTAAATTTAAAATTAAACCGTTGCTGCGGAGAAGTGAACCAATGGACCGCATTCTTTATTTAGCTGGGGAATGTAACGCATACGTCCCGCTGTTGCAGACAAACTTGAGAACTGCATAAAACCACACGGTCAAAATCTTCGCTGATTCCTTACGTTTCTAGAGAATGAGTGTTCATTGGAACATGTGCACATTTAAAGCTGCCGTTTCTGAAATATCCTATAATCCGCGATCAGTCTGTCAAGACAATATATACCGAAATTATAAAATACCTAATTTGAAACGCTTGGGTCGGTAACTCGCGGTCGAAGAAATATGGCAAAATAGTTGGGAACGGAATTTGAATGGAAATGAGGAGAAATGTTTTCAAACGGATTTAAGTTTTAGAATGTGCTACTTGAAAGGACAGTAGAAGTGGGCTTAAGAGCAAATTTCAATTTTACCTGAAGAATCATTCGGGGAGGTGGGAGATTATGGGGAAAAAGCTGGAGTGTAGGAATCAACTAAACCCGAATTTGCAGATCCGACCCAAAAGCCAAATTATGCGGCGTGGCATTCTATCAATATACGAATCATAGAAACCCTACAGTGCAGAAGGAGGCCATTCGGCCCATCGAGTCTGCACCGACCACAATCCCACCCAGGCCCTACCCCCACATATTTACCCGCTAATCCCTCTAACCTACGCATCTCAGGACACTAAGGGGCAATTTTTTAGCATGGCCAATCAACCTAACCCGCACACCTTTGGACTAAAAGAAGAAATCCAATATAAAAATATAATTGCAGAAAAGGACAGAATGAAAAAAACAAAGAAAATAGGATGCAGGTATATTCTTCGGTGCACTCTACATTTCGCCAATTACCGAGAAGTATGTATAGGAAAAGGAACATTGAGAAAAGTACAAACATTATGGAGCAGTTTTAATGGGTGACTTTAATAACTCAACGGTAGGCTGGGATGGTGATAATGTAAAGGGTGGAGAGGGGCAAAAGTTCTTGTATCGTGTTTGGGAAAATTTTCAACAGCAGTATCTGTCCAGTTCAAGAAGAAAGGATGCAATGTTGAACCTAGTTCTTGGAAATGGGGTGGGTAAGTTAGATCTAGTGTCAAAGGGGAGACGTTTAGGAGACAGCGACCTTGTACAGGAAGTTTTAGGATAATCATAGGAAAGGTAATTAATTAGGCAAGCAATGATAAAATTACTAAACTGCGAGAGAAGCAACTTCAATGAGTCAAGAACAGTGCTTGGCCGGTTCGACTGAAACCAAATATTGGCGGGAAAGAGCTGGAGCTGAACAATGCGTTACCTCCAAAACATAAATTGTCTGGGCACAGTCAAGGTATATTCCCTCAAGGTGAAAAGAAGGGCAAACAAATCGAGATCCCCCTGGATGAAAAAGGTGATGTAAATTAGGATACCGAAGAAAAAAGTGTGCTTAAGACAAGTGTCAGGTGAAAACAGACTCGAGGGCCGGGACAAATGAAGAAGATTCAGAGGGGAAACAGTCAGCACATTAAAGAAGCGAAGAGGTATTTGAGAAATGGTTGGCATCAAACATAAAGGGGTATCCAAAATACTTCTCGAAGCATACAAATAGTAAAAGGGTTGTAAAAGCAGTAGGGCTGAAAGGGAATATACACATGGAGGCAGGGGCATGGCTGACGTCTTAAATGAATGCATCTATTGTATCCATCTTTACCAAGGAGATAATACTATCCAGGACTTGGTCACAGGCAAGGAAATTCGGCCCCTAGAGGCGATCAAAATTGATACCCAGGAAGCATGGAATAGACTGAGTATTGAAAGTCGACAAGGCAGCCGGAACAGATGGGATGTATCCAAATACATTGAAGGAAGTGAGAATGGTCATAATAATCAAGTCTTCTCTGGAGTCAGGGGAGGTGTCAGAGGACAGAGAATTGGCAATGTTATGCACTTGTTCAAAAAAGATTGTAGGAATAGCCCCAGCAATTATTGGTCAGTGAGCTTAACATTAGTAATGAGCAAGCGTCTAGAAACAATTTTTCTGGATAAAATTGGTAGACAGATGGGACAAATGTGCGCTGTTAGGAAGATCCAGCATAGATTTCGAAAGGGGAAGTCATGCGAAACTAACTTGCTGGAGTTTTTTGAGGGCGGGCGGGGGGGCGGGGGAGGGGTGGCGGATGGGGCGAGTAACAGAAAGGGTCGATGAGAGTAATGGTGTTGCTTTCGTACACATGGATTTTCAGAAGGTTTTTGATACAGTGCCATACAACATACTTGTGGAAAAAGTTATAGCTCATGGAATAAAAGGGAGAGTTATAGCGGCTGGACAAAATTGGTTGAATAATAGGAAGCAAAATGTAATTGTTAGTGGATTTTTCTGGACGGAAGAAACATTTGTAGCGGTGTTCCCCAGGTGTCGGTATTGAGAACCTTACATTTCCTGAGAAATATTAATTATCCAGATCTTGGTGTACAGGGGACAATTTCAAAGTTTGCGGATGACACAAAACCATAATTATTGTAAACTGTGATGAGTACACTCTGTCTACGCTTTCCGCTGCCTCCGCAAAGCAGCCAGCATAACTAAGGACCCCACGCACTCCAGACATTCTCTCTTCCACCTTCTTCCGTCGGGAAAAATATACAAAAGTCTGAGGTCACGTACCAACCGACTCAAAAACAGCTTCCTCCCTGCTGCCATCGGACCTTTGAATGGACCTACCTTGCATTAAGTTGATCTTTCTCTACACCCTAGCTATGACTGTAACACTACATTTTGCACTCTTCAGTTTCCTTCTCTATAAACGGTGTTCTCTGTCTGTATAGCGCGCAAGAAACAATACTATTCACTGTCTGCGAATACATGTGACAATAATCAATCAAATCAAATCAAAGAGTAGTGGAGAATTTCAGATAAATTGCTGGAATGGGAAGATAGGTGGCACATAACATTAAATATGGAGAAATGTGAGGTGATGCATTTTTGTCGGTGGAGCATGGAGAAACAATATGAAACAATGGGTAAAATTCTTAAAGGGATGCAGGAGCAGAACGACCTGGGTGCATATGTGAATAGATCGTCAGGAAAGGTGTAGAGAACGGGGGTTACGAAAGCATATAGTATTCTGAACTCAATTAATACGTGCTTGGAGTACATAGGCAAGGAGGTTAAACAGACACTAATTGGACCTCAGCTGGAAAATTCCATACAGTTCTGGATGCCACATTATGGGAACAGTAGGAATGCATTGGAGAGTGCAGAAGAGGTCTACAAGAATGGCTGAAGGGATGAGAAACTTCAGTTATGAGGACAGATGTGAGCGGTTACGATTGTTCTCCTTGGAGAGAATGCGGCTCAGAGGAAATTTGATAGAGATGTTCAAAATCATGAGAGGGCTGTACAGTGTAAATAGAGTCAAACTGTTCCCGTTCGTAAAAGGACCAATAACGAGAGGGCATAGTTTTAAGGTAATTTTCAAAAGAACCAAATGTGATGTGAGAAAATATCTCTACAGACAATGAATGCTTCTGGTCTGGAATGCGCTGCCTGGAAGTGAGGTGGATGTCGATTCAACCGAGGCATTCGAAAGAGCATCAGGTGATTATTTGAATAGAAAAAATGCAGAGCGAGGGGGCAAATGCAGATGAATTGCACTCAAGCATGATGCTCATTTGCAGAGCTGACGCAGATACGATGGGCCAAATGGCCTCTTTTCGTACCATAACAATTCCGTGGTTCCGGGATGAACATTTAAAAATCTGTCATGGCAGAAGAATTAATATTGCAAATATGTCTTCTTGAAACAGTTTATAATTGTTCAACGTAGGGAAGTATACAAGTTCGTACAGCCACATTATCATGTTCACATTCCTTTAAAAATGAACTGCATTGCAACCCCACAAATAAGAATAACGCTGCAATCTGTTCTCTATTCGTTTCAATCCAGACGATGGAAAATGTTTCCAGATCATGTGTGCATTATATCGTTTGTTGACACCCGAGTACCACGAAACATATAATTGGTATAGTTTTGGGCAATTTGAATTGATAGGAAAGTGGTGTTGCTCGTCCTTCGAGGTAAGATCATCATGTCTAACATCTAAGGCACAGGGTGAGGTTTTGCCGCAGGCATAGGCAATCTGTTCCAGAATGCTCTCTTGCAAATACCTCTTGTTCCCTTAGGCAGGCCCGAGGGAACAACGATGGCTTCTTTCAACTCTGAGATGGCTGATCAGACCAAAGTGTGATCCTCAGACAAATAAATATCCTTGTGTGGATGATGATTTCTAGGAAGGGGATAATTCAACCATGGTTATTAAATACATATACAGATTTTATAACACTAAATGAACTGAACACACTATGTGGCACAGATTAATGATAAACCAGGGGATTGCGAATGATTTAAAATTCAGCAAAAGATGACCAAAATAATGAAGAGGGAGAAGATAAACCATGAATTAAACGAGAGGGTAATGTAAAAACAACAGTAAGAGTTTCTGAGGTTGACGGGACCATAAACCCCTTAGTTGAACATGGGGGAGTAAAAATGGGAAACCAGAAAATGGTGGAGGAGTTAAATGAATACTTTGAGTCTGTCTTCACGATGGAAGACATTAATAACACTTCAGAAATACTAAATAATCAAGGGGAAAAACGGTGGGAGCTGGGGTGGGGGAGGAAGTGAAGGAATTAATACAATAAGGTGCACTCGAGAACAAAGTACTAGGGAAACTTTTGCGGCGAAAGACCGATAAGTCTCTGGACCTGATTGGTTGCATCCTAGGATATTAAAGGAAGTAGCGCCAGAGACAGTAAGTGCATTGGTTGTAAGTTTCCAAGATCCTTCCATTCTGGAAAATTCCCTGAGGATCGAAAAACTGCCAATGTAACACCATTCAAAAAGGAAGGGGGAGAAAATCAGGTGAGTAAAGTTAGTTAGCTTAATATTTGTTATTGGGACAATGTTAGAGCCTATCATAAAATATGTTTTAGCAGAGGGTTTAGGGATGCATAACATAATAAAGCAGAGTCAGTCATGACTTCATGAAGGGAAAATATTCCTGAAAAATTAATTACAATTCTTTGTGGTGATAATGAGCAGGATTAATAAAGAGGAACCACTAGATGTAGTATACCTGAATTTACACAAAGCATTCGATAAGATACTACACAAAAGGCTACTTCATATGATAAGGGTCCATTGTGTCCGGGTAAGTGTATAAGCATGGATAGAGGATTGGCGACCTACAGGAAGATAGTGATTTGGAATAAGAGGGACATTTTCAGGATGGCAACCTATAACTGGTGGAGTGTCACAGGGATCAGTGCTGGGGCCACAATTATTTACAATATATATAAGTGACGTGGATGAGCAAAGTAATTGTACTATTACCAAATTTGCTAATGACACAAAATAGGTGGAAAGGCAAGTGGTGAGGATGACACAAATAGTCTACAGAGGATACAGATGACTTACGTGAGTGGGCAAAAACTTGGAATACAATGCAGGGGGATGTTAATTTATGCACGTTAGCAGAAACAATAAAGGAGCTGAATATTGTTTAAATGGAGAAAGACTGCAGAAAGCTGCAACCCAGAGGGATTTTGGTGTCCTCGGGCAAAAATTACAAAAAGCGAGCCTGAATGTTCAGGAAGTAATAGGGAAGGCAAATGGATTGTTACTCTTTATTTCAAATGGAATTGTGCATGAAATAGGGAAGTCTTGCTAAAACTATATAAAGCACCAGGCAGACAACAACGGGAATACTGTGAACAGTTTTGGTCCTCTTATGAAAGGAAAGATATGCTCATATTTACTACTATCCCCTGAATGGCCCTCGAAGATTTCAGTTACTTGTGGGACAAGTCCAGTCACTAAAGTTAGTTTGTTAATTTACTTACTTCTTGTTAAGATAACATCATATTTCATGCTATCTTCGTTCCCCAGTTGTTCAGAATGGGGGAAATATATTGTCATGCCCCCGTGATTGATATCTTGAGTTCATAGTCTCAGATTTCATTTATTTGCGTTCAAATCAGATTCCTATCAGCGACTTTCTGTTTTGCATAGGTGATTAGAAGGTCGATATGACTTTGCTCTGTGGTTATTTGGGAAGAGTTAATTTATTTTTGCTACAAAACATAGAGTGATAAATTTGCTTATTACCTTAAAAGTAGTAAAGCAATTTACAAAGAACTGACATCGTACATAACGCACGTGAGAGCACACACACACACGCACGAAGAATGTAAGTAAGAATAGTTCTACTTTTATTTGAGATAAGACAGAATGAGATGCCTTGGAAAATGCACTCATTTGTCCAGATGTCTAATGGACGTAGAACTTCATTAAAACAGACACTCATCAACTTGGTTTTGTTAGGGCAACTGCTTTGTTATAGTGTGTTTTTGTTGTTGCTGTGCTTGGTATAAGTCATCTAAAATTGCAGAATAGTTTTGCCAAACTTAAAGCTACAGAAAATACACAAAGGCTATACAAAATACATGTAGAATCAATGCTTGAAAGTGATTTGAAAATATATGTTGAAATTTAAAAGAACTATAGAGTTACAAAAGCTAATTACAGAACTTGACCCTAAACTTGCAAAATCAAAGATGGTTACGTCTTGAATTTGAAATTGACTTCCCTTAAATATCACAAGTTAAACTGTCTCAATTTCAAGCACAAAGCTAAATGTTGTGTTTCTTTGCATAATAGCACTTTGAATTAATAGAATGGAGTTGAGAATTTTAAATGTCAAGGAGGTGGATGGTTCCATACCATTAACTGGTCAACCTTGACATCTTGTATGCCTAGCTTAAGGGCCTATATTCTTTTTCTCTTGTTAATTGTGAGTGTGATGGTACGACCAAGTCATATGGTAAGTTGCGGTCCTATAATTCAGCATAAAACCACATTGGGTTGGCACACAGTGATGATTTCACTAATGCCAATAACTAAACCAATGTAAATGATTATCAAAATTGAACGATCCCACGCCCATTTGTTTTTGTTCCATTGCACCAGATGCCGCAATCCTCGATGAACTTCACCTATGAATCAGGGTCGATATTAAAACGCCAAAGCAAACTCTTCAGAATGTCCTCGTAGCTCTTCCTTTGACTGTGGGAGTCCCTTTACTCAAGATCTCCAGAGAAGATTAACTTTGGTGAACGAGTGTCAGTCATTCTGGCAATCAGATCAACTCAATTCAGTTGTGACCTCTGTTTATTGTGCGGATGTTTGACATACAAGCTCGGGTCAACCCACCGCTGTCCGGTATTTTGTACGACCATCCAATCTTCAGAAGCTTCCAAGGATAACTCAAGTTAAAGCCGTCGAACTTTTTGGCATGGCGGAGGTACAATTTCCAGCGCCGTGGCCTGCATAGAGAGGATCATTGCTCCATAGAATTTCAGTCTGGTTGGCAGACTGTTCGTCTTCATAACATGACTGCTGTTCGTGGTGTTTTAATGGTTACAGAGATGCTTTTACAATTCTTGCAGGCGTTTTGTGGATGCAATGACCAAGAAAGAAGGGAGCGGGGGCAGCAAGAGAGAGGGCAGTCAAGATAAGGGAACCACTATGGGTCACCGAACTTGAGATAGGGCTTCGCTGGGACAAGCTGGTACGTTGCTTCGGTTTTCTTTGTGCTGATCGTAAGGCCAACGTTGTCACATGCAGTGGAACACACGCGCATGCTACGATGGGTGTCAAGATCGGATCTGGCAGTTCGTGCACTGTCATCAACAAACATGAAATCGTCAAATACGGTATTGGAGACAGTACTCTTTGGAGCCGTCTCAGTTCAGACAGCTTCCCGTCCATATGATATCTGATTTCAATGATAGGATGGATATCTTTGAAGGCATTGCAGAGCCCTACGGATTAACAAATACATGCACGCGGTCCTGTGCTATTCCGTTAGTGACATGGAATGAGTCAGATGACTCAGCATCATCCAATACATCCGTGAGCATGCCGTGGTGAAACTGCTGAACCATTGTGATGATTTTCCCAGTGCAGCCTAACTTCTCCAGTACCTTTCAAATGCCCTCATCACGCAATGTGTTGGATGAGATGGTCAGGTTAATAAAAATGATGTCGAAGTCCGTGTTATTTTCTTAACATTCATCCTTGAGCGGTCGATCTGCAGACACGGTATCATAGCTCCCTCCGACTTCTCTGAAACCACATTATCTCTCTGGCTGCACATTCTGATCAAGATGATGGACTAAAGGTTCGGTAGGAGTCTGCTGAATACCTTTCTGATGATGAAGAGAAGTGAGATTCACCTTTGATTGCCACAATATTGCAGAGCTTCTTTCAATTTGTTTATGTCGACAATGGAAACATATTTCTGTTTTTGTGGAGTGATTCCTTACTGGCATTTGGACTCAAATAGTTCATTGAGCGTTCCGACCAGCTAATTACCCCTGGCCTTGTGGACCACAGCTGAGAGGTAATCAACTCCTGGAGCTTTGCTGCTAGTCAGCGGCATCATTTCTAACAGCATGACGAAAGGTGACGGGGGTGTGTGTGTGTGGGGGGTGGTGGTGCGGGGTGGGGGGGGGGGGGGCGGTGGTGCGGCGGGGAACATTTGTTGGACGGGGTTGTGGGGAACGTCCGTGTCCTCAACAGAACATTTGATGGACACCAGTAGTAGCATGTTCATTATTCTCGTTGACGGGTGGAAGTTCATGAAAGATGTATCTAAATCTCTCTGCCCGTCATTTTAAAATGTGTGCGGTTATTCCCTGTGAGCAATATTAACATCATGCCACTGATAAATGGGGACGTACTAGTAGAGTGGGAGTTGACAGAGAGACTTCAGAGCATCGTAGAATCTATTCCAGCCTTTGTGTTTGGAATGTGACGGAAGTTCACCTGTTTTCTGATTCGGCCAACTTTCTTAAATTTCTTCGAACTTGTAATGGAGAGTCCTGTAGGTGTATGTGTCGGCAATGTGCCTGGATAGTGATGACTCGTTGTTGAAGTAGGACCTGTACTGCACGATGCTTCTCCTCTGCTTGTTTCCGGAACTCCTAATTTTTGGTGAAACCAATGGTGACCTCTACGCGGTAGAGCCAAAGGCCACTGGAACAGTGGAGTGCACCATATATCTCAAGGTTAGCTCGTCAACTTTGATACAGTTTACTTTCGCTATACAGAGGTAACTCTTGAGTTTTTCAGTAATAGATTCCTTCATGATTGCCTGGTTGAGCCTTGAAGCATGAGATGCTTCTGGACCCATATGCTCTGGGGGCATCTAGCGGGAAAACGGTGGTCATTCGTTGCAAGCACGTCCTATCTGTCCCTCTGCCTATGAATGACATAGAGGAGTAGATGTTAATGCATGGAGCACGGGTGCAAACAAGACGGCTCTTTGCGATCAGAGAGGCGGAAAACTTGATGATTCAGAACGCATATTCAGCAGATATCTTCAACAGGAAGAAACAATTTATGTTGCAACTGACCGTCTTCTCCAATTAAACGTTCCCTGCCCGTTGGTCTGCGCAACCCCTGAAGTTTACCAAGGAAGGATGATGAACTTATCTTATTTTGGAACAGCAATAAGCAAGAAGTAGAATATATTGGTGGCTTCATCAGTGTTGGTTATGCGAGAGGCGGAAACACCGGTGGAAGTTACTTGCTTGTTGCCATGCAGGGAGGTTTAAGGGCCAACAGACAACCATTAACACCCTTGGAAAGGTCAGTCAATTTACTGATAAGATAGAAGCATAGAAACTAGCAGCAGGAGTAGGCCATTCAAGCCTGCTCCATCATTCATTTTGATCATGGCTGATCATCGAATTCAATACCCTGATCCCACCTTCCCCCATATCCCTTGATCCCTTTAGTCCCTAGAGCTGTCTGAAATTTCTTTTTGAGACCAGAGAACGTTTTGGCCTCACCTACCTTCTGTGCTAGTGAATTCCACACATTCGCTACTCTCTGGGTGAAGAAATTCCTTCTCACCTCAGTTCTAAAAGATTTACCATCATCCTAAAATATGGCCCCTCGTTCTGGACTCCGCCACCATTTGGAACATTCTTTCTGAATCTACCCTGCCTAACCTGTTAGAATTGTACAAGTTTCTCTGAGATCCCCTCTCACTCTTCTTATCTCAGTGAATATAATCCTATCCAACTTAATCTCTCCTCATATGAAGACCTGCCATCCTAGGGATCAGCCTGGTAAACCTTAGATGCATTCCCGCTATAGCAAGGACATTCTTCCTCAGATAAGGAAACCAAGATAGTTTAGAATCAAAAAGTCGATCCCGGCTGCGTACAGTTCTTCATTTCCATACACGAATTACGTCACCACCGCCAATTTCCTTGAACCGACTCTCCTCAAGTAATCGGATCTTGCTGAGGGCGGTGCTCTGGACGTTGTACCTAGCCCGCTGCGTAATGATGAGAGCAGCGTTTGTCATGCTTTCCACGAGGTGCGTAAGCTGCAGGCCCAAATGCTTACCTGCTTTCATTTTTAATCGACTTGTCACTTCCTTCCTGGTATTCCCACCAGCTGCGTTCCGTAGGGCAGGGGAGGTGAAGCAGATCATGTTTGGGAATTCATTCCGAGCGCCTTCCAGCAGGCGGGGCCTCAGTATGAAGTTGCATCCGAAAGGCGACAGATACAACTGTGAATCGTTCCTTCAGAACTGCCCTGTGGTGTCAGCCTCGATGTTTGGAGTGCGACTGGAACTAAAAACCTTCTGAATCACTGGCGGAACTGCTGTCAACTGCGCCATGATTGACACTTAAATTGTTCACTGGGAGATCGTAACAGCCCATAAAAAAGCAAAACACCTATAACTGGAATTGCTGGAAGTATTACTCGCGTTGGTTAGTGGAACAAAGTACCAGTATATAAAAACAAAGCGCAGACGAGTATTGTGGATTATTTGGCAGAAACGGCGCCACATCAGTTTTATTAAACATGGAAAGTCTCTGTGGCATTTCTGACAAGTTTTGGAAGAACAATACTCCAATAGAACACTTGCATGTTCAGAATGGAATCAGGTTAAGCACAACTCCAGCAACCCCGGAATCTGGGAACTTCCGGAATATCAAAGTTGAGAAATGTTGAATAGAGTTGAGCTATCTTTTCATGGTCTCCGGATCTAAAACATTAATAGAAAGCCTGTTATTCTGAAAACATTAGAGAGTTCCCAGTGACACTGATGAAAGGCAAAGCATGCTATGATCACAGTGAGATTAATGCTGAATTTTATTCCAGGTCTGACGGCAATGGCGGTAGTTCTAGTATCAGGAATCACTGGCAGTATAGTTAAAAGTTTTGTGAGCACTAAAAGCGAATCTCAGGGCCAGCTGGTCTTGGCAGCCATTCCCAAAGTAGTAATTATGATGTCCAAAGTAAATTGTGCATTTGCTTGAAAGCATCGCGTAAACATTCGAGACACAAAATCTGGCTCACCTCGTCAGATAGGATTAGGCGTTAGGTCAAGAAAGAGTGATTAGAAAGCCGAACGCAAAGTACAAGTAGTTATCAGACACGCATTAGGCGAGACAGAGATGCGCTGCATTTATTTTATACCTAAATTAAGCCTCCCTGATTGAAACGTAATCAACCCGAAAAGAAGTGCCGTTGTCTGCTGGGTGGCAGGATAATGGGCACCTCTCAAAAGTTAGGAATGTCGTGTTGCGCTGTAGTAACAGTTATTTTCTGAGCAGGTCATGGGGTTGAAACTTAAACAGTTTACGGCCCTGTGCACTTTATACCTTTACAATTTGGTTGGGCTTTGTTTTCATGCATGTTTTATTTGTTTAATTCTTTGGATAGACTTTGGTCGCAGTAAAGGTATAAAATGTATAACTGAGTCACTTTGTGTCTGTGATTGTACATTCGATTGGCTTTTGTCTATATCTATGCATCCTACTCAATTTCTCAACTGTGAAGAAAAATAAACATCTTCGTTCAAAAAAACAAAGAATAATTTAGGTAGTTACTTTCGACACGTCAGCCGCAATGACGGGGTAATATCTACGCATATCACCGTGTAGTATTAGCTCTTCTGAGAACTGCCAGGAAAGGGAGAATCAGGTCTCGCAGAAACGGCGTGTCCAGAAGAATATGACATAAATCACGTTTCTATCTTTCAAGTCACCAGACCCCGATTTGTGATTAGGTTAACTAGTTTTCAAATTATTACAATACAACTAAGTGTCCTTTTGTACCCATTGGTGCCCACATAGAACAACTCTATTTCTGACAGTTAATGGATACTATGGAGCGGATGCAGACAATGACCAGAGGATTTTTTTATTAATTCGTAGGACATGGGCGTCGCTGGCTGGCTAGCATTTATTGCCCAGGCCTAGTTGCCCTTGTTCAGGGAGCAGTTGCGAGTCAACCACATTGCTGTGGTTCGGGAGTCACATCTAGGCCAGACCGGGCAAGGACGGCAGATTTCCTTCCCCACAGGGCATTAGTGAACCAGATGGGTTCTTCCAACAATCGACAATGGTTCATGGTCATCAGTGGATTCTGAATTGCAGATATTTTTTATTGAATTCAAAGTCCACCAGTTGCCGTGGCGGGATTCGAACCCGGGTCCCCAGAACATCAACTGAGTTTCTGAATTAATGATCTAGCAATAATACCACTAGGCCATTGCCTACACTGTCAGTTTTGCTCGTCTATTGCCGAAGTTATAGCGATCAACACAACATGCTTGAATTTGACAGCATTTTTAATAAGCAACAGGATGGTTGTGGGAACAACAATCATCAAGTATGCTAATCAACGGTCTGATGCTTAAAGATGTTGTGCAAACTGTATCGAGTACAATATAAAATAAATGCTATCACACGGAATATATATGTGTTGAGACTTCAACCTCAAATTTATTTCAAAGCCTTTTAGAAAAAAGCAACGCAATTCTCAATCAATCAGTAATGAAGCGACGTTCCCTGTACCCTGCGGAATCTTCTTCACACAGAGGCAGTATGATATATTTTTTATTTATCTGATCTAAGATTTATGGGGATCACTTGTTTGCAATTACCACCCACTTAAAAATCGCATCAAATTCCAGAGACTTAACCATATTGGAAGAAGGATCACTCTAAATGGCGAGTAAAAAATGTTTATTAACTATGAAAAAGGTAAAATGTCACAAAGATAAAAAGGCAAAGTGCTAATTAATAGCAATGTGCGATTAGTAATTAGCAATAAACGGAGAGAGCTTATCTTTAACAATTGAAGAGACTTCTTGTCACCCTTCAAAGGCCAAGTTCTGAAGTGACGACGCCGAAAAACTTAGAAAATAACTCTCAACGCCTAACCATCAAAAGCTCTCTCTCTCCCTCGCTATCCACATCTTTCAACATTTCCTTAATCAAGTGCCTATTCATTCTTTCTAGACAAGATTAACAAGTCATGTTCTCTCTTTTCATTCTGTGGCCTGAGAAGTACACTAGATTTTTATTCCCACAGCACTTTAAGAAACTGTATTAATAATCAAATGTTAATGATTTGTTCATAATTATAAAAGTTAGAACGTTTTCTTTTCCAAATTACATTTCCAGTATTTCTAGCATTTCTATTAATGAACTAATTATTCCTTAATTGTCTCACAATTAAGGCTGTCACCTGAACTAACCTGTCTGCTTTCCAATAATTCTGGTTTTGCTTTTGTTAAATGGCTTCATCAATTTGAGCAGAAAATGCTTCAGAACATATTAATCCAAACTACAAAAGGATAGTCTCATTACACTGATGATTATGAAACTAACAATAATTTGGAGAAAAATCCAGAAAGCAGGAATACCGAGAATGCAAAAAATGCCTGTTGTAAAATTCAGTCAATTTCCGAAAATCGGAACGCACTGAAATGGTTGCTTCTGCAAATGTCGCGCACTAACAAGAATTAATTTGCTTTTGTAACAGGCTTGGATATTGAACTATACACTTTCATTAAGCTTTTAACATCCAGAAAAGGCAATTGACTGGATAACTATAAAGAATATCAAGATTATGTTAGCACCATTTCTTTTGCCCTGCTAATGCATACAGATTTGACATGAACATTTGCCATTAAGTGTTGGTAACTAGAATTCTATCACTATATTTGGTGCTTGCTTTCTTATAAATGTCCACTTTGATTCGCCTTTGAATGTTCGCCTTTCGCTCTGAATTTTCTGTGGTCAGCTTGTTATTGTTAGGTATCCCCGTATTTCCCTTCGTATTATTCAATGTAATAATCGTGCATTTCAACTGGTCAATGACTATTTGTTTTGGTTAAGCCACGGTTTGGGGACATATTCTCTTTTTCCTTACTGGTTGATGGTTTGTTGCTCAAAACATCCATTTGCTTAGGTTGTAATACTCGATCCATATCGACATAAACCTAAATGCTCTGGTACCACATAAATGCAGGACAGCAGCTTCAAAGTTCGTTGGAAACTCGGTCTTACGTAAGCATACACATTTTCTCTCCTCGTCAGTATTATCTCCTGCAACTTGTTTCAGTGTGATAGAATTCAATACTTAACGCTGCTCCATTGATGCGCTGCAATTAAAACACTTTAAGTCAAGTGTTTAGGACATTTTGGCATCCGTTTGCTTGATTCGAGCCAAACATTGCTCAGCATGAGCAGGACAGAGTGCGAAGACGGTAGCGTAGTGGTAATGTGTCTGACCAAATAATTAAGAGGACCGATTGTAACGATTTGGCAGCATTGGATCCAATACCAGCACCGCAGCTGGTATTTAAGTTATTGAGGTATTTGACTGCAGCTATTTTATCCGGAATCTAAATTTACTATCAGTGATGGTGACTATCAACATTTTGTTTCAGTAATGCCCTTTAGAGAAGGAAATTTGCCTTATTGTCCAGTCTGGCCGGCACGTGACTCCAGATCTACAACAAAATGACTGATTCTTGACTTTGCTCTGATAGGGCAATTCGGGATGAGTAACAAATGGTGATCTTTCCAGCGACATCAACATCCGTGAAGGAATAAGGGAGAAAATGGTGCAGTGACCATAAATGTTTCTCACCTATGACTGCTTTGCTAATCATCATAAATGTGCGCGTTTACCTGACAAATCCCAGAAACCATTTCTCCATTTACTTCTGTAAAACTACTCATAGTTTCGAAAACTATGATCAAATTTATTCTTCATTGTTTCTGTTCTAAAAAGATTGTTCCCAGCGTCTCCTGCCTATCTGCATAACTGAATTCCGTGAAACTGGGCACAATCGCTCCCATTTCCGAACTCATCTTCACACCAAGAGGGTTGGCTCTCTCAGTTGGCTGTGCAATTTTATCTCGTTCTTCAACATTCATCTTGGTGTTCTTCTCCCATAGCAATGGTTCATCGTCGATGTGATCCAATTCACATCGAGGTGCAAATCTTACATGGAAAGGAAAAAAAACAAGGAATCAAGAACTGGCGAAGGAAAGGTCGTTTTACGAAGCAGTTGCGGCTACTGAACACCTCATCTGAAATGCGACGTCTCTAATATTGTAGCATTCGCCTAGCAGAGCAATTTCTTGTAGTTCAGATTAACTGTTGAAGCCACCGGAGTGAGGATCCAACTCATAATCGACTGTTCTGGAAATGAGACACCAATGAGTATGAAGCACGCACTCTGGTTGAATAATTGTATCCAAAAAATTACTTTGAGAGGAAGCATGCGACAATAATATACACAGCAATTTCCCGAGACGACGAACAGATTATACAGCTGTGTAGCAAAGTGTCTTTCTGGGATAGAGACTGGAAACAGTGCACTCTTCGAATGAAACAATTTGGAAATCTGTTGAGAAAAAAAAGGAAATAAAGCGTAAGCGCACGTAGTCAAAATAAATGCCTCACGGTCTCGAATGCTTACTGTAATAATGGCACAGCATTAACCTTCGCATCCTCAATTCCAAAAGGATTGACGAGGTCTTACAAACAACTGGTCTAACCATCCAGAGCCTCATCTGGTTAAATCAAGAGAAACTTCCCAAAGTCTCACCGTTCACAGCCACAACTGCTCATTACTGGACAATTGTGCTGGAGAGCAACGATAACTAATTATTTGTTCCCCCCACACCTCCACTCCCACAAACAACTCACCACAAACAACCCACCACCCCGCATATTCACCCTCCCTACCCATCCCCCAAACCCAAAACCTTCTGCTTAAATCTCTCAACATTCCTCGCTTTACGAATATTACAAGAAGCTCAAGGAATCCCTCGTCATCAAATTATCTTCCAGCCAATGATTTCTGCTGCTTCCTTCTTTCCACTTATCTAGCGAACCAAATTGCTACTCCGCATCCTACCATAACCGTGAAACTCTGTAACGCAGAAACATCTCGTCTTCTTCCCCAAACACACTCTAAACACGTATTATCCAAGAACCATTTTCTGTGCCATAATTTATACGCGAATGAACAACTTGTCGTCCACCTTTTTAGTCCCCATCATAGCTAGCATGCTAACTGGCGGCTTATCTGACGACTTTATGCCCATGGGTACCATTGTCATCACTCCTTCTCAAAAAACTCGTATTCGACTGTGGTCTCCTTGGAAAGAGTCACCATATCCCCAACCTACTGGTCCTCACTGAAGACAGTGCATATGTTGTCAGCTCACAGATCATGTCCCTGCATGAATTTTTCCAGCTCTTGTGCAATACAAAAACAGGCAGACAACCGTCCCCAATTACAATACGTCTGAATATGACCATGGTGCGTATTCTCAATTTATTTTCGTTCACAACCCCTCTGATGTCCATCGTGGTTACAAAACCATTAGCTGTCAGGAAACAAACCAACTCCGAGAATGTTCGTAAATTCAGCGTTAGAAAATCTATATTCCACTTCCTTTATGCTGCCGGTAAAACATGTAATTCCAGGGAATTGAGTAGTTGCAAAAATTAGAAAATCTCACTTAAAATGGAAGCTTAGTTTCTGAGACCTCACTTTCCGGATGTTAAACGTCACTGCGACGTCTCTGATGGAAAACTAACAGCAAGCTATTTTTAAAAGCTGTAAACTCGCAGTTACTACAGAGAGGCAACAGTTGTAAGCCATGCAAATGATGACAACGATCAGGGTGCTTCTGTACTTGATCCTCCGAGGAATTATTCACACAGGCACTAGATTTTCACTTACCATGTTACTTTAATTAATAACTTCCGAGGAAGTAGTTTTCATATTAATTTAAAGAACCTTATTTCCTCGCTCTAGATCATGCTTTCACTTTTCTACCTTTATGTTGTATCTAATGCAATTAACCTGTGTTTGTCTATCTTTCTGACAGCTGCGGACGACTCTTCGTTCAGTGTGTCTCAAGCACCAAAAGAAACGACTGTATCCAGAGGGGGAAACATCACCTTCTACTGCATATTCCACATTTTTCAACCCCAAGCCTGGGTACGGGTGTTATGGTGGAAACATGGTGAGAATGAATTCCTGCATTCAAGCCCAGACAAGAGAAAAAGGTTTGGTATGGGAAGTAAAGGTAGCGGTTTCTTTCGCTTAGTAAATGCGACATTTCAAGACTCTGGAATCTATCACTGTACGGTGTTCCGTCCGGGAGTAGGTCGAGGAAATGGAACTGGATCGCATCTAATTGTGCATGGTAAGATTGGAACACAGGTGAGCGCGATCGCCATAATATATCAAACACAAAAATCGGGTATGTGCATACTTTCTGTCAGTGAAATCATGCCTATGAACATATTTCGCGATAAGTGAGTTGTACATTCGTGTCCTCTGCATTAAAATGCTAATTATACCTGCAATGCCACTCGGAGAGTACTGAATATATTAGTAATATTTATCAAACACATCACAACTATAAAGTCAATTTATGCACCAGATTTACATTGGCGGCACTCAGAATGAATTCCTAAAGTAAAACTGACAGAAAATCTTTTATACTAATGCTCCATTCCCAAGATAAATATACAAAGCTTTTGGCTTAGTTTTAATAGTCCATGAATAACTGTATTCCTTCAAGTAAATTTCAAAGAACGATACGGCGCGTATTCAAATACTCAATGTTTGTCTAATTGTTGACCAAATCGATTCACTCAACAGATTGGAGTTTCAGACACAACATGGCTGCCAAATTCACTAATTTTCCAATAAATAAACAACACAGAGAGGCTGTTTCAGACTCCAGCATCCGCAGTATTTTGCCTATAATTTAACAGAGAGGCTGTGTTGGTGAAAATTCGGCAGATTCAACTGAAAGTTATTTGTTTAGTCAAATGTCAAGCTGCGGCGTTAAAGGAGCATTAAAACGCTCATTTCATCATCAAGAATATGAATATTATTCGTCACTCTCTGTCATGTCATTGCACATAAAACACGTAACAACTCAGCGAGACGACTGTCTCATCAAGATTTAATTCTCTGGGCGATTTGAACAGAACGTTGATTCGCAAATCACTTCACCCTGTCCGACAGGGAATTCAAAAATTATTGGAATTGATCGAATGCCGGTCTTTATATAGATTAGATCTATACTGATCTTGTGTGTAACATTCAAATACAGGAAATAGGAATTGCCAGTGATTAGGGATATTAACCGAACGTCAAAAATGAATTTAATTTCTCCAAACCATGCACAGTACTATGTTCATTTTCTGCTCCGCAGCGGCCCCAACCCCACTGAATCTTGTCTCCAGGACAACTGAAGGGAATTCGACTGCGTCTTTGACCCTCGTCTGTGAAACGGCTGCATTTTATCCGGAAAATTTCACCCTTACTTGGTATAAAAATGGCGTCGAAACTGCATCAGGAATACACACCAGTAAAGTGCAGAACAGAGAGGGACTGTATGAAGTTTCCAGCACTTTGGTTGAGATTCAGCCTGTACCGAAAGACGTCAATTATACATGCCTGGTATCTCATGTCACCCTCAAGACTCCGGCTATTGTGGTGTACACGATTCCTGAACCGAACCGAGGTAGGGGAAAAATTGTTCTAAAAGGGAAGCCAGCTACAGTAGAATTCATAGTGAAATTTTTCGTAAGTTTTATGCATATTAATAATCACGGAAATGTCACGGGAAATATCAACAGAAACATTAAAGTGCCTTTACATTGAATTTAATGCAGTGTTGAAATCGATTTATATAGCCAGCCATGCACTCAGACTAGTAATCAATCTGAGGACATGGATTCACATCCCACAAGGGCAGCTTCTGGAAACATAATTCAATTAATAGCTATGGAATATCAGGCTAGTCTCAGTAATGGTGACCATGTAACTATGATCGATTGTGGTAAAAACCAATCTGGTTCACGAATGTCCTTCAGGGAAAGAAATCTGCTCTCCTTACCCAGCTAGGTTTACATGTGACTTCAGAGCCAGGGAAACGTGGTTGACACTTAACTGCCCCCTGCAACTCTCTAGCGGGCCACTCTGTTCAGGGGCAATTGGGAATGACCAATGCTGGCTTCGTCAGCAATGCTCACATCCCATACAAGAACAAAAATCCAACCGGGTTTGCTTTCGAATTCCTCTATTTCTAACGGAACAATATTAAACATCCGTTCATATTTTCTAGTGTAATATTTCTTAACCTGAATGTTATTAATCTTTTTCGCTTTCTGTTTATTTTTTTAAAAAATGCTTTCAACTTGACCGTTGCGAACTCGTCTTGCTTGAAAACTATTATTATGATCTGCAGGCACGCAGTTTGCGCAAGGACTGATTGCCGTGGGATTTCCGATATTGTCACACGTTCGGTTACGTTCAGTGCAGAGTTTTGGAATAACCAAATGACCAGCTTCTCATCCTACTTACAGATCATGACGGGTTTAACTGAAATCAGTCTCATAAATCTCATTTAAACTGTAACCGGAAAAAACGCTGTATGTCCGGTTCACTGCATTTTTTAAAGTAAACTCTTATGAAATGTGAACGTCGCTGGCTAAGCCAACATTTATTGCTTATCCCTAATTGCCCTTAAACGGAGTAGCTTGTTAGACCCTTTCAGGCGACAGTTAAGAGTGAACCATTTGGTTGTTGTCCGATTATCTCCAATGGCATTCTACTAATGGAAGATGCTGGCGAGATTTTAATATCACTAGCCTATTACTCAAGGGGTGCAGGCTAAAGCTGTAAGGATATCGGTTCAAATCACATCATGACATTTAAAACCAATTAATAAATACTGAACTAAACATTCGTTTTAGTAATGTGTCATGAAACTATAATTCAGACGCAAAAACCGATCTGGCTCTCTGATGACTTTTCGGAAAGGAAATCAGTCACCCTTTCCCGGTCTGGCCTACATGTGACTCCTGCCTTTTAGTCTTCGTAGATTAATCAATAACGCGCGAAATGTTCGAGGAACAAGATACAGCAGATACTTAGCTGCAAACAAGCTTTTTATTCAAACGTTCTACTTCCATTGAACACTGCGGGATTAGTGCAACCATCACTATAGTTTAAATAGTAAACTATATTGGAGCCTAATTTTGTTGATTTAATATCCACTATTACCTCATGTTACAATTAATCTTGCAGAAAATATCCCGAAATTACTTTATTCGATTCCAGTGTGCGCGTTGGTTGGATTGTCGTTCCTCGTGCTTGCGATCGTCATTACGAGGCGGCAACAAATGCTAAAGAATGAAGGTAAGATTACACTTGATTTTCGTACATACCCTTGGGACGACTGAGAGTTTCCAGGGACCACAACAGGAAGAACAGTTCGGAGTTAAAGTTGGAAAGAGTCGTATGGTGTTGAGGAAGCACTAATTGTTGAAAATATGTTTTAGGACATAGAGAGATATAATAAAGATGAAAGCCGTTATCCAGATGTTTCCAAATACATTTCCTTTTGGAACCAGATGAACGAAATGCGCTCTGACACAAAATTAGTTTCCAAACCTCTGCGTGGTGGAGTCACAATTAGCTTTAACTGTGGCTCTGGTCCGGGAACGGTTGTGCACAGAGCTACAAAACAAACAGGAGCAGTAGCAGGCCAGATGGCTCCTCGGGCCTGCTCCGTCACGCAATATTACCATTGCTGATGTTCGACACTTGCCCGCCTTCTCGTACAATGCGAAATATTACCGTAGTTTCCGCGAAATATTTTAAAGCACCCTGCTGCTGGGAAGGATTTCAATTATTTTCCGCACATTACGAAATTGGAAATCCTCTTGGGCATTTTTCTGACCATAGACGTATCTTTGCAATCTCTGATGTGAAAAATGAGTTGAAAAACAGAAAATCCTGGACAAAGTCAACACTTCTGATAGCGTCTGTGTCGAAGCACACAGAGTTAACATTTCGGGTCCGCAAGACTCTTCTTCAGAACTTTTTCTTTCAATATCATGAGATTTCACTTATTTCCAGGTTATGACGGGCGTTTAACAGGAGGGAACCGTAGCGAGGAACTGGTACGTTCATTCATTTACAGGCAATTTGTTGAAACACCAGGAAAGATTGATATAATGGAAACTTAATATAATCACGTCAGACCAGGTTAAGTCCACTTAATAAATGTATTTGTTTTGTCTCAGGAAGAGGTCTCACAACACTAGGTTAAAGTTCAACGGGTTTTTCTTTGGAATCACGAGGTTTCGGAGCGCTGCTCCTGCATCAGGTGAGCCTTTAACCTGGTGCTGTGAGACCTCTTACTGTGCCCACCCCAGTCCAACGCTGGCATCTCCGCATCTTGTTTTGTCTCAATGAGATTCTACATTTCAATCGGATGTGGAAATTTAGTTGCCACCGAGTGCTTTATTGGCAAACAGTGATAAACGCTTAGAAAAGAGAACTGCTTACCTCGTTGAAAATACAGTTAATGCGTTTTCATCAATTCATTTATTCATTCAGATCGAAAATAAGTTGTACGTAATGAAGCTGCCGCCTGTTTCAACATTTGTGTAACAATTATGTCGAGTGAAATTGGCTGGTTTACATATTTGGTATCGGAGTTTAAAGTGTCGAGTGTCTTAATACTCGCACTTAGGAAAATGTAAATTAATTATATTTTGCTCACGTCTATTCGATCCCAGGTTAATCCACTCAATGTTTGACCAAAATTACTGTCAACTGGTGAACACATTGAACCAGCCGCGTAACAGAAATTTTCCGTTTTGTCCAAGCAGGAAAATGCGTCTGAATGTGTGCATTATGCCGCATTAGATTTGAGCAAAACTCCAAAACACAAACGTGACGAGGTGAGTATGCTCAGGTGGGGCCGAGTAATCGATCAGGGGAAACAAAGTAACATCAACACCCATGCGACAAAGCAGTAAATATGTCTCTGTTGACTTTGCCCGTATGCTGTCTCTAAGATGATCTGCGTGTCTTTCTGATGAATCTTTTGAACAGCGGACTTGCGAAGCAACCAATAAACAATATTTTCAAACATTGACCTTGCAGACGCAGCAAAAGGAAGTCGGTAATGACCTGATATACTCACGTGTAGCGTTGACTGGCTCAGACAAAGGCAAAGCTAACGAAAGGTGCACTGAATATGCCCAACTGCGGAGAGCGAAACAAAATGGAGTAAAAGAGACTGGGTATATGGAGGCGAAAAACAATTAGCCATTGAATTTCGAAATTCACTTCTGTGGTCTACACTGATCGCGTCCCTTTGCCGTACCGCTAGCAGGAGTATTTGTACTGTATGATACCGTGTCTATCAGATAATGCAGTACATGGTAGTCACTTGCTACTCAGTTATTTTAAGAAGTTTATTTTCGTTGCTTTAGGAAGAAAGTAACTTTCTTGTCATACAGTATTGTTCAATGAGTATTTTTTTTAAATAATGACAAATATGTTCCTTCGGCTACAACGATACATTGTGTCTTGTGGTACCTAATTATCTGCATAGTAAAGTAAAATTTAAAAATCGGTTTTCTACGAATTCTAACAAATTAACGATCAGTGTTCACTTTGTTCAGTAACGCAGAAAAACCTGCGTGTAGATTCATACGTCCCGTTATCACGTTGAGTACATGCCAGTGCGTCACATCCAGTTCAGCTGATGCTCCTGATAGAAAAGGGGTGAAGCTGAATACTTGGATTTCCCTATCAACTTACTGAAAGTAGGTTCGAGTTGTTTCTTGCTTTACAAACATCTATTCCCACATGACACCATGTCGAATTATGGAATCCTGCATCTGAGAAGGCGACCGTTTGATCCGTGCTGGCAATTTGACAGCATTGCCCAATTATTCCCACTCCTGATTTTTTCTCCAGAGCAATCAAAGTTCTCCTTCATGGGTACGCATCGAATTCCATTTTGCAATTAAGTCCATGTATTCTTCATCCAAGCGTCATTCTCCTATAGTGCTAGATTGTCATTTTCTTTCTCCAGACAGTCGGCATTTTCTGCAGCTTCTTTCTCTGTTGTCTTATTTGTTTCTTCAAATACTTCCACAGATGAAGCCATGTTCATTCTTTCTTTTTAATCCGTTGGGATTTGATCCGTTTAGTTAGGCTGACGACAAAACATTTGTCCGGAAAGAGATGGATCCTGAAAAATGCAAGTAAATGGGCAACTGTTCAACTGTCATAATACTTTGGTTTACCGAACATTTAATTTTCTGACCTGAAAAACAATAATTGACTCAATACGGAAACAAAGTAGTGTAAATAATTTTGATGCTAAATTAACCCAAATAGTGGCACCTCTACTTACGGTATGTAAAAGATTATTGTGTTGGCTCTTTATCTGGATAAGCTGATAACGTGCAAACCAATTGCTGGGGGTTTGTAAGTTTCTGCTTTGAGCTACACTTATACATTGCGAAATACTGACAAGGCGTATTGACGATTGGAACTTGGCAGTGGACGTATTTCACTCGGTCTTCTCTAAATGCGAACATGTCGGTTCTAAATGTAACAACATTGCAACACACTGTGGACGTATCTAAAATTCAATAGCAGCAGTTATTTTACATCGCGTTTCAATGTATAATTATAGCGACACACACGTGCAACGGATGTCCTATTTTACACGTCACTGTACCTTTCCGAACAGCACTATCGTTACAACAGGAAAAATCTAACCGTTTCGTCTATTGACATTTAATTATTTAATTAATTTCTTTCTATGACTGAAGGCATCTTCCTGCATACATTGTCTGTCTTTATTTTTTACTAATGATTGCACAAGATTTAGGAAAGTTAAGTTTACATCTCCCACACGTATTGCATTTTTTCTATATGCTAAAATACCGTAACACTGATCTCAGTGACTCAGAAGTTACAGCTTCTGCATATGGTCCAAAATCAGCCAGAAAAGCCAACTTTAAACAAATTCTGGGCACTTGGTGAGGAATCTTCCTTATTAAGCTGATTCTTATCCTCCCACTGTATATCGTAAATTTGGAGATGGAAATGATGAAGAGTTTTGCAAAAGCAAAACCATCACAACATCTTGTCATCCAATTTCATTGAAGAGGTAGCACACTCCCATTTGTAAACACACAGGCAAGGGACTTCCACTTTAAGTCCCTGCTTTTAAATTGATCTTTTATTGTCATATATATTAGCACACAGTAAAAGTATTGTTTGTTGCTCCTCGAGAGACAAAGCATAACGCTGCAGAATGTAGTGTTACAGTCCTATCTGGGCTGTCGAGAAATATCAACTTAATATACGGTAGGTCTATTCAAAGGTTCGATGGCAGCAGGGAAGAAACTGTTCTTGATTCATCTGGAACGTGACCTTAGACTTTTGTATCTTTTTCCCAATGGATGGAAGAGAGTATATCCGGGGTGCATGGGGTCCGTGATTATGCTGGCTACTTTTCCGTGGCAGCGGGAAGTGCAGACAGAGTCAATGTATGAAAGGCTAATTTGTGTAATAGACTGGGCTTCGTTCACGACCCGTTTTAATGCCTTGAGGTCTTGGTCAGAGCAGGAGCCAAAGCAAGCTGTGATATATCCAGAAATATTACTTTCTCTAGTGCATCTGTAACATTTGGTGAGAGTTTGAGCGGACATGCCGAATTTCCTGAGGCCCCTGAGAAAGTAGGGGTGTTGGTGGACTTTCTTCGCTATAACGTCGGTGTCAAGTGTCCAGGGCAGGTGGTTGGTGATTTGGACACCGAGAAATTTGAAGGTCTCAATCATTTCCACTTCATCCCCGTTGATTTCGACAGGGGCATGTTCTCCACTACGCTTCCTGAGGTCAATGACTCTCTCCTTCGGTTTACTAACATTGAGGGAGGGATTATTGTTGTTGCGCCAATTCACTAGGTCCTGTATTCCGTCTCATCATTGTTTTAGATCCGACCACTATGATGGTGTCATCAGCAAGCTTGAAAATCGAGTTGGAGAGGAATTTGACCACACAGTCATTGGTGTATAAGGAGCATAGTAGGGTGCACAGGACACAGCCTTGTGGGGCACCGGTGTTGAGGATAATCACGAAGGAGATGTTATTGCCTGTCACTACTGATCACGGATAGACTGTTTCTGTCAGGATGAAGGCATCGCTGACCAGGCCAGCATTTGTTGCCCTTCTAAGTGCCTTACTAGGTCATATCAGAGGGCAGTTTAAAGTCAAATACATTGTTGTGTTTCTGAAGTCACATGTAGGCCAGGCATGGAAAGGATGGCAAATTTCCTTCCCTGAAGGGCATTAGAGAACCAGGTTGTTTTTTACGACAATGCTTTCATGGTCATCATTCGACTTTTCAATTCCAGATTTTTTCAATTGAATTCAAAGTTCCTCATGGGCCATAGTGGGAATCGAACCCGAGGCCGCAGAGCATTGCTTAGGATTCCTGCATTCCTAGTTCACTGGGCATCGGCCTTCCTGCCAGATCTCTCCATAAAATGGGACTTGGGATTAATAATACGTTAAAATATATTTCCCACTACATAACTGAACGAATATAAAACAACTCTCTTGAGAAATTTGCATTCCTTTTAAGAAACACACTAATGATTATTCTAAAGATGTTCTGAAAAGGTTATACGCAAACAGATAAAAAAAGGAAATATGGTGACTCGAACGTACATGGCAATTATAAGTGGCTGTGAATGCTTATTGACAAAGTGTCCAACTTGGAATGCAAGTGGGAGCATATGTTGGCTTTCTGCCTTCAGGCAGATTTCCAGATTAGTATTTATCTAAAAAGAAACAGCAATGTACACTGGGAGTGAAAACCCTCAAATTGATCAACAGTCGTGCCCAGATTAATGTTTTACTCGAGAACAATCCCAGGAGCCTGACGTGCTCGCTCCACCGCAACGTTGGCTGTGAACAATGAAACCTGTCTATGATACCTTCCTCGGATCAGCAAGATTTTTAACATTCAAAGTAGGGATTCATGAACAGCAATGGAAAGGTCAACACATTGAAACGATAAGGTGAAGTGCTGGTGGGTTTGTTCTGCTATTACTAACACGTGTTGCTAAATGTTGATATGGACGCGTGGGTTTCGAAAGCTAATTAAGGAACATGCCTCTTTAGCTCATCTCTGCTACAGCAGAATACATTTATCTGTTGAGTGCAACAGCCTGAAAACGAGCTAGCCTTGCATAACAACTGTTATAATTTCTCGAGTATCAGTGCTGGTGCAGCCTGATTAAAGTTAGATAGTTTCTTGTTATCTTAGCTTGGAGTTCTACATTATGCAGGCGGAATGGATTAGGGAGAGAATGCCACGATTTAGGAAAGTCACTCATGAAGGCAGGGCCACCAGTACAGGACCATTTCAAACTGCGGATGCTGCAGAAATCTGAATTGGATGACATAAGTGCTTCAGAGGTTTATATGGCGAAAAGTATCAAATAACACCTTCATGGAATTAAAACAGTAACAAGTCTCACAACACCAAGTTAAAGTCCAACAGGCCTATTTGGTAGCACGAGCTTTCGGAGCGCTGCTCCTTCAACAGGCAAGTGGAGGATTGGGTTCACAAATGGGGCATATAGAGACACAGACTCAATTTGCAAGATAATGGTTGGAATGCGAGTCTGAACAGGTGCAGACAATGCGAATGGAGAGAGGGTTAAGTAGAGATTAAAGAGGTGTGAATTGTTTCAAGCGAGGACAGTTAACGAGATTTTGCAATTCCAGGCAAGCGTGGGGGCTTGCAGTTAGTGTGGCATGAACCCAGATCCCGGTTGAGGCCGTCCTCATGTGTGCGAAACTTGGGTATCAGTTTCTGCTCGGCGATTGTGCGTTGTCATGTGTCTTGAAGGCCGCCTTGGAGAACGCTTACCTGAAGATCAGAGGCTGAATGCCCTCGACTGCTGAAGTGTTCCCCGACAAGAAGGGAACACTCCTGCCTGGTGATCCTCGAGTGGTGTCCATTCATCCACTGTCCTAGTGTCTGCATGGTCTCGCCAATCTACCATGCCTCGGAACACCCTTTCTTGCAGCGTATCAGGCAGACAACGTTTCCCGAGTTGCAAGAGGTCGTTAATGAATGCATTGGTAGAGTTACATGCAGAGGTAAAAAGGACACGGATGAGGATTTGGAAGCAAATCAGCTGGAGCAGCAATTGAGTCAGGAAATGTTACGAGTTAAAATTGATGGTCTTATTGATGGCATGGATTTCTGATCGGAAAGACATTTCACGGAGAAATATAAGAACATTTTTTTTCGACATTTCTAATCAATCCAAAACACTTGCCAGCGAGAAAGACATGGGGACGGATGGCGCGGCAGACCAAATACAAACAGTTTGGGCCTCCTAATACTTAGTTGCAGGATTATTTTCTCCAGTACTGGAGGTTGTACAATCATTGTGACAATTTAGGGATGGGGAGGCATTGAGAGAGGCTGTGGTGAGGTACAGCTGTGTGTTATCAACCTAGATGTAAACCCTGACACTGTATTAGGATGAGATCTCAGCGGGGAAGCATATAGATGAGAACAAGCACAAAGCCAGAGTACCTTCTTTGGGAGACAATAGCAGCACTACAGGAACGAGGAGAGAAATCATCGATTGTTATTCACTGATTAGGAATCAATAATAGAAGAATGGAACCACGCAACTGCATAGACATTCATTTGGGCCATGGTGAGAGGCTGTAGAAGAACAGTGTGGTCAGCTTCATCAATGATTGTTGACATATTGAAGATGTGTAGCAGGTTAACCTCGGCGTGACATTGATCGGGAGGAGTGTGGAACAGGTCACGATCATTATGAGGCAGACCGGGAGGAGTGTGAATCAGGCCAGGATCACTGTGAAGCTGACCGGGAGGAGAACGACAGAGAACTAAAATCAGGCTGTGAAATCACAGGATTGGCTTGTGCCCAGAAAGGGGCGTGCCTTCCTTTGCCTGTGCACCTGCCTCACCAGTTCTGAGAGACGAATGTTGGGCACGACAGTGGCTTTGGAATTATAACGCATGTAAGTCCCTCCGGAGTGGCAATCCGCCGGTGATTGCCACTCCAAGGAGCTTGCGTGCTACAGATCAATGCTTACTGAACACAATGGCACGTTTTGTGTGAACAGATAAACAACATTTTCTCAAATTTTTTTAAATTAACCTATCTTCCTACTGGACAGAGCGATGCAGAACTGCTTCTCAAAGCAGAAAATGTTGCCCCGACCATGAACGAATGCTGAAGCTACTTACATAATTAGCAGGCACACACAGACACATGGTCTGTGAAGATTTATAAGAGCATTCATCTGCAATTAAGCAAATATGGAGCGGCCACCACTTTTGCGAAGAAAGATCATCTTAAACCAATCATAGTTTTGGAACATGCATTTTTATACAAATACACCTTGCACAATTATCTGACGAAATATTTTCTCAGATCCTGAGGCTTTTTTTTTACCAGTAGAGTCGTTCACCGTAAATTAGGAAGAACTGTGCCTGTTGATACTGTGACCAACTGCAGCACGTTATATTTGACACTGAGAGAAACACTAAGCGTATATTGTACCCACAATGTACTAATGTGTCACACAGAGCAAGATGGTCACTTTATCTAAACCCTGGCCATTGTTCAAATCGACGGAAGCTAATAGTATTCTTCAGCCGATCGCAGATGCAGAGAAGATCAGATGATCAAATGCATTAGAAACATAGAAACATAGAAAACTACAGCACAAAACAGGCCCTTCGGCCCCACAAGTTGTGCCGAACATATCCCTAACTTTTAGGCCTATCTATAACCCTCTATCCTATTAAGTCCCATGTACTCATCCAGGAGTTTCTTAAAAGATGCTATTGAGTTTGCCTCCACCACCACTTACGGCAGCCGATTCCACTCGCCCACCACCCTCTGTGTGAAAAACTTCCCCCTAACATTTCCCCTGTACCTACCCCCCAGCACCTTAAACCTGTGTCCTCTCGTAGCAGCCATTTCCACCCTGGGAAAAAGCCTCTGAGAGTCCACCCGATCCATGCCTCTCAACATCTTATATACCCCTATTAGGTCTCCTCTCATCCTACGTCTCTCCAAGGAGAAAAGACCGAGCCCCCTCAGCCTATCCTCATAAGGCATGCCACTCAATCCAGGCAACATCCTTGTAAATCGCCTCTGCACCCTTTCAATCTTTTCCACATCCGTCCTGTAATGAGGCGACCAGAATTGAGCACAGTACTCCAAGTGGGGTCTGACGAGGGTCTTATATAGCTGCATCATTATCCCCGGACTCCTAAAGTCAATCCCTCGATTGATAAAGGCCAGCACACCATACGCCTTCTTAACCACCTCCTCCACCTGCGGGGCCGATTTTAGAGTCCTATGGACTCGGAATCCAAGGTCCTTCTGATCCTCCACAGTACTATGGGTCTTTCCCTTAATATTGTACTCCTTCATCCCATTTGACCTGCCAAAATGGACCACGACGCATTTATCTGGGTTGACGTCCATCTGCCACTTCTCCGCCCAGTCTTGCATCCTATCTATATCCCTCTGTAACTTCTGACATCCCTCCAGACTATCCACAACCCCATCAACCTTCGCGTCATTGGCAAACTTACTAACCCATCCCTCCGCTTCCTCATCCAGGTCATTTATGAAAATGACAAATAGCAAGGGTCCCAGAACAGATCCCCGGGGCACACCACTGGTGACCGACGTCCATTTAGAAAAAGACCCATCTATACACACTCTCTGCCTCCTTTGGGCAAGCCAGTTCTGGATCCACAGGGCAGCAGCCTCTTGGATCCCATGCCCTCTCACTTTTTCTAGAAGCCTTGCATGGGGGACCTTATCGAACGCCTTGCTATAATCCATATAAACCACATCTACCGCTTTCCCTTCGTCAATGCGTTTTGTCACATTTTCGAAGAACTCCACCAGGCTCGTAAGGCACGATCTGACTTTGACAAAGCCATGCTGAGTATTCATGAGCATACTAAACCTCTCCAAATGCTCATAAATCTTGTCCCTCGGGATCCTCTCCATCAGCTTACCAACCACTGAGGTTAGACTCACTGGTCGGTAATTTCCTGGGCTATCCCTATTCCCATTCTTGAAAATAGGAACCACATCCGCAATCTTCCAATCCTCCGGCACCTCTCCCGTCTCCATCGACGACGCAAAGATCATCGCCAGAGGCTCTGCAATCTCTTCCCTCGTCTCCCACAGTAACCTGGGGTACATCCCATCCGGACCCGGCGACTTATCTATCTTAATGCCATTCAAAGATTGCAGCACAACCTCTTTGTTAAAGTCCACATACTCAATCTTTTCAGTCTACCGCAAGCCCACAGTACATCCACCCATGTCCTTCTCCTGTGAAAACCGAGGCAAAATACTCATTTAGCACTTCTGCCATTTCTACTGGTTCCGTACTGATTTTTATAGGCCCTATTCCTTCACGTCTCATCCTTTTACTCTTCACATATTTATAGAATGCCTTGGGGTTTTCCTTAATTCTCCTTGCCAAGGCCTTTTCGTGACCCCTTCTGGCTCTCCTAATTTCCTTCTTTAGTCCCTTCCTACAAGCCGTATAGTCATCCAGATCCCTATCTTCACCAAGCTCTCTGAACCTTTTGTACACTTTCCTTTTCTTCTCGACTAGGTCCTGCACAGCTTTCGTGCACCACGGTTCCTTTAACCTACAAACTCCTCCCTGTCTGCTCGGAACATTGTCCTGTGGAACCCTAGACAGACATTCCTTGAAAAACTGCCACCTCTCTTGAGTAGATTTTCCCGAGAATACCTCCTTCCAATTTACTCCTCTAATTTGCTGCCTCATGTCTTCATATTTCCCCTTACTCCATATAAACGCTTTCCTATCTTGCCTGATCCTCTCTTTTTCCAATGCAAGCATAAAGGAGATAGAGTTATGATCGCTATCCCCAAGATGCTCTCCCACTGAGAGATCTGACAGCTGTCCAGGCTCATTGGTCAGTGTCAGATCAAGTACAGCCTCTCCTCTTGTAGGCATGTCCACATGCTGTGTCAGGAAACCCTCCTGAACACACCTAACGAACTCCTCCCCATCCAATCCTCTTACCCGAGGGATATTCCAATCTATGTTTGGGAAATTAAAGTCTCCCATCACAACAACTCTGCTATTATTGCAACTCTCCAGGATCTGTTTCCCTATCTGCTCCTCCACCTCCGTGTCACGATTGGGCGGCCTATATATTATTATCTATCATCTGAATATCCACCAATGGACTGAAGATAACAAAATATTATCTGTGTAGCTAATACGTTGCCGCTAAAAGAAGACAAAACTGGGTATCCATCCATGTGCACTGAAAACAATGGCGTCAACAGAAAAATATTGTTACATTTTTCGGAACTGATCCCTTTTAATTCTCCCCTCTCCCTTTTACTTTATCACCCCTCTCTCCATCAAAAGTCAGTGATCCATGCTAGACTTCTACTTTTGGGTCGGAGATCAATTTAATTTAACATTTCTTTCACTGTAATTTCTGTTTCCCTCAGTGCAGCGGCACTTGCTGTGCAACTTGGTCAGTGAAAGCTTCTGCCATTTAACTTATTCCAAGTCACAACTCATATGGTGGGCAATGTTGTTATTGCATTCTAACTGGCCTAATTGCGGCAAGGCTGATATTCAATTGGCTTAAGGCGTGTTCTGTCTTTGTGCTTGTTCTCATTTATATGAGCGCTGGACTCGCTAAAATGTAAATTCACATTTAAGTATATTTAGATAAATTATTCAGCCTCTCGCCCATTTCCGGGCTCGAACCGCCCATCGATGGACGGGACGGTCCCGTAACATGCCGCCTGGAGATTTAGTGTGTGCCCAAAGTCTGAACCGAAATGCAAAAGCCCTCGGACGCTCGCCAATTCCCGCCCTGTCTTTAGGAGGAATTAATCTGCAATTTGTTGAAGATTTCCTGAGTTCATTCGCCAAACTATCTCGTATTGCCTAAATGGTTAAAGTCTCAAATGAATACGAGTAGAATTTAAGTTCAAATAACACCTAGAACTTTCACCAGTGTCTGTTCATTTCAAATATAATATTAAATAAAAACGGAAATGTAGAAGTGTTAAGGGGCTCTGGTAGCATCTATGAAAAGAGAAACTGAGACAACATTTCAGGTCGTGATTATTCTTCAGATGTCGGATAATCGTTTTATATTTCCAGCATCCGCAGTACTTTGTATTTGGAGCAATTGTTGAAAAAAAATCAGTCTGCCGTAAATACAGAGTAAAGTCGGGAAATGCAATGTATCTTATAGAGGTCTGCAAAGTGAAAACTTTTATATATAGAAGTTGGCACATAGTATTCAGGTATAACTTACGCTGAGGTTGATTGCAACACGACCGGTTCGTTTTACCTTGCCCTTACGTCGACATAATCCCTTTAACCGAACGTTTGGGGTGCATACAAAACCACAAATAATTCATGCCATAAATAAAACTGACACTGATCCCTAATGATCTATGCCGGGCATTAATTTCCACCGGAAATAAATCCCACTCCATTTGGTTACATTCAACCCCATCACAATATATGATGATACTCTTCTTCACCCTTGCTCTCCCCACAGCTCATTCACAATGCACTCCACCATCTGTAGCAGAAGCCTGAGTCGTCAGCACTTCGGCTGCAGTTAGTTATCTCCCAAAACATTCCACCTCATGAAATAAGAAATGAAACATAGATGATGCTGAAAATCGGAAGCGAAAACAGCAAAATGCTGGACCTGTAGTGCAACCCGGGAGAAATTTGTAAGGGGAGAAATAGTCAGGCTGATGACTTACCACCAGAACACTGTACACACTCAAATGCTGAAAAACAGCTCTCCATATTTTGTCGCCTTGCACATGGCATTGTGGAATGCTAATCATATTTATAAAATAAACGCCTAAATGAACCTAGTGTAGGGTGAGATAATAAATACAAAAATCACTTGAGCAAATACAAGTTAATAGTTAATAAGAACTACTATAATATGAATATTGCACATATTCATTTTCAAACAAATTGTAATGGATATTTGCAACTCTCAGAAACCCGTTGAGCTAATCAAGAATTTAGATGGACACATGTTTCTTGGATAAAGATTTCAAGGTATGTGGCGCAACAATGAATAAATTGGGGGTTCAGGCATGGATCAGCCAAGCTTTAAGTTAACGTCAGAAACGAACTGAAAGGTTGAATAGCCTCGTACGCTTCCTCAGAGTCATTCCGTCTGAAGAAAAAAACAGATAAGCAATGCACTTGACTGTGATACTGTGACACAAACAAATGCTTTGCTTTTACACAGCATTCCTCTCTTGGGAGACGTCCAACGACTCCTCATAATGGGTTAATCTGACAAGAATATACGGTCACCAACATTTCAATGTGGATTTCTTGATTTTGTTCAATTTCAACCAGTCAGTGGTGGAACGCGACAACTGGGTTTACACTCCTTTGAAACAAAGAGGTGGATACAAAGTTACGGTTTCCATTCTTGATCTTTCATCAGTGACCTGAAGTTGTAGGCCTCTGATGAGGGTAAAATTTGTCTTTTGGTTGACCTCCCCAACGCACGTTCTGTGTCAAAGCCATATAAAAGGTCTATTGTACTCCACCCGAAATGTCTTTAAGGAGATGGGAAACATGGGTGAAAAATGTGTGGTTTTATTTATCTCTGCTTTAATTAAGAGATTATATTTAGCCTGTACTATATTACAACATGAAAATTGAGCACAAGTTAATTCAGGAAACAATAGGGGAATCTTTAAGGAAGAAACATTTCGGGTCCAGGATAGATACATTTCAACAAGAGATAAAGACAGTCAATGTTAAGCAGGGCTGCTGGGTGTTAGGAAGGTAGACGTTATGCTGAAACAAAACCAGTGCAAGATGCATGTCAGGTGGATTACTCAAACAAGAAATAGGGCAGATACAATAAGTTGAAAGGGGACGGGAAGAGGAAATCGAGACTGGAAAATACATAACATGAGAATAGAATAGCAGTTAGCATAAAACGGAATCAAAGATCTACTCCCAGTATGTCCGTAGCAATCTGGTTGTGGGAGTGGTGTCATCTATTGAAACGAAGAATGTGATATATGTTTAAGGTAACATATTACAAAGGAGGAAGTGTTAGGTTTGTTAGAGAATATAAAGACTGACAAATCCCCAGGGCCTGATGGAATCTATCCAAGGCTGCTCAGGGAGACGAGAGGTGAAATAGTTGGGCCTCTGACGCAAATCTTTGTCTCGTCACTGGACACAGGTGAGGTCCCAGAGGATTGGAGGATAGCCAATGTGGTCCCGTTATTTAAGAAAGGTAGGAAGGATAACCCGGGTAATTATAGGCCGGTGAGCTTGACGTCCGTGGTGGGGAAGTTGTTGGAGAAGATTCTTAAAGATAGGATGTATGCGCATTTAGAAAGGAATAAACTCATTAACGATAGTCAACATGGTTTTGTGAGAGGGAGGTCATGCCTCACGAACCTGGTGGTGTTTTTTGAAGAAGTGACCAAAATGGTTGACGAAGGAAGGGCCGTGGATGTTGTCTATATGGACTTTAGTAAAGCATTTGACAAAGTCCCTCATGGTAGGCTAGTGAAAAAGGTTGGATCCCATGGGATAAAGGGGGAGGTGGCTAGATGGGTGGAGAACTGGCTTGGTCATAGAAGACAGAGGGTGGTAGTGGAAGGGTCTTTTTCCGGCTGGAGGCCTGTGACTAGTGGTGTACCGCAGGGCTCTGTATTGGGACCTCTGCTGTTTGTGATTTATACAAATGATCTGGAAGAAGGAGTAACTGGGGTGATCAGTAAGTTTGCGGACGACACAAAACTGGCAGGACTTGCAGATAGTGAGGAACATTGTCAGAGGCTACAGAAGGATATAGATAGGCTGGAAATTTGGGCAAGGAAATGTCAGATGGAGTTCAATCCTGATAAATGCGAAGTGATGCATTTTGGTGGGAATAATGTAGGGAGGAGCTACACGATAAATGGAAGAACCATAAAGGGTGTAGAGACGCAGAGGGACCTGGGTGTGCAAGTCCACAGATCTTTGAAGGTGACGTCACAGGTGGAGAAGGTGGTGAAGAAGGCATGTGGCATGCTTGCCTTTATAGGACGGGGCATAGAGTATAAAAGTTGGGGTCTGATGTTGCAGATGTATAGAACGTTGGTTCGGCCGCATTTGGAATACTGCGTCCAGTTCTGGTCGCCACACTACCAGAAGGACGTGGAGGCTTTGGAGAGAGTACAGAGGAGGTTTACCAGGATGTTGCCTGGTATGGAGGGGCTTGGTTATGAGGAGAGATTGGGGAAACTGGGGTTGTTCTCCTTGGAAAGACGGAGGATGAGGGGAGACTTAATAGAGGTGTATAAAATTATGAAAGGCATAGATAGGGTGAACGGTGGGAAGCTTTTCCCCGGGTCGGTGGTGACGTTCACGAGGGGTCATAGGTTCAAGGTGAAGGGGGGGAGGTTTAACACAGATATCAGAAGGACATATTTCACACAGAGGGTCGTGGGGGCCTGGAATGTGTTGCCGGGCAAGGTGGTGGAGGCGGACACACTGGGAACGTTTAAGACTTATCTAGACAGCTATATGAACGGAGTGGGAATGGAGGGATACAAAAGAGTGGTCTAGTTTGGACCAGGGAGCGGCGCGGGCTAATTGTTCCTGGTTTCTCGTTTCAAGGCTTCATTCTACGATCATCTTGCTGGTGCCAGTACAGAGTGAGACTGCGGATAGTTGGGAACCTGTCTCGGGGACAGGGAATTCATATGGTGTTCGTGGAAGTGGAAATGACTAGGGTTGGGAAGCATTTTCCGATCGGGGCCATTGTGATCTCCTGGACTCGTTTCGATCGCCTCAGGGGGTCGGAGAGGAATTTCCCAGATTTTCTTTTCCCCATATTGGCCCTGGGGTTTTTCACTCTGGGTTTTCGCCTCTCCCTGGAGATCACATGGTCTGGAATGGGGGGGTGGGGGTAAGTTAATAGGTTGTAATGAACAAAGCATCGTAGCTGTGAGGGACAGCTCGGTGGATAGGATATTGGTATGTAGATAGGCTGGAAAATTGGGCGGGGATCCTGGATTCAGGATTCAATCCTGGACCGGGGAGCGGCGCGGGCTTGGAGGGCCGAAGGGCCTGTTCCTGTGCTGTATTGTTCTTTGTTCTTTGTAACAGGTAGAACTCTGGATAAATATTGTGTCTTAGTCTTAATGAAGGAAGAGGACGCTGGCAAAATATTGATGGAAGCTGACGCGCTAAGATAATGGGTCGGGTTGAAAAATGATAGACCTTTTTGCGTCCCCTCGAAGGCTTGACTGAAACATATCATTCAGCACTAAATAAGATTAAATACTTGAAATTTGATAGTTGAAAAACTGCACAACTGCAGATTACAAAACATTTGCCACAGTAAAGGGGTATTGGTCCAAAGACTTACTACCGTAAAGTATAATAAAGATGTTGCTTTAAAATTATACCCTAATCACTCACCCGGGACATTCCAAAACATATCAGAAACAATTAATTCTCTGTGGAGTGCAGTCATCGTAAAATATGGAACCAACTTGCGGAAAAGAGACTACATACATACATTAATAAAGTTATTGATGATTTATTTTGTTTAAACGGCTGATTGTTGCGAAAATACAGATCGTGTTATCGGTAAATCTCGCTCTTCATATTCCAAACAGGGCCTGTGTTAATTTTTCCGGGCAATTCAACGGCCAGAAGCAGAACGACGAATCTACGCTTATGACCTGATAGGAAAGAGAGCAAACTAAGAATGTTGCATACCTTCGGAATTTATATCGTGACTGTGGATGGAGGCAGAAATACAAGAAGTGTGTGTTGTTTTTAATGGTCTTTTAACGCAGCTCGTATTTATCATTCTATGAACGGAGAATTGTCTGTGGGGCACTTCTATTAATATCAATAAAACGTAAGACAACAGAAATGCTTGCACACTCAGAAGCATCGTATGCACAATTATCAAATAGATTTATTTAAAAAGTAACGTCATCTGGCACCATTCATCCATCAAGTTACCTGACAGCCTGTAAAAAAGAATAGACGTGAAAACGCAACCACAGCCCTCTCCCTCTTCATATTACAGCCGTTTGCATAGAATCAAGCTCATTTTCTATATAGAATTCAACCAGCAGTTAAGATTATATGATCTAATGTTAGAGGACGAATATGTCGTAAGTTTCAAGGTGAAATAGTTGTAAGCGAATGCTGCATGAACCTTCGATTCTCTTCATTGGTGGCTCCTTCGTCTTGTTCTCAGCTTTTGAATCTTTCTGCTCTCTGCGCTTCCAACTGTATTTGGAAACGTTCTGTTCTTGTTCAAACACTATGGTATTGCACTCGTGGAATTATGTGCAGCAGAGGCAGAAATGATCAACTGTGTTTACTTAATAATTAAAAACAAAATTCTGAACTGTGTGTTTTAAGTCATATTCACCATGCATAAAAAAACTCTGAACTATGTTTCAAGTATTGAATTGCTTTATTAACGTTTTCTAGATTCCATCCACACACACACTATGTGTTTGAGGTGGCAAGCATAGGCATCGTTAGATACACTGTCAAACTCTGCACGGCGTCAATATAATTAGACGGTCAGGCGCACGCAGCTGCACCCATATCAAACTCTTATTAACTTGAAAGGACGTGGGTTATTTTATATCCTCTAATTGCGACTGGGCAATAATTATCAACTTAATTTACAGCAATATAATTAAACTGGGGTTTGTTTATTGATCGGCTGATGACTATGGGCCATATAAAGAACCACAGGGTCCTGCTACAGTCTGCCAAAATTATTCAATTTTCGCGAATCACCCAGAAAGCAATGTTGACTGACCTCTGGCATCTTTCTTCTACTTCAAACCGCCTCCGTAAACCTTTATCTCCTCTCACGCGCCATCTCCTACAAGTCCGAGGATTGCATGGACTTTTCAGTTACTAAACTTGAAAACATCTGCTCAGCTGCCTCCGTCGCATCCATTTCCCCATTGTCCTCTAAGGAATGCGCACCCCGCCATACCCTTCACCTCTTCCCTAAAATCACATTATTCTCCACTTTCCTTCCAGCTTCTCCACTTGCCGTCTTCGAACTCATCATGAAGCCAACCGCCTACATCCTTGACTCTATTCCCACTAAACTGGTGATAACGCAATCCCTCATTCCTGCTATCTATGGTAACTGATACAGTTGGTAGTTCTTCTCTTTACGATTACACACTTCTGCCAATTTGCCGACATAATCCGTCTTCTCAACTGATCAATCATTCCGCCCTTCATTCATGCAAACCACTATCCTATTTCCAACATATTTGCCCCTCCAAAGTCCATGAACGTGCTTCCCCCTTTAATTTCCTATCCATCTTTCCATGAAATCCATGTTTCAGTCCCTCATTTATCCCTCACTTAGCACAGCTAAATCAGCATGGCTTTACAAAGGGGAAATTGGCATTCTTCGAGGATGTAGCTCGTAGAGTTCACCGAGGAGAATCAGTGGATGTGGTTCATTTAGAATATCAGTAGGCTTTCGACAGCGTCTCAAATAGCAGATTACGATGTCAAGTTAAAGCGCATGGGATTGCAGGTAATTTCCTGAGATAGATCGAAAGCTCGTCAGCAGCGAGGAAGCAAAACGTTGGCATTAATGGATCTTTTTTGATTGACAGGCAGTGACTAGTGGGACACCGCAAGGATCTCGGCTAGGACTCTAACTGTTCATATTATAGATTATTGATTTGGAAGAGGACACTAAATGTATTATCTCCAAATTTGTAGATGATGCAAAGTTGGGTGGGAGGTTGAGCTGAGAAGCAGAGATGCTTCCGCGTGATTTGGACAGGCTGAGTATGTGGGTATATACATGGCAGATGCAGTGCAATGTGGATAAATGTGAGATTGTTCACGTTGGTAGCCATAATAGGCAGACCGATTACTACTTTAATGTGTGAAATTAACGGGACCTTGGTGTCCTCGTGCAGGTACATAAGGCAGTAGAGAAGTCAAATGGCATGTTGGCCTTCATAGCGAGAGGATTTGAGTATGTGAAGAGAGATTTATTACTGCAATTGCATAGGGCGTGGTGAGGCCACATCTGGAGTATTATGTGCAGTTCCAGTGTCTTTATCTGAGGAGCGATGCCCTTGCTATAAAGGGAGAACTTCGAAGGTTTACCAGGCTGATCCCTGGGATGGCAGGTCTGTCGTGTGAGGAGAGACTAAGTCGGCTATGAGTGTGTTCATTGGAGTTTTAAAGAGTGAGAAGGGGTCTCATACAAATTTTAAGGCTCTAACTGAGTTAGACACGGTAGGTTCAGAAAGAATGTTCCCAATCATGGGTCAGACAGGGTCCATTCAGAAAGAATGTTCCCGATCGCGGGTTAGTCCAGAAATAAGGGTCATAGTTTGGGGATAAGGGGTAAACCATTTCAAACTGAGGTGAGGAGAAATTTCTTCATCTAGAGAGTGGTGAACGTGTGGAATTCACTACCACAGTAAGGAGTTGAGGCCAAAACTTTGTGTAATTTCAAGAATAAATTAGATATAGCTCATGGGGCTAAAGGGATCAAGGGACATTGAGGAACGTTGGGATCAGGATATTGAGTTTGATGGTCAACCATGATCACAATGAATGGCGAAGCAGGCTCAAAGGGTCGAAAGGCCGACTCCTGCTTCTATTTTCTATGTTTCTATGTTATGTTTCTGCTGCCTCACAGCGCCAGGGACCCGGGTTCAATTCCTGACTATGTGGAGTTTGTACGTTCCCCCGTGTCTCTGTGGGTTTCTACAGGGGTCCACTTTCCTCCCACAGTCCAGTGATGTGAGGATTAAATGGATTGGCCAGTATATATTGCCCCTTATTGTCTCAAGATGTGTGCGTTAGGTGGATGAGCCGTGATAAATGCGTGGGATAATGGGGGTAGGGCAGGGGATTGGGGATGGCCTTGGAAAAATGCTGAGACTGTACAGATTCAACGGGCCCGAATGGTCTTCAGTACTGGAGAAATTCTATGATTCTATCAGCATGTTTCTATGATGCGCGGTTGATCCTGCATATCTGTGAAATATAGCTGAATACAACTTTTCTTTGCAAAACGTAGAACCAGTTTCACCAGGATGCAGGTTTATTTGACAGAAGTAGAGGATATTGCGAATGTACAACTGCCTGTATCTAACTCTGTGATTACAAGTTGGTGCAGATGCTGCTTTGGTTTCTGGCTTAGTAGGCAGGTGGGACAATAAGTCCTGCTAGTAGAAGGCTCTCTGCATCTCAGCTGCGTAGGCCATCGCCTTACAGTTGGATATGCTGCAGTCTCCATACTACGTTGCTCCTATTGTTTGAAAAGTATGCGTTCTGTACATGTCATTTTATCTATATGCATTTAAGCAGTCAATGGAATCTCTAAAATTTAGGACACCTCGGTAAGTTTGGATGACGCCATCTATACAGCCGACGTGCTGACATTTAGGTCTAATAATGATGGATTGGATAAACAGTACCCAGTCCATTCCCTGGCAAGTTTACATCTGCGGTCTGAAATGCATAGCTCGCCATGACGGCAAAATCATGAAGTAAATAGCTTCTGATAGTGATGAGTGAGAAATTCAGCGAGTACGCGATGAATTAAGACAGAATGAAAGAATGAATGTTGCCATGTTTTTGTTTTCCAAAACGTCTATCGATTATCTTTGATATGCTCGTCTTTCTCATAGTGTACGTATTTTAATTCTCTGGGACAGATATCTTTTCACTGGGCGTGCATACTGTCAACGCATTTGCCGTCTGTATTTTTTCACTCCACTCTGCGGGTACGTTCTCATGCGTGTGTGTTGAGCAGTATTCGCCTCTCTTTGTGAGCACGAACGTTTCCATTGTCACGACCGTAGCAAATTTCAGAGCGTTCTTAAAAGAAAAGGGCAATCTTTCAAACCATACAAGACACCTGAGTGTGAAACAGGGAATTATGGATACATTGGCAGCCGCTTTGAATCGTTATTTATACACGTTAAATTGTGACTGAAAGGGATTCTTGAGCATGAATATATTCAGGGAACTTCCCCGAATGTGACCTCACAATTACCTTCGAACCTGTGCAAGGATCACGCTGCGGATGAAGCTGAACAGCAACACATCCCATCAGGTATTTTTTCACACAATACAGTGCTTGAGCAACAATAGTTGGCTTTCGCAAAATTTGTTGTAATCGAAAGGCGATTGAATAAAATTTGCACAATTCCAACAGTTTTTTGTCATTTGGGAAAAGGCGGAACGCTGGCACAGTGGTTAACACAATGCCCGGGGACCAGGTTCGATTCTGGCCTTGGGTGACTGTCTGTGAGATGCCCTGTCGGAGAGTCGAAGCAGACTTGTTGGGCCGTTTGGCCTCCTTCTGCACTATAGGGATTCTATATATTGATTGCAGACTTAAAAATCCATCTGATTTTGGCTTTGGGTGTCTCTTTCTCGGCCAGCATTTACTGCCCATCGCCAGCGACTCCTGAGAAGGTGACAGTGAGCTGTCATAGGAAACCACTGCAGCCCAGCATGCCCACAGAGCTGTTATGGAAGGAGTTCCAGGATGTTGACTAAGCGACGATGAATAAACGGCGATGTATTTCCAAATCAGTATGATAAGTGACTTGAAAAGGAATTTTCAGGCGGTTGTGCTCCCAGTTACCTGAAATCCTACTTATCTATAATTTGATCATCATTACAACATTTCAGTGCGTTACACAAAGGCAAGTGTCACGAGTTTAGCAGATGTGTGCTAATAGATATGTATCGAGAAATAAACAAACAACCTAAAAATGTATTTAAGAACATACTCCGACATGTAGCATAATATTAGCAGATTAGGAAAATTAATGGGTCTTAAGGCGAACCGGCTGAAGCTTCCATTTGTTCGTGAGTTAGAAAAGTTTACAATGGAAAACATGGTGTAGAATTTCATCCGAAAATTGTATGATTCTGCAAGTAAGCAGAACCGCTAGCATTATATTGATAGGTAACACGAGGTACATTTTAATGTTGTAATCATTAACGTCTAAATTTTAAAAAGCACTACCGCAGCGAGATGAGCGAATGAGCATTTTCTTTATTTAGTTTTATAAACCCGCCCATGCGGTACATATTTCGCAACAATTGCTAATATAGTAAAAACACAAGCGGCGCGTCGCTACAACGTGTTAATCTTCTCAATGCTCTCACAAGTGTGTTATGCTTCATCTCCTAAAAAATGCATCAACCACAGTTAATATACATATTGATGTGTCAATGTTAATTCCGGAAATTCGGGCGCCTATTGTGACTGACATTTCGTTCTGTCGATTTTCACTAAACTACAGTGTTACAATTAGAACACAATTCCAGGCAATTTCAACATCTTAGACATGCAATGCCAACTCGCAAAAGCAACGCTCCGATAATTGTATGTAATTAGTACAGAGCTGTGTGTCGATGACACTACCAATGTAATTTTCAGTATTTCTTTAACCACCTGCACCTACATCTCAAGAAGTACCAAATGCTTATCAAAACAATATTTTAATGGACATGAAAGAGAGATAAAGACCTTTTGTGAAATAAGTCGGAGTAAACAATTTCCATTTCCACAACATTTATATAAATTTTAATCCTCTTCTTGGATAAATTATAAGAATTTACCAGCTCACGGTCCAGTATTGTTACATTTTCATACCTAACCGGATTAATGCATTTTAAATACATTTCATGATCATGATATTCAGTCAGTCTCCATGCTTGTGCTTTCCAAGGAATTTATATGACGGGGGAATGCAGCGCACAGAACAGTAGAGCTTTCCAACCATGAAGAAAATTATCAGTTGATTATGTTGATAACATCTAAGGATAGAATTCAAAGAGACACCGGATTCTGGCTGCAAAGCAGTCAGTGAAGAGCAGTAATGGGAAAGATCGCTGGATATTAAATCACAAAGGCAAGACACTATAATATAGATTAAACAAGCGGGAACCAATGTGTAAAGTGGACCAATAATATTGTGAAAAATGTTTGTCTCATCTACTAAAAACTGTTCAAAGAGCCACAAGATTGCATTCCCATTGTCAGGGTATTGAGTTATGTGGACACCCTGAATATATTTGTAATCTTAAACTGCAAAGGAAGTGATTTTTTTTTGGAAATGCACGAGAATGCTAAGAATGCAAAAAACGTTAAACCAAAGAATTTTGTTTTATTTATTCTTTGCACGTGGGCAACACTGACGCAGATATTTATTCTCCATCTTTCGTTGGAGAGAAGTAAACTGCTTGCACGGCCAGTTCAAAGGCCTGTTAAGAGCTAACCATACTGTTGTAGGATTGGAGTCACATATAGATGGATCGCGATATGTCGAGTTTTCGGCTCCGAAGTATATTAAACGGATACTTAACATGTTATGCTAATCTCTCAAATCACAAATCTTTTACTGATCACATGTTATGTATATATATATCATATATATATATATTATATATATATATTATATATACTGCAGCAATAGTTCAAAGATGTGGATTCGTAATGCCGAGCAAATGGGGTAAAACTTGCAATGGGATGGTGAGAGTTTGAATTCAGCTGATATATATATATATATTATATATATATCAGCTGAATTCAAACTCTCACCATCCCATTGCAAGTTTTACCCCATTTGCTCGGCATTACGAATCCACATCTTTGAACTATTGCTGCAGTAATATAAGCACGACATTTCCCTACAAGCATAGTATGACATGTGTCGCTGCGAGTGCCAATACAGAGATAATTGGTAAAACAAAACGAAAATTATCATTTTATTAATAATACCCGCAGATCGTTTTCTTTCCACAGAGAAAGATATGAGGAATAAACTTTTAGGTAGACCAGTGTGTGAAGCGTCTTCAGATCCCACAATAAAGAATCGCATCCTACATTGAAGTGAACAATCCACATTTCGAGGTGGATCAAGTTGGATTACTATCAGCAGTGATTTTGAGGTGTTAAATTTTCCGTGCTTTGTTGGAAATCCGAATCGATGAATTCATCAGCATTCGGGAACAGCGACTGGAAGAGACGTTGATAGCATTTTACTTGAAAACGTCATTGGTGTTGTCCAAATCATGTGATTCTTTTCAATTTGTGGCAATTCTTTCATTTTAACATTCTGAATTCAGCTGGAGTTTGAGAAAAAGATTGTTTTTGCTTCAAATAAATATTAATTGAATAGTTATCGTGTGGGGCTGCTGAGGAAATTCACAAGAATGATTCTGAGGAAACATGATATGAGCATAGATTGTTTAAATTGGGTCTGTTTTCCTTGGAAAATAGATGGCTGAGAGGAAAGTTTATAAAGGTATCCCACGTCCTGGGGGCTATGGACAGGGCAATCAGTGAGAAACACTTTTCCCTCAGATGTACATCAAAAACTACGGGGCACAGTTTCAAAATAATAGGCAAAGCAATAGAAATTACGTGAGGATTTTGTACACCCAAAGGGTGGTTGGAGTCTGGAACGAATTTCCTTAAAGGATGTTGGAGGCAAGTTCGATCGATGTATTCGAAGGGGAATTTGATTGATATCTCAAAAGAAATAACATGCAAAATTACGGAGAAAAGGGACGGAGTGGGGTTTGGTAGAATGCACTTTCAGCGAACCAATGAAATCTGGGTGGGCCGAAAGGCCTCCTTCTGCATTCTAAAGACATGTGGGATTACGTGAGGGCGCCCTTACGATCGCCCTGAAGATTTATCTCAAAATGAAAATTATGGATTACCTTTATTCTTCGAAATCAATTTCGCCCCAGTGATGATTATAAGCATCAGAAACACCAATCCACCCATGACACACCGAGAAATCCAGAGGTAATGACATCCACCATCAGAATCTGCAAGAAAAAATGGTTGGTTCTGTGTTTTAATTTGTTTCTGCATTACCTATCCTTGACTCTCACTATAATCGATTGGGTAAACTACTGCTCATATTAACAGCAGCTTTGTACGACAGCCCTAGGAGAAGGACGTTTAAAAATAACCCTAAGTCATTTTTCTAGATATGATGTGGAAAAACTACAAACGAGCAGCCGGATCATCTTTGTCTCCCAATCATTTTACATATAGTATTTCTAATTAAAGACTTAACTCCAGAACTCCAGGGGCCATGACATTTACCACCAAAAGCTGCAAGTAAAAGTAACTTACTTTCACAAATGGTGGCACAAGGCCATAATTATCTGCCAGGGAGACTACCAGTTTCGGATGTTCTAAACATTGGCGTGAGAGGGTTAACATTCCATTTGACAGAAGGACGTTTTCTGCAACTTCAATTTTCTTTGCCTCTTTCACTCTTATTTGATTAATTCGCGGCAAATTAGTGAGACTTGGACTTGCCAAGGCTGAAAGGAGTAGTTTTTGTTTCAATTCAACAAAATAAATGCTCAGTTGTCTGCAGTTTATTAACTGCAGACGGTCACTACATCGGAAAGGAGATCGCTGTCAAAGTAATGCTTACCTTTCACCCTCAAATTAAATTTCGGTTATTTATTAATTAAACGGAAATAGCTATCATTAATCAGACGAGTTTCAGTTACATTTAATGGAAGCAAATCACAGTTAAAGTCGAAATGCATTTTATGAAATGCCTCCCCGCTCCAAAACGCTGCATAAAGAAAAATAAAAACAGAAAATGGTGTAGGTCTGGCAGCATCTGTGGAGAGAAACAGAGTTAACGTTACGGGTCGTAATTACCTTTCTACAGAAACAAGCCCAATAGGAGTTATCTAAACGGCTGGCTTCTGACACTTTCACATGAGGCCAATAAAACAAACTGGCGCTTCATTTTCTATAAAATCGTGGGAGGAAAACTGATACTGGGAAAATAAAATAAGAAGTAACTCAATGTCTAATAATAGGTTAATAGTGTAAAATAATTGGATGGGAGAGAAAACTCACTTGTTCTTTTTTTATTTTCAAACAACTAAGAACCTGCTGTAATACAGCATTCAGTCGGAAGTCAGTACAATTACTTAGGTTTGACAATATGTTTGATTCAATATATCTTGACTGAAAACATAAGATTTTCTTCGATTGGATATTTCGAGATATTATTTTAAAATTGCCAGTGCCAATAAACTCCAAGAAATGCCCCTTACTGAATTTGGAGATTGTTTCTTGACCTGTTGGCCACATACCTGAGCAGGAGTTGGTAACAGTGTGAATGGTAATGGCGGGAGTCCGGAGGGAGATGTGAGTTACCAAACAGATGTAAACAGCTTCGTTCCGCACAAAGTGCTGCTCTTCAAAAGAGCTGGAAACTTCATACAGTCCTTCTGCGTTCTGGTGTTTGATCGAATTTCCCTCCGTTGTGATGTTGATGCCATTTTTATACCAAAGGAGGGTCAAATCACCCGGCTAAAATCCAGCCGTCTGACACACAAGAGTCAGGAACGTAGTTGAATTGCTTGCGGGATGCTTAGCGAAAATCTTTAACGGAGTTGGTGTACCTGCGAACAAAACATGGGGAAAGTCAGGTTGGTGGAGAAATATTCAGAGTAAGGAATGAGAGATGAATTATATCGTCATTCGCTTCCCTTTATGTTCGTAAGAATAGATCAGTCAACAGCGTCCGCAAGAGAAAAACAATCTGTCCGACACCGGTAATAAAAGCAAGGTTATATAAATTTATGGAAACTCATACAGGCGAAGAATGAAAAGGTTCGAATAAAGTGATGTCATTGGAACATTCAAGATTGTAAATGTGCTTGACAGGATAGATTCGGCGAGGTTGTTTCCTCTGACTGGGGAATCGAGACTACGTGGGCCAACCTCGGGCTAAGAAATCTGATGTAAAAATTACATTTTGAGATGAATCAGGTAACATTTTACTCAAAAAGTTGATAGACCTGAGACTTTAACTTTGCCTCTCTCTTCGCAGACATGCCCTGATTTGCTGAGTATTTCAAGCCGTGTGGAATAACACAGCAAATAAAATGCCACATTTGCGCTGCGTAATTAGCAGTTGTGCACAGAGCTTTACAACATCAAAGGCAGCACAATAAAACAATGGCAAAACAGAGTGCTTGACATTCCCGGTCGTTTCAGTCACTTACCGCAGACAATTAAATTTGATCCTGTTCCATTTCCACTATTTTTTCCCTGACGGATCACTGCACAGTGATAGATTCCTGAATCCTGGGGCGTCGCGTCTCGCAGCTCAAATAAACCACCTCCTTTAATTTTGAAATCGAATCGTTTTCTGTCATCGGTTCCATTTGTCATATATTTATTCTCACCCTGTTTCCACCAAAGCACCTCGACATCCACATTGTCATGAGAAAGGGGGATTATGCAGTAGAAGGTGATGTTTGTCCCCCTCAATATAGTTACCTGTTTAGGATTTTGAGACACGCTGATCGAAGCTCCTGGAGCACCTGTTAGAAAATATATTTAAGGTTTGTATTAATTAACTGTATTCAATGTGAAACCAGAGACTTTGGTACACATTTCTGCATGGAAATGCAAAAAAGAAAACGATTACATACATACGAATTACATTTAATAGAACTGATGTGAGAACTGTGGAAAAATGCTTTATTTAATAAGTCATCTGGGATAGAGAATATCTCAATACCTGTTAAAATGATCATCGGGAGAGACAGGAACATGAAGAGAAAGATCAAATTCGGCAACATTGCAAGATAAAGCTCAACTGATGTCTGGCTGCACTGACCATGTGTTTGCCACTATGCAAATTGTCTGCTGAGTATTGAATCTGAGACGAGAGCAGTGACGTTTGAAGTCCTATGCCCGTTGGTAAGAAAATACGTTTTATTTGTAACCATTCCGCTCTTCATAGAATCATTTATTTGTAACCATTCCGCTCTTCCTCAACTTTTGGAATGACTTGTAGCGCGACCAGCAACAAAAGATGATGGATGATTTACAACATCATTTTGTTTTATTTCGCGCCTGTGAAGCAATGAAATAAGAACATAAGATAAGAACATAAGAAATAGGAGCAGGAGTAGGCCATCTGGCCCTTCGAGCCGGCCCCGCCATTCAACAAGATCATGGCTGATCTGAAGCGAATCAGTTCCACTTACCCGCCTGCTCCCCATATCCCCTAATTCCCTTATCGATCAGAAAACTATCTACCCGTGATTTAAACATATTCAACGAGGAAGCCTCCACCACTTCAATGGGCAGAGAATTCCAGAGATTCACTACCCTCTGAGAGAAGAAGTTCCCCCTCAACTCTGTTCTGAACCGGCCCTCCCCCTTATTTTGAGGCTGTGCCCTCTAGTTCTGGTTTCCCTTCTAAGTGGAAAGAATCTCTCCACCTCTACCCTATCCAGCCCCTTCATTATCTTATATGTCTCTATAAGATCACCCCTCATCCTTCTAAACTCCAACGAGTACAGACCCAATCTGTTTAATCTCTCCTCATAAGCTACACCCCTCATCTCCAGTATCAACCTGGTGAACCTTCTCTGCACTCCCTCCAAGGCCAATATATCCTTTCGCAAATAAGGGGACCAAAACTGCACACAGTACTCCAGTTGCGGCCTCACCAGTGCCTTGTACAGTTGCAGCAAGACCTCCCTGCTTTTATATTCTATCCCCCTCGCGATAAAGGCCAACATTCCATTCGCCTTCTTGATCACCTGCTGCACCTGCAGACTGAGTTTTTGCGATTCGTGCACAAGGACCCCCAGGTCCCTCTGCACAGTCGCACGATGTAATTTTTCTCCATTTAAATAATATTCCAATTTACTATTATTTCTTCCAAAGTGGATAACCTCACATTTGCTAACGTTATATTAGATCTGCCAGATCCTCGCCCACTCGCTCAGCCTATCCAAATCTCTCTGCAGACTTTCCGCGTCCTCCACACAATTCGCTTTCCCACTCACCTTCGTGTCATCAGCAAACTTGAATACCCTAGATTCAGTTCCCTCCTCCAGATCATCTATGTAAATGGTAAACAATTGAGGCCCCAGCACCGATCCCTGCGGCACGCCACTGGTCACCAACTGCCAACCAGAAAAGCACCCATTTATCCCAACTCTCTGCTTCCTGTTAGATAGCCAATCCCCAATCCACGCCAACACCTTACCCCTAACTCTGTGTACCCCAATCTTCTGCAGCAACCTTTTGTGAGGCACCTTATCGAACGCCTTCTGGAAATCTAAAAACACCACATCCACCGGTTCCCCTCTGTCAACCGCACTGGTGACATCTTCATAAAAGTCCAGTAGATACGTCAAACACGACTTTCCCTTCATGAATCCATGCTGCGTCTGCTTGATCGAACCATTCTTATTCAGGTGCTCTGTTATTTCCTCTTTAATAATGGACTCTAGCATCTTCCCAACTACGGTCGTTAAGCTAACCGGCCTGTAGTTACCCGCCTTTTGTCTACTTCCTTTTTTAAACAGCGGCATAACAGTAGCTGTTTTCCAGTCAGCCGGCACTACCCCAGAGTCCAGCGAATTTTGATAAATTACTACTAACGCATCTGCTATTACCTCAGCCATTTCTTTCAGTACCCTGGGATGCATTCCATCCGGGCCCGGGGACTTGTCTACCTTCAGTCCTATTAGTCTACCAAGCACCACGTCCTTAGTAACAGTAATTGTATTAAGGACCTCCCCTCCCACCAACTCTCGATCTCTAATATTCGGCAAACTATTTGTGTCTTCCACCGTGAAGACCGACACAAAGAACTTATTTAAAGTCTCAGCCATTTCCTCGTTTTCCACTATTAAATCCCCCCTCTCATCTTCCAAGGGTCCAACATTCACTCTAGCCACTCTATTCCTTTTTATATACTTGTAAAAACTTTTACTATAAGTTTTTATATTTTGAGCTAGTTCAGTTTCATAATCTATCTTTCCTTTCTTAATCGCTTTCTTAGTCGTTCTTTGTTTTTCTTTGAAGCTTTCCCAATCCACTAATTCTCCACTATTTTTGGCGACTCTGTACGCATCTGATTTTATTTTAATACTCTCCTTTATTTCCTTCGTTATCCACGTCTGGTTATCCTTTTTCTTACAGTCCTTCTTTATCACCAGAATATATTTTTGCTGAGTACTTAAAAAAATCTCCTTAAAAATCCTCCACTGTTCCTCAGCTGTCCTACCTACCAGTCTGCTCGCCCAGTCTACATTAGCCAATTCCACCCTCATCCTATCGTACTCCCCTCTGTTCAAGCAGAGGACACTGGTTTGGGACCCTACTTTCTCACCCTCCATCTGTATCAGAAATTCCACCATATTATGATCACTCATCCCAAGAGGATCCTTCACAAGAAGATCCTTAATCCTACCTGTCTCATTGCACAGAACCAGATCCAAGATAGCTCGCTCTCTCGTAGGTTCTGTAACATACTGTTCAATGAAACAATCCCGACAGCATTCCAAGAACTCTTCCTCAAGCCCTCCACGTCCAATTTGAGTCGAAATGTTTAAAAGCGCCATGGTAATGTAAAAATTGACACCTCATCGAACAACGAGGTATCTTGGGCCGTAAAACTTCAAATAGGGAAGTGTTAAGGTGTTTATTAGAGGAGGAAAAAGGCGGGGAGATTAAGGTTTTGGTAGTGCAATACAGTGCTTGGTGCGTTGAAAGCGGCGTGTAGGCTGCCAATGGCGGAATAATGGAGTTTTGGAATCCTCAAAGAGCCGTAATTTGGAGAGTGCGGTACAGCCGACGGCTTTACGGCTAGAGAACATCACAGAGATTGGAAGGAGGCTGTGTAAATAGGAAGGATAAGTATTTCAAATGGCATTGCTTAATTGGGAGCAAATGTAGATCAGCGAACACATAGCTAATGGATGAAACGATTTGATGAGAGTTGTGGAATTGCCAGCAAACTGTTAGGTAACTGTATGTTTATAGAGCGTTCGGTGTGTGTGGCTGGCCAGAAGTTAATCAGAGTAGTAAAACTTGGATGTTGCAAACACATAGGTGAGTTTTGCAGGGACAGATTGTATTAGATCAGGACGGAATTTGCTATATTGCAAAGATAAAAGTAAACAAATTTCGTGCAGTTGCTAATACATGGTCAGAATATCATCTAAGAATCAAACATAACATCAATATTGCAAACAGCCTGATTCTCCCCAGATATTTGCCAGGGAGGGGATACAGTCGATGGTTAGGAAATATTTTTTGACCTGAACAATTAACTCTATTTTTCTCGCCACGGATGCTGCCAAGTCTGTTGGGTAGCTCTAACATTTTCTACCTTGATTTCAGATTTCCGGCATCAGCAGTACTTGCATTTTGTAGAAATGCAATAGATGCTAAAATGTTTAAATATGTTGAAGGATGGATGGAAAGGAAGTTCTATGATAGGGTGGAATACGATGGGGTGTGTAAGTTGAAGTTTCTCAGCCCCCAGATATTTCGTTAAATCTCTATAATTGCAAGCATGAACACTTACAATTATATCCCGTATCAAGGAGAAAGAGTGGGTGGATGTCTTGTCCATGGAACGCAAAGGGTGACAACAAACGTACAGCGGGTTGAACTAGAATGGTGCGAAGAGTAGCGTGTCTTTGAACCTTGACCAGGGTGTCCTTTACTCGGCATTTATCTAAATAAACTTACCACGTCCATTTGCAGCTAACCTCTTCCTCTGGGTCTTAAAACCATCTACAAGCTCCATCTTTTGACCGTTTTTCAATTATTGCTTTTATTCGCCTTTCCTCTCTTCAGAATCTTTGAAAAAGAACCCGAACTGTTATTTTTCCCAATCATTTTCCGTTACATATAATGTTCGCCAATCTGAATAGCTGGGCAATGAAAATATCACGAAGCATTATTTTCTCTTAGCAAGAATTATAATAATGAACAAACTTTAATGAGCTGATGGTCCGACAAGTAATTGACAACTTGGAGGGCCAGTCAAGGAACAATGAGACATTATATCAATAGATGACCATCGCACTCGAGAAACTGATTTAAAACTAACCATGCCCACCTCGAACAATACATTGATCACCGCCCCCTTAAGGCAACTAAGAATTAAGTTCGCCTCAGTAAAGCCAATTACAATTCAGTAACAGCATTGATCTCGCTGTGGGTTATGGCCTGAAATGAGTTGGAAAGCAGACATTTTCAGTGAGCAAGTTGAGCAGCAAGTGACTGCTATTCAGAGGGAAGCAGAAGTTACGGAGAGAGAGCATACACACCCTTCCGCCTTGCGGTGGAAAGCCAAGAGCCGCCAGGGATTCCTTACCAATTTACTGACCTGCGTTGAAAAATCCCGATTAAACTCCCCTTTGCTGCCGCAGCCTTCATTCTACAGCGATAGTGCGACGCAAGGGGAGAGTAGCCAAGCCCCCGACGGACGGATCAGATTGGGAACGCCCATAAGTTCATGCTATGAAACAACAATTTTAAAGTGAAGGCAGAGAGATAGAAACATGAAAACTAGAAGCAGGAGTAGGCTATTCGGCCCTTCGAGACGGTTTCGCCGGTGAAGATCATGGCTAATCATCAAATTCTATATCCTGATACCCCCTTCGTCCCCGCACCTACCCCCTCCCCCGCCCACGCCGCAATATCCCTTGGATCCTTTAGCCCGAGGAGTTATATCTAATTTCTTCTTGAAATCACACAAATTTTGGCCTCAATTATTTTCTGTCGTAGTGAATTACCAACATTCACCATCCTTAGGGTGAAGAAATGTCTCCTCACTTTAGTTCTGAAATGGTTACCCCTCACCCTCAAACTATGTTTCCCGCACTGGAATTTACCACCATCAGCAACATTATTTCAGAATCTGCCCTGTCTAACCCGGTTCGAACTTTTAAAGTCTCTATGAGATCCCCTCTCACTCTTCTAAACTCTTGTGAATATATTCTTAACCGACTTAATCTCTCCTCGTGTGACAGACATGCCATCCCAGGAATCTGCAATGTAAACGTTCATGGCACTCCCTCTGTAGCAAAGACATCCTTCCTCAGAAAAGCACAGCAAAACTGCACATAATACTCCAAGTGTGGCCTCACCAGCGACCTATACAATTGCATATACTATTCCTCTACTCAGATCCTCTCGCTATGCAGGCCAACATACCATTTGCCTGCTTTACTGCCAACTATACTTGCGTGTTTACTTTCAGCGACTGATCCATGAGGACGCCAAGGCTCCGCCGAGTATCTCTCACGTTACACCCCTTCGAGTAATAATCGGTCTTTCTATTATTGCTACCAGAGTGGATAATGTCGCATTTATTCGTGTTGTACTGCATTTGCCATGCGTATACCCACACACAGCCTTTACAAATCACCCTGAACAATCTCTCCTGTCCTGTATCCTCCTCACAGCACACCCGCCCACCCAACTTTGTATCATCTGCAAATTTAGAGCTGATACATTTAGTTCCATCTTCCAAATCACGAATATATGATATGAATAGTTGGGGTCCTAGCATAGATCCTTGCAGTATCCCACTAGTCACTGCCTGCCAAGCAGAACAAGATGCATTTACTCTTTGCTTCCTATCTCCTGGCCAGTTTTCTATCCATCTCAAGATATTACCGGCAACCCATGTGCTATTGCTTTACATAATAGTGTGCTATGCGAGACATTGTCGAAAGCCTTCTGAAAATCTAAATAAACCACAGCCCCTGGTTCTTCTCGGTCCAGTCAATTAGTTACAATCTCAAAGCAGTCCAATAGATTCGTCAAGCATGATTTCTCCTTTGTTAATCTATGCTGACTTCGTCTGATTGTACGACTGCTTTCCAAATGTTGAGTCATGAAATCCTTGACAATGGATTCTAACAACTTCCACATTAGTGGTGTTAGGCTCACTGGTCTATAGTTTCCTGTTTTCGCTCTGCCTCCCTTTTTAGGTAGCGGGCTTACACTAGCTACCCTCCAATCTGTTGTCCCAAGAATTTTTGAAAATAACCATCAATCGATCTACTATTTCCAGGGCCACTCCCTTAAATATTCCGGGATGAAGATTATCAGGCCCTGAGATTTATCCACCATCAATCCCATCAATTTCCCCAGTACGATGTCTCTACTAATGCTGATTTCCTTCCGCTCCTCATTAATACTTGTTTCTCTCAGAACGTCTGGTACATTGTTCATGTCTTCCTTTGTGCAGACTGAAGCACACTACGAATTTAATTCCTTAGCCATTTCTGTGTTCCCCGTTATGAATTCTCCCACTTCTGACTGTAAGAGTCCAACATCCATTTTTGTCAATCTTTTTCTGTCTACATATCTAGAGAAACATTTACAGTCAGTTTTCATGCTCCCCGCTAGCATTCTTTCAAACTCCAGTTTCCCATTCTTAATCAATCCCTTGGCTCTCCTTTGATGAATTTTAAACTGTTCCCAATGGAGGTCTATTGCTTTTTCTTGGCAATTTGTATGCTTCTTCGTCTAATAGTATCTCTAATTCCCCTTGTAAGCCATGGTTTGGCCACAGTTCCCTTACCACCCTTGTACAAAACAGGAATAAACAACTTCTGGATTCACATATTTGTTCCTTAAATGGTTGCTTTGCCTGTCCACTGTCTTTCCTTTCGGTAATGTTTCCCAGTCCATCAGTGCCAATTCATGTCTCATACCACCACAGTTACCTTTGCTGAGATTCAGGAAACTGATCTCAGGATCAATTGCATCACCATCTATCTTGAGAAAGAATTCTATCATATTAAGGTCACACGTCCCCAAGGGTTCCCTCACAACTAGATTGCCAACTAATCAGTTCTCATTGCACTGTCTCGGATGGCCTCTTCCCTTGTCGATTCCCCAATGTATTGCTTTGGAAATCTATCCCATCACCACTCCAGAATTTCCTTCTCTTTTGTACTCTTGATTAGTTAGAGTCTCCCAATCATTCTACAGATTCAAATTGCCCATAATTACATATGTTCATTTAAACATGCATCTCTGAATTCTAGTGCAATATTTCCCAATATTACCACTACCGCTCAAAAGACTCCACTATCTTAAAGGCATGTTGAAGTTTATCCTTTGAACCGTTAATCCTATTCTCATTTATTCATTCAAAGTGTATTTTTCTAATTTATTTTTATGATTAAGGATGATTATCATGGCTTTGTTACTTGTTTTAAATCTGTGAAGCTACTATTGCAATCCGTGTTATATTACCATATAACTTTACGTGTGACACGCTTAAATGTTTCTGTTTGTTCTCATTTATATTGTGGAAACTGAAAATGCAATTGCGAATAAGAAAGATCAGAAGTTCGCGGACCATGATTTGGATACTTTATTGGATGAGGGTGAGAAAGGAGAGTTCACATTCTGGGCCCTGGAAAATCTAAGAAAGAACTCAAACAGTGAGTTTGGATGGCTGAATGGGGGCAATGGCATGTTGGCATTACGGATTACGGAAAATCCCATGGCATTATGTATATGTACAAGGAGCAAGAGTGTAGCTCGTGGAAGGATAGATTCACTCAAGGACAAAGGAGGAATTTATGCGTAGAACCAAAGAAAGTGGGTGATGTGCTTAACGAATACTTTGCATCAGTATTCACAAAGGAGAAGGACATAGTGGATGGTGAGGCTAGAGAATGTCATGTTGATTTAAAAAGGAACAGGTGTGGGATGTTTTGAAAAGCATTAAGTTAGAGCAGTCCCGTGGACCTAACAGGATCTATCCCAGAATACTGAGGGAGGAAATTTCTAGGGCCTTGGAGGAAAACGTTCTCTCCATTTTAGTCATAGGAGACGTGTCAGAGGACTGGAGAATAGCCAGTGTTGATCCTTCGTTTAAGAATGGCAAGAGGGATAATCCAGGAAATTACAGGCTGCTGAGCCTTATATCAATGGTAGCGGAATAATTGGAGAGCATACGTAGGGGCAGCATTTACTTACATTTGGAAAAAGATAGACTTATTAGCGATAGGAACATGCTTTGTGCTGGGGCGGTCGCCTATCATAAACCTGAATGAGTATTTTGAGTCAGCGGCAAAGGTGATTGAGGAGGACATGTCTACAAGGAGTTTAATAAGGTCTTTGTGAAGGTACCTCATGGCAGGCTGATACAGAATGTGCAGCATGGGATCTGTGGTGTGCTGGTAAGATGGATACAGAACTGGCTTCATCATAGAAGACAGGGAGTAGCGGTGGAAGTGTGTTTTTCTGACTTGAGTTATGTGACCAGTGGTGTCCACAGGGATCAGTGCTGGGACCCCGTTGTTTGTAATATGTGTGTAAATGCTTTGGAGGAGAATGTCGGTTTGTGGACGACACAAAGATTCGGGGAGCTGCGTGTGGATAGTGAAGAGGATTTCCAGAGGATACGGCAGGATATGGATAGGGTGGAGACATGAGTGAAGAAATGGCAGATAGAATTTAACCCAGACAAAGGTGAGGTGATGCATTTTGGAAGGTCAAAGGCAGGAGGGAAGTATACAGTAAATGGCAGAACCCTGAGAAGAATTAACATACAAAAGGATTTAAGCATACAGGTCTCCAGTTCCCTGAAAGTGGTAACACGTGTGGATAAGTTGGTCAAGAGGGTCTATGGCAAGCTTGCCTGAAGCAATCGGGGCCGAGAGTATAAAAACATGGAAGTCATGTTGCAGATGTACAGAATTTTAGCTCGGCCACTGCAGTCGGGAATGGGTTAATGAACTTTGTCACACGTAAGCATTAAGACCCAAACTCTGTAATTTTGTTGAGAACACTGCAGAGCCCATGTTTTTGTCAGAGTTCGGTGTTTTTCATGTCTGTGCCAGATAAAAGGAACAGCTATTCCTCTGTCTCCATTTGTTATCAAGAAATCCGATTAACCCAGCTCGAAATAAGCTAAACAGTCTCCATTTTCATGTACCTTTGTTTAACACGATGAAGTTGACATGTATGCCTTCTGTCTTTGAATCACCATAGATTCATATATATATATATTCATCATACGTTATTCATCTTATCCTGATATAAAGTATTGTACAAACCTGCATGTAGATTAGTTAACTTGTTTGTGCAAAACCTGTGATGTTGTTTCAAGGATATAAATGATGAACAATCGTGGCCTTGGAGATCGAACAAACTACGCAGAGGAAGATACTGCTAATACAACAAGAATCTCACCATGAACAATGACAGACATCTTAGAGAATTGTAATGTAATGAGGGCAGGGCCCGGGACATATATAAACTCTGTGCTTACTTGTGTTCGAGGAGAAGGTCAGGGGTCCACTGTTAGGAACCTCACTTCTCCCACAATTGTGAAAATAAACACTGCATTTTGATCTACTATTAGTGTCAGAGGTTTTTTACCTACAACAATTGGGGGCTCGTCCGGGATAATCTGTTTACGGTCCGGTTGAATGGCCACGACCGGGACACCGGAATAAATTATCGAACTCTAAATAGAGTGGGTCAAAATGCAGTGCGTAATCATCTATGATAAGAGTGTGTGATGTTTAGACGTGAGTGAGATAGAGACTGTCTGAGTGATCGCCGGAGTTTGAAGGAAAAGCCTTCATGTGTAAGAGTTAGAAGGAAAGGCCTTCTAAGGAGAAGCCGGCTTTAAAAAAATAGTATAAGCGGTGGTACGGAGGGATCTGATCAACCCTTACAGGTATCACCAGACTCCGATAAGAGCGACCTGGGAGAGGGAGAGTGAGAAGGGAGAATAAGTCACTCCAGGTGGTGAGTATAAACTTATCAGTGTTATGGCGGGACAAAGACAGTGGGGACCCCCTGGGTCCCTAATAAATGAATTTATGATCAAGAGGTACAGACTCATAAAACAGATGATAAAAGGGGGATGGGATTTAGACCATCCACTAGACCAACAACGAAAATGGTTGGAAAAGGAAAAGAAAAACAAAACTAAGAAAATTGGAGTTCTCTTAGTTCATCAATTGGCCGGATTAATTGAACAGGTTTCAGTCTCGGGTAAGAAATGGGCTGATGTCAAAAAAAAAATTAAAATGTTAATCAACAAAGGGGTGAAAGAGCCTCCGAATTTGGGGAGCGACTCTTTAGAATATACCAAGAATGTTGGGGAGTACCCGAAGCTGCCCGAACAGATAGAGCCTTTTTACAAGCATTTAAAGACGGGCTGTCGCCAGCTCACCAAAAAATCCTTAAAATGGGAGTTCTCAATACCCAGACTTATGATGAATTAGTGGAATTGGGCATCTGGAATTAGAGATGGACCAGATGAGAAACCATACCTACAAATAAAACAGGAAAACGTTAGGGCAAACAGTAGAGAAGATAAACCAAAGGCTGCGTGCCATAATTGTAGGAAACTGGGTCACTTTGTCAGGCACTGTAGGGCTCCAAAGGGGGATAATGCACGTAGAAGAGGGTATGTGTATGTGATAATGAGGGAAACCCTAAACTTGGGTAATGTTGAAGTGAGAATGTGAGGCGTATGAGAAAGACAAAAGAGATAGACCAGAATGAGAGAGACTGCAAAGGAAAGACAAGACCGAGAAAAAGATTAGAACAGCAAGCCAAACAAAGGAAAGATAACAAACCGGAGATAATAGGCTTGCCAATGTTGTTCCAAAATCCCGATACGAATGAACAGGAGGGTAGAATCTACGTGTCTGCACTAGTAGGGGGCAGACATGCGAAATGCTGGTGGACACGGGAGCCTCCATATCTATCACTGATCTACCCTTGCCCACCACAAACAAAATGATTTATATAAGGGGTGTGAACGGACAGAAGACCCTGCCTACTTAAGGGAAACCACCCTAGTAGAAATTAATAACCTGTATATACCTATGCGATTTTATGTATGTCAAAATAATGAAGGAACTATTATGGGAAATGACCTGATGAAAGAATACGAAGTCTTAATAGATTGCGGGAAAGGCGAATTGATTTGGCCCCGCCCCGATGGGAGAAAAGACAGGGTAGGAACATATGTTAACCATTTAGAAACCATCCATGCAGCATCTGCAACTGGACGCAACTGGCAGTTAGAATGTAATGGATTTGGCACCATTTGCGCCTCAATCCTCGGGGTATGGGCGGAAACAAACCTGGATACTGGATTAGTCAAAATTCCCCTTATACTCATGGAAGGGCCAGAACATAAACCACACCGACAATACCCGATTAAGCCCGAGGCCAAAAAAGCAGTTGAAGAACTTGTAAAGGGATTGGTAAAAAGAGTGATACTACGGGAAACCACAAATACCACCAACTCCCCCACCTGGCCGGTGCCTAAACCAGACGGGAGTTATAGATTAACCATTGATTATACCGCTTTAAATAAAGTGACCCCCAAGTTACAGCCCATCGTGGCTAGTCCATCTACCATTTTAAACGGGTTATCACCATCCCATGGAATCTTTACGGTATTAGACATCGCCAATGGATTTTGGTCCATTCCCCTGGACTTTAATTCACAAGATAAATTTGCATTTACCGTCGGTGATAAACAGTACACATGGACGAGGCTCCCGCAAGGCTTCCACAATAGCCCGGCTATATTTCACCGGGTCATGAGTAAGATATTAGAACAAGTAGAGGTCCCGAGGGGGAGCACAATCCTGCAGTATGTAGATGACATCTTAATAGCCTCCGAAACTAGAGCAGAACACCAGACGGCACTATACTCAGACCTGAAACACTTCAAAGAACAGGGACTAAAGGCGAGCCCCAGGAAGGCCCAAATAGGGAAAGCGCAGGTATTATATTTGGGACACCTGATATCCCAGGGGACCAAAGAAATGCCACTGGACAGCAAATGCCAAGACCAGTAACCGTCCGAGGGGTAAGGAAGGTTTTGGGGTTGTTTAATTACAGCCGCCACTTTATACCAGAATTCGCAAGGCTCGTCGAACCAATACAAAGGCTAGTAAAAGGGGGGAAACCCGCTCTAGAAGTTATAGAATGGGGATCAGAACAGGAAAGGGTACATAGTAAACTAAAAGTAGAACTAATGAAGGCTCCAGAACTTGGACTGCCTGACGCTAGTAAAGATTTTCATATTTATTGTAATAACGAAGGGGGGTTTTAATCGGCAGTAGTCACACAGGTCCATGGGGACAAACAGCGACCCGTGGGTTATTATTCCACAGCGGAGGGCCCCGTAGTAACCGGGTTACCCAGATGTATAGCCGCACTAGATTGTGCGGCATGGGTAGTAAAAAGGTCAGCGAGCCCATCATAATGACGGGGAATATTGTTTTACGCACCAAACATACCTTGGTGGAAATGCTGAACACAGGAAAATTGCGGTCTGTCTCAAACATGAGAAGGGCGAAGTGGGAGGCAGTGCTTCTCCCACCCACTAAGTCCATCACCATTGCACGAGACATGGGAATGAACCCCGTAGAAGGAATGTTAGGTGAAGGGTCTCCCCACTCATGTGGGGACGTAGACGAAGAGGTAGAGGAGAGTAGAATAAAAGATGTGCCCCTGGAGGCACCAGATTTGGCCCTGTTTGTGGATGGATCAGGGAAATATGCAGATGTAGGCCCATTAAGGGACAGGATTAGACGATATGTATTAGAGTTAAGCTCCCAATTGAAAGATATGCGGAAAACAGTATGGGACAAACAAATAGTGATAGATGAGCACAACAAACTAGAACAGACCCCGGAGGTACCACCGGCAGGCAGCAAGGTTATGGTAAAAACACTACCAGGAAAACCTGGATTTGCCCCCATTTGGAAAGGCCCCTATGAGGTCATTATCAGTGGAGACACCTGTGCCTGCATAGATATGCAAGGTAGGGGTGTCTGGAAGCATTGGACTCAGTTAAAGGAATACACCAATTACCGCAACAAAACAGTTAAAAGGGGAATAAAGGTTGAAAGAAAACAAGCAGGTTGTAAGTTTCTCTCACTCGAGGGAGAGAGAGAGGGAGAGATGTAAGATATAATTGCGATCGAGAGCCTCATGTGCTGGAATGGGGTATAGCAGATCAATGCGAGTTTAATAAATTACGTTCCCCAGTAAATTTTACGATAATGCATCGGACAGAGATTTGGGGAATGTGGGAATAATAGCATTAGATTACATCTGAAGAGTCGTAAGGAGAGTTAGCCATTTAAGCACACAGTAGATTCGATCTTGCATCTGCCTGTGTAAAGATAATTATTTTAGGAGGGATATTTAAAAGTGATAAAATAAATGGATTATTTGGATCAGGCTTTTGTTAAATTTGAAAATGTATTTTTGATAGAACTGAAGTTGAAAAGATAAATAGAAAGAATTATTCCTGCGTATTTGAAATGATGATGAATCACTTGTTTATGTTCCTCTGAGTTATAAGACTTGCAGTAATTTTAAGATATAGTCAAAATTTAACAGAGAAGGGAGTTACATAAGGTAGAATGGCAGTGTGTGTGTCATACTGGGAATTATTGTACTGCCATAATGCATTCGAATTAAAATGTGTTACGTGGATCAACCATGAAACTGTATTAAATTTCAGACGGGCTAAAAGGGAGTGCCCGCCTATAATACCAAATTGACAAATCAATATAATTAGAGATGAGGGAAATAATTCAGTGGAATAATGAGATAAGAAAATGCTGCGGAAGTATTTGTTACAAACGGTTAAAGATTAAAGTGATAAGATTTCTTGAATTTACTTCTGTTTTGAGTTGAATTACAGTTTGGAAGGCAGCAGCATAAGAGCGACTGTTAATCAACGGTCTGTATTCTTAAATGTTTTACTTCCATTCCAGTTTAAGATGTTAAGTCTGAATAAATGTTGGAAGCTTCCATGTGTATCTGTGTGTTTAACTGCGTGAATGTTTTGTTGTTGTTCGTTTTAATGTTGAGAAAGGAGTTAGACCTTGGAAGGACCATGTGCTCTTTCCTTGTCTTGAAGTTGAAATTATAAGAGTATAGTTGAGAAGTTAAAAAAATAATAAGTAATTTGATGAAAAATAGAAAAGCAGGAACAAAAGAATGAGGTGAATATACTGTCTATGAGTCAGTTTAAGTCTATCAAATCAATGAATCGTAGTTCCGATTATCCCAAGTTACAGCAGGAGATTAAATCAGTTAAAACCTCAGTTGTTAATACAAATAAAGATGTTGTCCTTGAGTATTTTTAATTTGCATTTGATGCCAACCATTGAACACCATGAATTATTTGAACTTGTGTTGCCAGTTAGTTACCGATATGAAATTCAAGACATATGTGATGTTCCGATAACATGCAACAAATTACATCATTTAAATCATCTAACATTGATGATAGTTCTGATAGTGTAACTAGTTAAAATTATATACTGCCGTTGGAATTGTTCTATCTATTGTTCAAGGTTTTCCAAATCTAAGAACACTGCAAAGCATAAAACCTAGCCAGCTAGGAAGCAAACCAAAACATTTCTAATCAAGTAACTCTTGTTATTGTTATATGTATTGTGCTTGTTATCGTTCTGAAAATGAAGGAATTCTGATCTGGAGCTCAGTTTAAAAATGGAAACAGATTAATTAAAAATTAAATTAAGAGGGTTTTGAGATACCCGACATAATATATATTGTGTATTGATAAAAACATAAGTCTGTGAAAAAAAGGCTAGTTATTCCAAACATGTAACCATTCTTTGCCATAATTTGTAATAGCTTGCACAATTAACATTAACATGACAGGAAGTGAAACCGGATTACTTGAGAGAGAGAGAAAAAGAGTTGGAGACTGGCTTTGCAGCCAGACTCAAAAATCTTGCAGCATTCGACTGCACACAACAAACGGCTTATTCGGTTATCTGTGTTTTTAAAGAGCTGTGTATGGCAGCATACAATTGGCATCTATGAACACGAAACACTGGTGTTTACCTTGTGAGACAATCTGTCTATAGAAGGATCATTTCTGCTTAAACATTGCACTTTTAAATATGGACAAGCAAATGATCAAATTAGATATAATGTAAAAATACATCATATAATGATCAGAGTTGTATGGTATGTGATCTAAATGAGAAAAGCGATGTCTTTTGATAAAATGTCCAGCTGCAGCCAGTGCAAAGTGTTGTGTGATTCGCCCCAAGCCAATTGAAGGGTCTATTTATTTCTTCAGAATAAACTCGACTGATCTGAAGTAAATATGCCTTTCTTTAAGCATTATTTTTGAAATAACGGTTATTTTGGAGAAAGGAGAGGGAGACCAACCAAAAACCAGTACTGAGATTAAAAAAAACAAAACATCTGTTTCTAAAGCATAACTGATTATTACATACAAGCAGTCTCCAGCTACATCAACAACTTGGCCATGAGAAAGTTTGTTTACCTTACATCGTACTATCAGAGAATGCAGCTAGGTTTCTAAATTGGACTCAGAATTCCAAGCTGCCGAGGCCAAATTAGCTTAAATTAACTTAAAGCATAGCACAATTAATTACATTGGGCAAAACTACTTTGCACTGGCGAAGGCCATACAGACATCGGGAAAAAAAACGTGGATGAAGGTATTGCCCACCATACTAAATGAGTTTAAGGGTTGCTACAAACCAAACAACCAGATTAACCCCTTATGAGCTAATGACAGGACGGACGATGCAATTACCAAAAAGCATCATAACAGGTGGGACCGATGTAGGTCCACTAAAAGATAAAATCAAGAGATATGTTTTGGAACTAAGCACCCAACTAAAAGGGATGCATAAATCGGTAAAAGACAATCAAAAAGTAAGAGATGCAGAGAGAGCTTGAAATGCTCCCTGACAGTCCCAACAGTGGGATGTCCTAGTAAAAATATTACCTAACAAATCAGGGCTTGTACAAAAATGAAATGAGCCGTATGAAGTTATAATTAGTGGAGATATCTGTGCCTGTATATACTCAGTTGAATATGCTGAAATTAATTGGAAAAACATATGATATACTCCACTTACAGATATAAGCAAACAACGAGTGACCTCCAAACAAGCTGAACGGGTTCGCGGATCCGCGGTGTTGCGCGTGGGCGATATAGCCTTTGGACCATTGTATAACGGTCGCGCGGGATATTAGTAAGTGATAAGATGCTTCTCATGCTGATACTCAGGACCCTGGCCCTGTTAGCCATAGCAGGAGAATATAAATTGAATTATGAGTTAGGGGTGAAGCACAGTGATCATCTCTGTAATGATGACTCTGTCTATTGTATGAACACCTTTGTGTATATGTCTTATCTGTATGCATCACAATCGAATCTGAGCAAGTGCTGGGTCTGTTCACACATTCCCATGCACGGAGGAAAGGGAGGAATTCCCTTATTTCCTATCCCTTTATCAGCTCCAGAAGTAATTGAATGGGTTTTAAATAAGGAATGGAACCCAGAAAGGGACAAGACAACTGACATTTAAAACCCCATCGGGTACCACTATGCAGGGTATCAGCAACAGTGATGTTGTTTCAAGGCTAGGGGGCGGAGGGTGCACTTTATCGTCCTTTAAGAAGAATTACCAGCCCAGCTACAACAGATCAGATTCCCCACCCTACTTCATTGTGAACAAAGGGGAGTTATCTGCCTGATAAGAAATGGAACCATACCTGTTGGCCGTAGCTACTGTATACAGCAGATTGATATCACTGATGACGCTGAGGCCATGATACAGGTCACAATCCAGTGCCCCATAGTCACTGTCCCAGTTAGCCTCTCCTCCGCTTATGTAAGCGAGATGACTGCATATAATGGTACCTATTTTGTCTGTGGAAACAATGCCTATCCGTGGTTTCCCTGGAATTGAACAGGATCGTGTTATTTGGCATATGTGGTGCCTTATGTTCACCATTACATTGACTTACGGGACCACCCCGAAATACACCTGCTTAGGGCTAAGCGACCCATTAGTGAGACAGAACGATTCTTCATGATAGCCTACCCATTTTATGGGACGGCAAAGACAGCACAGGAACTTATACGGATGTCCTCAACCCTAGAGAAAGTTACAAATAAGTCTAAGGATGGGTTCGAGGAGGTGAGCATGGCCATCTCTGAAATGTCAGCAGAGGTCGTAGCTATTCGGACTGTGGCGTTATAGAACTGATTGGAACTCGATTATGTGCTAGCCTTCCAAGGTGGAACATGTGCCATAGTTGGCTTCGAATGCTGTACATATATTCCCGAAGCTTCGGAGAATATAACTCGCTTAGCAGATCATATTAAACAAGTAGCAAAAGCAATACAGGAAGAAGGGAACCAATATCATGATTATAACCCTCCGGGCTGGCTGGGGCAATGGTTCGGGTCGTGGGGTCCATACCTGATGCATGGATTGATTGTATTAATTGTAATTGTAATTACTTGCTGTGTTTGTATGGCATTATTGAACGCCTGTTGCAAAACAGTAACAGCGCGAATTATGACAGTCGCAAGTGTACAGGCGGAGGGGGCAGACCTCCCGACTAAGGAGCTAGGCCCATTCCCCGATAACATGTGGTTCTGAGTTGGTCATAACTGCCATGTTTGGACCTGGCATCCGATCAAAAAGGGGGAGTGCAGTCGGGAATGGGTTAATGAACTTTGTCACACTTAAGCATTAAGACCCAAACTCTGTAATTTTGTTGAGAACACTGCAGAGTCCATGTTTTTGTCAGAGTTCGGTGTTTTTCATGTCTGTGCCAGATAAAAGGAACAGCTATTCCTCTGTCTCCATTTGTTATCAAGAAATCCGATTAACCCAGCTCGAAATAAGCTAAACAGTCTCCATTTTCATGTACCTTTGTTTAACACGATGAAGTTGACATGTATGCCTTCTGTCTTTGAATCACCATAGATTCATATATATATATTCATCATACGTTATTCATCTTATCCTGATATAAATTATTGTACAAACCTGCATGTAGATTAGTTAACTTGTTTGTGCAAAACCTGTGATGTTGTTTCAAGGATATAAATGCCGAACAATCGTGGCCTTGGAGATCGAACAAACTACGCAGAGGAAGATACTGCTAATACAACAAGAATCTCACCATGAACAATGACAGACATCTTAGAGAATTGCAATGTAATGAGGGCGGGGCCCGGGACATATATAAACTCTGTGCTTACTTGTGTTCGAGGAGAAGGCCAGGGGTCCACTGTTAGGAACCTCACTTCTCCCACAATTGTGAAAATAAACACTGCAGTTTGATCTACTATTAGTGTCAGAGGTTTTTTACCTACAACAGCCACATTTGGAATACTGCATAAGGTTCTGGCTGCCACACTATTAGAAGGATGTGGAAACTTTGGCGAGTGTACAGAAAGGTTTACCAGTATGTTGCCTGTTTTGAAGGGTATTAGGTATGATGAGACACTGGATTAACTTGGTTTGCTTCCACTTGAACTTCGAAGGCCATCTGATAGTAGTTTACAAAATTTTGACGGGCATGGACAAAATAGCAATATTTAAGAGGCATTTTGGCAGATACATAAATAGATAAGGAATAGAGGGATACGAACCACATATAAGCAAAAGTTCTTTAGTTTAGAAAGGCGTCATGTATCGGGGCAGGCTTGGCGGGCTGAAGGACCTGTCCCTGTACTATACAGTTCGTTGTTCTTTGTAAACCACCATGTGATTATCCTTGGTATTCTGCTGCATTTTTAAAATCTCAATTATGTTCTTGATTTGCAATTATCTCACGTTGAAATGTGTTTTGATGTTTCAATAAAGCATTTGTAGAATTCCATATTAGGTGTTGTGTTTCGATGTTTGAATAAGGCATCTGCAGAATTTTGTAACGTTTAATGGAAAGCATTCATTAACAAAAATAATGTTATGAATGCCAAACTTTCATACCATGTTAACATTTAACGAAACATCTAACTTTAACAGCTGCAGGTGACATTTCGTTTAATTAGCTCAACTTTTCCAAATTTCCTTTTAATAAAAAATAGTTTTTCACTTCAACATGACGATCAATAAAATATTGCTCACTTTCACAAAACGATCAATGAAACTTTTTTTTTACTTTAACACAATTGTGTGTTGTCTTTCTGTAAACAGAGTGGTACGGGAGGGATATAAAGGGGAGGAGAGGAAACAGGAAAGGAGGGGAGCGGAAATGAGGGGAGGGGAATAAAGGGGAGGGAAAGGGAGGGAAATGAGGGACGAGGAAGGAAGAGGAGGTGAAGGGAGTGTAAAGGAAGGGAAGGTTTGGACATATTAATTATACATTTTACAGGTCGACTGACCCTTCTCTTATGATCTTTGTGCCTGCGTCAAAACCTCAAAAGAATTCAGTGATTTTAAGAAATCAAGTTAAAGTTGTGATGTGCCAGCATTTTTGGAACATTACTTGCAGGTGTTCAATCTACACTGGATTCTACAATACCTGTCAGATATATAGTTCACATTACCTTCAAGAAGGCTTGCATACATCAACTACGGCAATAAACTTCCCTACATCATCTGAAGTAATCACTGAGGTTTGTAAGGATCAACATTACATCAGGAATGCACTTAAACAACTCAGTATAAAGTCCATTGCAAAATGCACTTCAGCTAAAGCTTATTTCATGCACTCCAAGCCCACTCTCTCCATTATAGTTCCTAACAGCTACATGACAAAGCGAACTTTTAAAATGTATAATATATATCTTTCTTTCGCCTGTGTGGTTTTTAAACATTAAAAGATTAGCCCTCTGACCAATCCACTCAAATATTGTCCTGCCTCTGCTCTCTGACTCAGGAGGGGAACAAATAATCAGGTGTTAATACTGGTTGTACGTTTTCAGCATGCATGACCATGTGTTGGGAGTTCCGTGTTGTCCCGACACTCGTGCTGCATGCAATCTCCATACACTGACATTCTGTATGGAATGCATGGTGCTACTTCGAGTCAACCTGTGCGCAAGGCAGATCCAAAAATCAAGAGCCATACTATGGTAGTCAGGTCCTACCTTGTTTTTAATATTTGCACATCTGCAATTTATTAAAGATTTTCCAAGTCATTTCGCCAGTCTGTTTCATTTTGCCTAAATGGATAACGAGTAATATTTGAGTTCAAATAATACATAGAACTTACGGACTAGCTTGGGGCGGCATGGTGGCACACTGGTTAGATCTGCTGCCTTGCAGCACCAGGGTCCCATGTTCAATTCTGGCCTCGGGTCACTGCCTGCGTGGAGTTTGCACATTATTCCTGCGTCTGCGTGGTTTTCCCCCAGGTGCTCCGGTTTCCTCCCACAGTCCAAAGATGTGTAGGTTAGGTGGATTCGCCATGCTAAACTGACCCTCGTGTCGGCGAGTTAGCAGGGTAAATATGGGGGTTTGCGATAATAGGGCCTGGGTGGGATTATTGGCAGTGCAGACTTGATGGGCTGAATGACCTTCTTCTGCACCGTAGTGATTCTATGATTTCTGATCAAGCTGACGTGTTTTTCTAGGGAACGGACTAGAGCTCAAAGCTGTGATCATACTGTCCCTTTAAAAAAGGTATTTATATCATTCTTCTTGTGAAGGGTATGCTTAAAATCCAACTCCGCATTACCGAGTGCTGATCTGTCATCATACCAAGCAGGTCCATGCTGAGAATGACGGAGAATAATTGATCCTACATAATGGGGCGTTTGCTTTTATCCGAGCTAATTATTTTTTGTTTATGTTTTTCTTCCCCTGGGCTTCAGAGTAGGGATTGATTGGGTTGATTGACAGAGGTAAAGGCATGTGAAGAGGAGGAGCTGAGTTCACAGAGAAAAACAGCTGGTTTCTTCGTGGCTTTGAAAGAAGCAAGCGATTGATTAGTGATACTGTCGGTAAAATATTAATCCAGAAACGCAGTTAAAATTCTGGAGTCCGAGTTTGAATCCCAACACAGCAGACGGAATTTTAATTTAATAAGAAAGAGCTGGAATTAAGAATCTATTGATGACCGTGAAACCATTGTCGATTGTTGGTAAAAACAATCTGCTTCACTAAACTCCTTTAGGGAAGGAAATCTGCCATCCTTACCTGGTCTGGTCTCCATGTGACTCCAGACCCACAGCAATGTTATTGACTCTCAACTGCCCTCTGAACAAGGGCAATAAATGCTGGCAAACCAGTGGTACCCATGTCCCACGAATGAACAAAGAATAACTATAAAGAGGTCCCTCTCTCTATGGAGGCTACTGTTTGAGTATCAGAAGACAGCTGTCTTTCTATCTTTCTATCTCCAGAAGCATTCAAAGGTTTGAAAGTTAATTCATTCATCATATTTAGACTGTATTGTTAAAATAAAGTTTGTTTTGTTAAATCTTCCGAGTGTCTCAAGAGAATCACACCTGAAGTTGAGCAACCTATCCTCACACTAATACGAAAATAAAAATCGGTGTGGTCCAGTCTATCTTCAAAATATACCTTGGGGGTTCTGCTCTGGTCCCTAACAAAATTGGGGGCTTGGTTGAGATTAAAAATTATAATTCTTTGTTTTTCTAAGGATTATTAAACACGAGGACAGTGGGCGTTAAGTAGTGGTGTTTTTTTTTAGATGATGCATACAGTTAGTATAAATAGGGAGTGCTTTGTGGAATAATAACTCTTTCAGTGGCTGAAGTTTTCCTGGCTGTGGAAGAGGTCACTCGGAGTGGTTTGCCAAAAGCGTTGAACAAAGCTTTTGGAATTGGCAGTGCAGATGGGATTGACCATATGTGAAATGGTGGGGAATGCAGAGATAATTTCAGTGACAGCTCAACATTTGCATGTGCCAGCAACACAGTCTAATTCATTGGAAATGGCTAAAATTCAATTATAATGAAACAGCTTGAACAGGACTAAGAACTGAGACAGTTACAACATGGGAAGGAAATGAGACAATTTGAATAGCAATTTTAATAAAAAGATAGAGAGAGAGAGTGGCAATTCCAGGGGAGAAAATAGAGAGATGGAAGCCAAGGAAAAGGACCGAATAGCCCTGGCAGAACAAAAATGAAAAACACGGAGTAGCACTGCAAGAAGAAATAGAACAGAGAGTATTAGGACATCAGCAAGTGGAATGAAAATTTGAACTTGAAATGTTAGAAATCAAAATGTATAAAGCTGCAAGAGTAGAAGCAAAAATGGCAGATGATTTTCCATTGTTTCGTGAATGAATGTTGATTTTTTGGCATAAATTTTAATCTGCGTGGGATAAGAACTGGCAAAAAGAGAAATTCTCAGGTGGGGAAGGCAAAGGAGATCTTGTTGGCGATAGTAAAGATAGCTTACCTCAGATGATAAAATAAACATATGAGGATGGAAGAGAAATGAAAAGCCTCAGGTGTCTCGTAATAAATTTGGACACACAAAATGACAGTGTTGGTGGCTTAAGAACAGCTTTGGGAAAACAGATGTGGGAAGGAAATGAGAGTTTGAATAGCAATTTTAGTAAAAAGATGGAGGATAATCCAGTGGGTTTTGTTAAAGTGGTAAAGGAAATCATGGCTGAAGATAAACAGGTGAAAAAGGACGTAAAGCATGCTCAGGGGTTGGTTGATAAGCGAGTACCAGGTCTCCTTGAATAATTTACTTGAGTGTACAAGACTTACTCATCTGTACAAGAAGAAGCATGTAAATGAGTTAAGGTTTTAAGAGATACGGGGGCAAGTTAATCTTTAATTTTTAAGAGACTCACGGATGGTATGTTGCCTACCGGATGCCAAGGTCCGTGACATCTCAGACTGTGTTTTCCGGATTCTTAATGGGGAGGGGAAACAGTCACAAGTCGTGGTACACATTGGTACCAACGACATAGGTAAGAGAAGGGACGGGGATTTAAAACAGGAATTTCGGGAGCTGGGCTGGAAGCTGAGAGCCAAGACAAAACATGTGGTCATCTCTGGTACGTTGCCGGTGCCACGTGATAGCGAGTTGAGGAACAGGGAGAGAGTGCAGTTAAACATGTGGTTGCAGGGATGGTGTAGGAGGGAGGGTTTCAGATACGTGGACAATTGGAACACATTCTGGGGAAGGTGGGACCTGTACAAACAGGGCGGGGTGCACCTGAACCAGAAGGGCACCAACATCCTGGGAGGGAAATTTGATACGGCTCTTCAGGGGGGTTTAAACTAATTTGTCAGGGGAGTGGGAAAAGGAGTTGTCGTCCAGAAGTCAGTGAGGGTGGTGAGGTATTGGGGAAGGTATCAGGGTCAAGGGTGGGTACTGTTAGACAGGAAGGTGGGTTGAAGCGTGTCTACTTCAATGCAAGGAACATCCAGAACAAGGTAGGTGAACTTGGGGCGTGGATTGGTACTTGGGACTACGATGTTGTGGCCATTACGGAGACGTGGGTAGAACAATGACAGGAATGGTTGTTGGACGTTCCAGGGTGTAGATGTTTCAGTAAGTGTAGGGAAGCTGGTAAAAGAGATGGAGGAGTGGCATTGTTAATCAAGGATAGTTTAATGGCTGCGGAAAGGCACTTCGAGGGGGATCTGCACACTGAGGTAATATGGGCTGACGTTAGAAATAGGAAAGGAGCGGTCACGTTGTTAGGAGTTTACTATAGGCCCCCAAATAGTAATAGAGATGTGGAGGAAGAAATTGCTAAGCAGATTATGGATATGTGTGGAGGTCACAGGGTAGTTGTCGTCGGGGACTTTAACTTTCCAAATATTGATTGGAACCTTTGTAGGTCAAATAGTTCGGATGGGGCAGTTTTTGTGCAGTGTGTGCAGGAGGGTTTCCTGACACAATATGTGGATAGGCCGACAAGAGGTGAGGCCACATTGGATTTGGTACTGGGAAATGAACCGGGCCAAGTGTTAGATTTGGTTGTGGGAGAGAACTTTTGAGATAGTGACCACAATTCGGTGTCTGTTGTTATTGCAATGGAGAGGGATAGGGCCGTACGGCAGGGCAAGGTTTACAATTGGGGGAGAGGTAATTATGATGCGATTAGGCAAGAATTAGGGGGCATAAGTTGGGAACAGAAACTGTCAGGGAAAGGCACTAATGAAAAGTGGAACGTTTTCAAGGAACAAATACTGGGTGTCCTTGATAGGTATGTCCCTGTCAGGTAGGGGGGAAATGGCCGAGTGAGGGAACCATGGTTCACGAAAGAGGTGGAATGTCTTGTGAAAAAGAAGAGGGAAGCTTATGTCGGGATGAGGAAACAAGGTTCAGATGGCTCGATTGAGGGTTACAAGTTAGCAAGGAATGAGCTGAAAAAGGGGCTTAGGAGAGCGAGGAGGGGACAAGAGAAGTCCTTGGCGGGTCGGATCAAGGAAAACCTCAAGCCTTTTTACTCTTATGTGAGGAATAAAAGAATGACCAGGGTGAGGTTAGGGCCGGTCAAGGATAGTTGTGGGAACTTGTGTATGGAGTCAGTAGAGATATGCGAGGTGATGAATTAATACTTTTCTTCAGTGTTCACCAAGGAGAGGGGCCATGTTTTTGAGGAAGCGAAGGTGTTACAGGCTAATAGGCTGGAGGAAATAGATGTTCGGAGGGAGGATGTACTGGCAGTTTTGAATAAACTGAAGGTCGATAAGTCCCCTGGGCCTGATAAAATGTATCCTAGGATTCTTTGGGAGGCAAGGGATGAGATTGCAGAGCCTTTGGCTTTGATCTTTGGGTCCTCACTGTCCACGGGGATGGTGCCAGAGGACTGGAGAGTGGCGAATGTTGTTCCTCTGTTTAAGAAAGGGAATAGAAATGACCCTGGTAATTATAGACCGGTTAGTCTTACTTCGGTGGTAGGTAAATTGATGGAAAAGGTCCTTAGGGATGGGATTTACGAACATTTAGAAAGATGCGGATTAATCCGGGATAGTCAGCACGGATTCGTGAAGAGCAAGTCGTGCCTCACAAATTTGATTAAATATTTTGCGGAGGTAACTAAGTGTGTTGATGAAGGTAGGGCAGTTGATGTCATATACATGGATTTTAGTAAGGCGTTTGCTAAGGTCCCCCATGGTCGGCTTATGATGAAAGTGAGGAGGTGTGGGATAGAGGGAAAGTTGGCCGATTGTATAGGTAACTGGCTATCTGATCGAAGACAGAGGGTGGTGGTGGATGGAAAATTTTCGAACTGGAGGCAGGTTGCTAGCGGAGTGCCACAGGGATCAGTGCTTGGTCCTCTCCTCTTTGTGATTTTTATTAATGACTTAGAGGAGGGGGGTGAAGGGTGGATCAGTAAATTTGCTGATGACACCAAGATTGGTGGAGTAGTGGATGCGGTGGAGGGCTGTTGTAGGCTGCAAAGAGACATAGATAGGATGCAAAGCTGGGCTGAAAAATGGCAAATGGAGTTTAGCCCTGATAAATGTGAGGTGATTCATTTTGGTAGGACTGATTTAAATGTGGATTACAGGGTCAAAGGTAGGGTTCTGAAGACTGTGGAGGAACAGAGAGTTCTTGGAGCCCATATCCACAGATCTCTGAAGGTTGCCACTCAAGTGGATAGAGCTGTGAAGAAGGCCTTTTGTGTGATAGCTTTTATTAACAGGGGGTTGGAGTTTAAGAGCCATGGGGTTATGCTGCAACTGTACAGGACCTTGGTGAGACCACATTTGGAATATTGTGTGCAGTTCTGGTCACCTCACTATAAGAAGGATGTGGAAGCGCTGGAAAGAGTGCAGAGGAGATTTACCAGGATGCTGCCTGGTTTGGAGGGTAGGTCTTATGAGGAAAGGTTGAGGGAGCTAGGGCTGTTCTCTCTGGAGCGGAAGAGACTGAGGGGAGACTTAATAGAGGTTTATAAAATGATGAAGGGGATAGATAGAGTGAACGTTCAAAGACGATTTCCTCGGGTGGATGGAGCTATTATAAGGGGGCATAACTATAGGGTTCATGGTGGGAGATATAGGAAGGATGTCAGAGGTAGGTTCTTTACGCAGAGAGTGGTTGGGGTGTGGAATGGACTGCCTGCAGTGATAGTGGAGTCAGACACTTTAGGAACATTTAAGCGGTTATTGGATAGGCACATGGAGCACACCAGGATGATAGGGAGTGGGATAGCTTGATCTTGGTTTCAGATAAAGCTCGGCACAACATCGTGGGCCGAAGGGCCTGTTCTGTGCTGTACTGTTCTATGTTATGTTCTAATGGTGAGTGATGAGCAGAGATGTAGTTGAGAAGGAGTATTGTCGGGAAACTTGGTTATATATGGAATTCATTGTGAAAAGAGCTGTGTTCCAATATTTAAGTTAAGGCTGGAAAGCCCGGTGAAAAAGGCTGAAGTGCTGATATAAGTGACAAAGAAATTATCTTTTTCAGGAATACAGTTTATCCTGCCGAACGATGTAGCTGGAGGACAGCAGCGCCTACTGTAGTTGAAAAGCCAGTGGAAAATCAAACAACTGAGCTGTTGCATGAATCATATGATGAGATGTTTCGGAACAAAGTCACAAAGTCACATTTTGAGGCAGGAGGAGAAAACACAGTGACGATAAAGACGTTGAAGTTCAGAAATAATTGGCGGGGAGGGGGAGGGGGGCGGATTTTCCCAAAAGTGCTGAATTGGTAGCAAAACTGTTCTAAATCCCTGCTGCTTTGACAGTTCAGCTTCTCACCTGATTCTCCGCAATCTGCGCACTGCAGAGGTCCCAGTCATGAATCCAACCCGATCGCTGGCCAGTCCGGGACCACCGCACTGCTGCTCCTCCAACTCCCCTTTCCCGCTATGGCCCGATCGTGGCCCTCACAGCAATTTCCTGGCCAGCGCGGACCGTCCCCGTCGCCCCTCTGCACCCCCCCCCCCCCGCCCCCCGAGCGCCCCGATGCGCAACCCTCCCAGCAGTGGCGATCCCCCTACCCTTCTCACCCCGGAAGACACCCCCGACCCCCTCCGGGGTCAGACCCCCCACCGGAGACAGCCCCCCCCCCCCCGCAGAACACGCCCCCCCAGCTTCCCGCAATCGCTGCCCTCCCTTCATCCCAGGCCGATCCTGAAGCAGCCGGACCCCCCCCCCCTCCCACCCCACCGATCGCCCCAAGGCCCCGCCCACAATATGCCCCTCTCCCTTGGCACTGCCCAATGCCCGATGGGCAGTGCCAAGGTGCCCACGGGCATGGGCACTTTGTCCCTTGGGCAGTGCCAGGGGGCACAGGCTGGCACTGTCAGGGTGCCCATGCTCAGGGGCACCTCCCCCCCACCCCCCCCCCGCCGCCCGAACGCCTGGGGGGTCCCGAGTTTGCCTCCATTCCAGCGCGGTCTCCCGTTAGTTCCCCGAACGTGGGGACCAAGTCTGAACCCCGCCGGCATGAAGTACTCCTGGCGGGGTGGGAGATTCGATCGGGACCTGAACGGTCCTGATAACGAACTAATTAACATATTTAAAAGATATTTCATAAATATTTAAATTACTTACTTGCCTTCCCGCCGGCTTCCAGCGTGGTCTGACCAGCGACTGCTCGCCGGCTCTGGGAGATGAGCATGCGTTCCCAGCACATGCGCAAATCCCTGTTCAAGGCCGGCGACGCGCATCTCGACGCCCGACAGAAAAATTGCGGGTGGCGATGGGAGAATCGAGGCCAATGCTCAACCATAAAAAAACAAGTACATACGGAGGACGAATTAGATATCTTTAGGTCAGGGATGTTGGAGGAATTGCAATGGAAAGATGTAGAGGTAAGGGAGCTGTATGAGAACGCATATACATGGGAAGAATCTGAGTGAATATTAGAGTGTTGTTACATTAAAAATTAAATGTTGATGAGGAAGTGGAGAGCTTTCCATGTTCAGGCAGATGAATACTGTTTATTAAGTTGTATTACCAGTAAGTTATAGAAAGGAGGTGTTGTAGATAGCACAAGAGGTACCAGTAGGAGATCGTTAAGGAGTGAGAAATACTCAAACAAAACCACAGAAACGTTTTTATTGGCTTAGCTGAATTTTGCACAGATGTCACACATATCAGGTAATAGAAAAACCTTAAGGGTTAATCGACGCCCATTCTGACATTTGTGGAACCTTTATGAGGATCCTAATTGATGGCGTGGGACTCCCTCCCACCGAAAAGAAAATTTGGGAATTAATATTTCTTGACCATAATGGATGTGCCTACTAGGTTTCTAGAGGCCATTCCATTACGTAGTATTACAGCTAAAAGGACTGTAGGAGAGTTAATTGTTTTTTTTTACCAGATATAGACTACCCAGAAAAACTTAATCAGCCCAATGGTCAAATTTTCTGTCGAAGATATTCAGAGTGTGATGCATAACTCAGGAGTAAAGCAGTTTAAATCAATTCTTTACCATCCAGAATCACAGGGAGCATTGGAACGATGGTATTCAAGCTTAAAGACCATGTTGAGTGCCTTGAGTCAGGCCTATCTAGAGGATTGGGATGAAGGAATTACAATTATCATTTGTGCAATTCGGGATAAATCTTATGAATCAACTAAGTTCAGTTGTTTTAATTTCAATTTTTGTCATCAGGTAAGAGAACCATTGAAATTGATAAAGGGGAAATTGATGAGTCGGCGTTTTGAGAACATATTTTTGGAGTATGTGTCAAACTTCAGGAAAAAATTCACAAGTGTTGGTGATTTGGCTAGACCGCATTTTAAAGTGGCACAGCATGAAATAGGAAACCGAAAAGAAATCAAAAATTCGTAATATTGCTCATGGGGGACAAAGTACTAATATTATTACCAGTGGTAGGTTAGCCATTAGAAGTAAGGTTTCGTGGGCGTTATCAACTGCAGAGAAAATTGAGTCAGGCGAGAGGAGAGGTAAGAAGAAGGAGGATGTAATATCCGATATAGCTTAGGGTGAAGAAACCATCCCAGGTGATTCTGAATTCTGCCTTCCTCAAAGTAGATTGAACAATAAGGGAGCATTCAAAATAGATAAAAAATACTATGAAGGCATGTTCCCGAGAAAGATCAAAATGATCACAAAGTGTTATGACAATCACATGGTGATAGATGTGGGAATAAACAAAGAAGTACTGAAGGAATTGTGCATGGAATAGATGTAGGCAATGGTATCATTTTTAAGCACCTTTCAATCTGCTTTTGAACGTATGCCAACTTTTGTGTATTAAGTCTAGACAGATGTTGCTTAATTGGAACAGCATTTCCTACATTGCGTTGTGCGTTGTAGGGAGTGGAGCTCACCCATCGTGATGATACCAAAACCAGATGGTACCCAACGCTTGTGTGTCGACTATAGAAATATCATGCAGAAGTGAAGTTACATTTGTGTCCCATTCCTCGATGGCAAGACTGCACTATGAAGGTGGGACAAGTTAATGACATCCCTAGACTTGACTTACTTAAGCATACTGGTAAGTATCATTATCCAGAAGAGTGAAGGAGATTTCAGCTGACGTGACAGCAAATCATCTATACTAGTTTAAAGTCTTGCCATTTTGGAATGGAGGATGCATCAGCATAATTCCAAAGACTATCCAATAAGGTCATTTCTGGACTAACAAATTGTGCAGTATACATAGATGATCTGGTCGTTTTCATTCAGACTTGGAAGGAACTCTTGGAACATCTAAAGGAATTGTTTGATCAACTTCAAGAAGTGGACTTGGTGGCAAACTTGGCTCAGATTGCATTTGCAAAAGCCTAACTCATGTTCCTCGGACATAAAATCGGATGGATAGATAGATGGCCCCATAGAACGTAAGAGCAAAGGTTATGGGGGAGTTCTCAAAACTGTCGATGAAAAGGGAACTACTGTAATTCCTGGGTCTAAGTGATTACTACAGGAAATGTGTGCCAAGTTTTAGCATTGTGGTTGCATTGAAAAGCTTTCAAAAAACCCTGAAATTTTCTGTGGATGGCTGAGCGTCAGTAGGCATTTGACACACTGAAAGCTGTGATCACAACTGCACCTGTATTGACAACACTGAATTATGTAAATCCCTTTGAGGTGGCTATTGATGGGGGTAATGTGGGTACTGGTACTGTACTATTGCAAGAAGACGATGAAAGGATGGAAAGGCCTATTGGGTGTTTTTCCAGAAAGCTAAATAATCCTCTAAAGAGATATTTTACCACTGAGAAAGAGACGTTGAACTTGGCATTGGCATGGCAACATATTAACATTTATATTGCCATCAATTCATCAGAGACAATTGCTTTGACTAACAATAATACATGGGCGTTTCTGGAGAAATTTAAAGATAAGAATGCAAGACTTTGTACATGGAATTTATTATTTTAGCCACTTAATTTGAAAATTACGCGAAGAGAGACTGCTATTGCTGATGCTTTATCATGACATCGATGAAAGGAGAAGGAATGTCAATGTTGGAAAAGATGAACTGAACTGGATTATACCACTGTTATGGTGGCATGGTTCGATTTAATAAAATATATATATTGTAGAGAACTTATCGTATGAAACTAGATGTTTTGAAAAAGAAGCCATCTTTTGACATTGTTGATTCATTTTATAAAGGAATGTGTGATGATACTGTACCTTTAAGACATTGATTTACGTCATCTTTCTTGAGTTGGGTATATTTAAAGTTTAGCTATGGACTGAGAAAATCAGGTGGGCTTGGCTTGGCTTTGAAAGAAGCAAGAGAACTCGCTGTTTCTCTCTGGAGGCTGCTGCTTGAGTGTCAGAAGACAGGTGTAATTCTGTCTCTCAATCTGCAGAAGTCTTCAAAGCTTTGAGGCCGGGCAGCCAACCAACCAGCTCCTAAGCCTGCAATACTGCCATCTGATTTTAAAGAGGAGTTTAAGTCTGTGAGGAATCCTTTTTAAATTGGGACTAATAGACATATGTTAGCCGTTAAGAATTGCATCTTGCCATATTTAAATATTTCAGTTGGTAACATTTAAGCTAATTCATTCGTTCTTTTTAATTCTGTGTTGTTGCTCCATTCTTAATGTTGCAAAGTCAATGCTCAGAGAAGACCAGACAGACCAAAATCCATTCCTTGCTTGCTCCAAAAACCAAATGAGAATGCGACTGAATCCAATTCATAGGTCCAAGATGAAGCATTGAACCTTATCTTTCGCTTGATCTGACACTTGGGGGGCGATCATACCGTTGTGCCCCACAAGCCGGTGGGCGGAGCGAACGGGTAAGATTGCGAGAGAGCCCGATATCTCGCCGATACCACTTGCAAATATACCGGCACCGGATATCCAGCGAGGTCATGCTCTTGCCCATTTCCGCTGCAAGGGTGAATAAATCATTTAAATTAAATGTAAATGCATGTTGCATTGAATTAACGAGCCCGGACGTTATCGTCGGGGCTCAGTTGTCTCTGTGGTCTCGCCGGGAGTGCTTCTCTCCAGCAAGAATCACAGCTGGTCCCCAGATGCGAGGTTCACGGCGGTGGAACTGGAGGTCACTGGGGCGCCGTGGGGCGTCTGGGGGCAAGGGGGTTGTTCGTTTGGCAGTGGCAGGAACCAACTTCCAAAATTTTGAATCATTATCAATAAAGGAAGGGTGATAGTTCTCAAGGTGATGTGTGATTTGCAATGGAAATTAGAGGCGATGTTTTTACCACACATCTATGTTCCTTGCCCTTTTAAGTCGAATCAGTCTTGGCAATTTGTTGGAATGAAATGTACTTGCTTTTAGATGGTACACACTGCAGCCATATAAATTAGCTTCCTGCTTGGTCCTGGTTGCTTACAACCTTCCTATATATTGTTGGCGATACAATTGTCCACGCACTCAGAGCATTCCACCATGTGCCAATTGGTATTGTGGAACTGATTTTGGGGAGGCGAGTTACCCATTGCTGATTTACTAACCTCTGGCATGTTGCTGTAGCGATTGCATTTATATGAGAGGTCTAATTAAATTAATTTCTGAGTAATAGGAACTACAATCCCATATGATCTCGCGAATTTAATGGTGGGGGCTTAATGATGGAAGTCCCAATTAATATCAGAACGTGCGAGTTGTCCTTTTTCATGTGAGAGATTGTCATTGCCTGGCATCTGTGCGGTGTGAATATACGGAAGTTTTCGAGGCCTTGCTGCATACGTCCATAGGACTTGCATTATATGAGGAACTGCGAAGAAAAATTAGTATTTAATAAGCATTAGCGAACATTATTATTTCTAACTTTACAATGAGGTGAAGGTCATTGATAAACAGATAAAATGTTCAAGATGGCTGGTCATCGAGCCTGACGAATTCCCGCAGCGTTGCCCAGTGGCTGGGGCGATTGACCCCCTGCCTGCAATTAAATCATTGATAGGAATACGCCAGTGGAGAACTAATCTAAAATCATTAATTTAAATTTTACTGATACTCCTTTGTGCGCAGTGTGTTCAAAGAGGGTAGGTTTTTGCATTGATGAGAGCTCTGAAGGATGACGGTAATCCACATAGTATCTGCTACAGCCTCCCATTATGGTACCGTTACCAGTTCACCCTGTAAAACTTGACCCGGAGTTTAATGAAGACATTTGATCACTCACCCACCGCAACGGGAAGATCCATGTTGCAGCAAACATGTACTCCAAATTTGAAATGAAAATGGAACAACCAATCAGAACACAAACCTTTCCGTTGTTAAATATTTACACAAAGTAAACACCAATGAAAATGTAATTAGACGAAAATTTAAGACTTTCTGACTCTGAGAACGGCGGCAAGGCAAAGGTAATAAATGATGGCAGGAAGGAACCCACATTTGCCTCCAAATGAAAAGGAAGCTTGAAGACACCAACAGCAATGTTGCGTGTTACTTTTGCATTCATCAAATAAACAAGTTCAGAGCTCAATTAAAAGGCAACCCGTCAGAGGGGTATTGCATCAACGTAAATAGATATCAAAGAAAAGATAATGTGATTAAAGGCATCGGTAAAACACCTCAGTCCCCCGGTGCCCATTGAGTGCAGAAGGCCTCAGTGCTGCCGGTGGGCACGGTGTGCTCCATTTTCAGGGACATCTGACCGCGAAAATAGCCACGATAGAGGAGCAGACTGTCGGGACAGAGGACCCCTCGATCGCACGCTGCCTGAATTTGATAATCGATAGCTTGGTTAGATCCAGGTGCTGGCCCTTGTCTCTCACCGCCCGCACGAAAACGGACCCAAATGGAAAGAATATCAAAATCAAAAAAACAGCACAACTGTCCAGCAAAAATTAAATCTGGCAGGTATTATCAAATGAACGAACAGAGAGCAGTGGATTAACAATTGTGTTCAAAGCTGAGATCGCAAAAAGTGTTGGTCTTGATGTACAAAACTCAGGCGGCACGGTGGCACGGTGATTAGTACTGCTGCCTCACAGCGCCAGGGACCCAGGTTCGATTCCAGGCTTGAGTTCACTGTCTGTGTGGAGTTTGCAAATTCTCCCCGTGTCTGCGTGGGCTTCCTCCGGATGCTCCGGTTTTCTCCCACAGTCTAAAGATGTGCAGGTTAGGTGAATTGCCGATGCCAAATTCTCCCTCAGTGTAACCCGAACAGGTGCCAGAATGTGGCGACGAGGGGATTTTCCCAGTAACTTCATTGCAGTGTGAATGTAAGCCTACTCGTGACTAATAAATAAGCTTTATTACTTTAAAACAGTGAATGCACGATGTCTACTGTTTGGAACAAATTCGAACTGCAGACACGTTCGTGTTTTCTTTATTCATTCATAGGATGTGGGGGTCGCTGGCTGGGCCAGCATCTATTGCCCATCGGAGGCCATTTAAGTGTCAACCATATTTGTAAAGGTCTGCAGTCACATGTGGACAAGACCAGGGGTGGACCACAGAAACCTTGCACTGAAAGACATGAGTGAACGAGATCGGTATTTACGACAGTGAATTGTAGTTTCCTGGTCATCACTGATTATTAAGTTCCAGATTTTATTGAATTCAGATATCGCAATCTACTCCGGTGGGATTTAAATCCTGGTCCCCAGCGTTTTACTCTGAGTCTGTGGATTACTAGACCAGTGAAAATACTATTCCGGCTCCACCTCCCGGTTGTGGAGGGGAAGGATTTGGAGAGGAGGGTGGGAGATCGCGGAGGGGTCTGTCGTCCATAACAAAGTTATCAAGCATGATCACGGATGATAGATTACAAAGAAAAGTCAATATATCTTCACCAACATCAACGATGAGTACATATTAGGGACTGGAATCATATGGTCTGTGCGCCGCATAAACAATGTTAACGGCTTAGTACCTCCTAGAAGAGATCGAAACTTGTTTCGCCAATGTGTATGCATTGATCGGGACTTGACATTTGCGGAGGCGCACGATGATACCTTTTGGGATAGTCTAAAAGTGACTACCCCTTCACTTCAAATTTCGACACATGTAAAAAGCGAACACGAAATTCCCGTGAGATAAAGCAATACTGAGAAAAAATAAGTAAGAAGTCTCACAACATCAGGTTAAAGTCCAACCTGACGAAGGAGCAGCGAGCGCTCCGAAAGTTAGTGGCTTTTGCTACCAAATAAACCTGTCGGCCTTTAACCTGGTGTTGTGAGACTTCTTACTGTGTTTACCCCACTCCAACGCCGGCATCTCCCCATCATGGAGAAAAAATAACACAGGGCAATCCAAGGATTGCTGGAATATCAGAAATAGACAACTGGAAAGGCTTCTGTGTAAAGCATGGCTTCTGTGTAAAGCATGCCTACTGCAAGTGAGGGCCAGCCGCCTTGTAAGCGCCAGATTTCTTTACATTCTTTCATGGGATCGGGTCCTCACATGGGCATCAATTGTTGTGTATCTGTACTTGTTCAGAAGTTGACGTTGAAGGGTGCAGTGCAACTGATGAGAGTATACTCACAATGCTGTTAGAAAGAAAGTTCTTGGTTTTTGGCCCAGTGACAGTGAAGCACGAGTGGTATTGTTCCAAATCCGGATGCTGTGTGGCTTCGAGGGTAACATGGTGTGCCCATACGCCCATCGCCCATATCACTCCATTCCGGCACCGCCTCGCGGTTGTGGAGGGGAAGGATTTGGAGAGGAGGGTGGGGGATCGCGGAGTATGTACAAGTTGCGGGATTCGCCAGAACACCACTCACTTGCATTTGTAGTTACGTCCAACCGTGCAAGAGGAGCATAGGAGCAACTTATGCAGCTCCGCCGAACCCTCACTGCAGAGTTTGAGGCAATGTCATGAGAACAGATTGTCCCTTTTAGAGTCTCACTTATGTTCGAAGCCGTACTGTTTGACACAGCAGGAATGAGTGACTATGACAAGTATTGTGTTAATACAACGTTTTTAAAATATTGACTAATGATATTAATAACATGATAATTATAATTTTTAATATGTAAACGGTGAGTCTCTAAGGCAACGTCTGTTTAAATTTATTTTTTAACAACATTCCATTCTCTGGAGGCCTGTTATGCAGTCTTTCCCCAAATCAACTTCAGCTCTTATCAGTTCTTCTCACAGGGATCACAAAGTAAAGCAGCGATTGCAATATTCCGGCAAATGACGTAGCACTTGATGGTGTTTTCTCATCTGCGATCAACCAGGTGTTATGTCCATCAATTACACTCCATCTTCTGATGCTTCAAAGGCCAATACATGAGATATAATCTTAGCCCATGGATAAATATTTACATGAATTCCCCAATTTCTCAAATCCTCCCATCATGTGGTGGTTTTGATGTTAATTGTGTTACGAATATACTCATTCTGCTGCCCCACGCATAACCTCCCTCCATTGTCATTGAGTGGGCTAACTCTACGCTTTGTGCGTGAATTATTGCCTCCCCAGTTGTTCTCCCGTTCAGGTCAATCCATCCGAAGTTTGGTCAGCAATGTATATGCTGCTGAACACTCTGAACCACCAACATAAACAAGCCTTTTCTTTCTGACCCTGCACGGAACAACGTTTGAGAACGTACATGTTGTTGCATTAGATCTCAGCAGAACCAGAAAGGCTCCAAGATAAATATTTAATGATGATCGGCTTCTACGCTCAGGTGGGACTGAGTAACAAATTAAAAAGTAACATAGAACACCAGTGTAACATAAACTATCATGCGAGAATAACGTTTATACTTTTCTGGAAGATTTTGTTGGAGTGATTTATTCTTATTTATTAATGGGATGTTGGCTTCGCTGGCTGACCGGCATTTATTCTTCCTCCCTAATTGCCCTTGAACTGAGCGGCTTGCCAGGCCATTTCAGAGTATATTTGAGAGCCAGCCACATTGTTGTCGATCTGGAGTTACATGTAGCCCGGAGCAGGTAAGGCTGGCAAATGCCCTTCCACATTAGTGAATCTCATGGGGTTTGGTGATAATCGAGAATTGTTTCATGATCGTCGTTAGACATTTCATTCCAGATTTTATGGGATTCAAGTTTTACTATTAGCCTGGTGAAATTTGAACCAGGTTAACCAGACCAATGAGGATTTAAGTAGATATGGATTTTTATGTGACGTTTTGATGGATGTTTGATAGTAGCCGACAGGACCTCCCAAATTGCCTATGAACAATATTTTTAGATATCGATTACTGACTCAACAAGGACGAGACGAGCTCACTTACGGGTCGCTTCCAGTTGCTGTACCGAAGAATCAGAATAAATGAACGCAAGAGAAAAAATATATTTTACAAATCAATAATTCGTGCTCCTTTTTGACGATTCATACTGTAAAAGCTGCGTGATAATTTATGTTTCCTGTTACTGCAGTATAACGTATAGTGAAAGTGCACACGTGATGCTAAAAGGGTGCAGCTTAATTCAATGAATTTTTCCATCATGTACTGAAAGAAAGTTACAGATATGTTTATGTCACACACATCTGCATCGGTCCATTTGGCCCCGGAAAAGCGTTGCAACTTGCAACACGAAATAAAAACCTGCACCCTCTTGCGACAATGCCAACGTTTTGAAAGTTAATTAGGCTTACTTTTGCACTCTTACCGAAAGTCGTGAATTTTTCTCCTTCTCAACAATATATCCAATTCCACTTTGTAAGTTCCCATCGATTCTGTTCCCAAGATTCAATATCCTGCGGTATGAGCTTTCAAACAAAAAAAAGCTCCATGGGCGGAAGTTTACAAGAAGCATTTTAAGTGTTCACCTCGCGTGAAAATGGAAGAGTTTCAGATCAGTTTTTTGGGCGAGTTTTTACTCCCAGTCTGAAGAGTTAGACATTGAAAAAATGGGCTAGAACGTTTCCAGCCACGATGCACGGGGTTAAATTTATGTCCACGGTGCAGACTCCATGGGCCGAATGGCCTCTTTCTGTACTGTAGGGTTTCAATGATTCTTCTATGATTCTATGAGATGCAGTCGGCGGGACATAACTCGCCAGCCAACCTGCAGCTCAAATCGGAGCCACAAACTGCACATTTGCAGAAAAATCTCCAAAACATAGGCCCACCGGGACCGAATAAGGCCGGGCTCCCCCCAACGGTCACCGAGGACCCCCCAATATTTGCAACCCACTTACCCGCCCACGCCACTCCACACCCTCGGCCGGGCCCCTTTGCAAATGGCCCCCTCAACAACCTCTGCTCCCGATCGCTCAGTGACATAAATCTCTCTCTCTCCTTGCCCCAACATCACAGAGGCACATTGCTCCCCCACTCCTCCGACTCCCTCCCCGCCGCCCACCCCCCCCCCCCTCCCCTTCAGCACACCTGCAAGTGCTGACTTGGCTTCCCCGACATGACAACAAGGCAAATTGCATTCAACTCGCTGGAATGCTCTCATGGGCGCCTGATTCGCCCAAACTGCAGCTGATCTGTCTTAACAAATTAGAGCTCCATACACGCCCGCAGGGTGGACAGACAGACAGGCAGATGGCCTCATGGAAGACAGCCCCCCGTTTGTCTGATACACCTCTTGCCAGGTTGCTTAATGTGGTCGAGGCTGGAAGGGAGACCCTTTCGCCCCCCCCCCCCACCCTTACCACCGCCCCCCCCCCCTCCCCCAGCAGATTGCTGCCCAGGGAAACGGATGGCAATGCAGCCTGGAAGACGGTGGCAGCATGTGGCAGTACGAGGGCACTGGGAAGGAGAACTGAAAAACAGTGCCAGAGGAAACTGAATGACCTAAACTGGGCAGTAAGAGTGAGTGTTAAACATGTCTGAGCATCTTTCCTCTCAGTGACCCTAAGATCTACCCCACCCCCGGCACACTGCTTTCTTCAGGCCCCTGACCCGCTAGCTCCTCCTTCCAACCCCACATTCCCCAAAGGTCTCACACCCTTCTCCTCTGAGGTCTACCGCTTGACACCATGCAGGACTACTGCCACCAGAATTTCCAGGGCTCCTTCTGTCGCCACAGGAGAAGAACGCCCAAAACCGCTGTGGGAGGGTAAAGACAGGAGGTGGTGTGCCTGATGTCCAGGTCCTCACCGCAATTGAGGAGTGGGCACTGGAGTTGACTGGAGAGGAGAGGATCCACAGCAAATGCAACAGCCAGGTTGGGCTGGAGCATAGAAGTGAGCACCTGCTAATCCTCCACTTTGGAGATATCTGAAGTGAATTGCATGCAGTCCAGATCCCTGTCCCTTCCTTGCACGCAGTGTTGCATGAAGGGACCCAGGTCCGCCAGGCCCATCTGCCCCTCTCGCCCCCCCTCCCCCGCCCACCCCCCCACCCCCGCCCCCCCCCCCCCCCCCCCCCGCTCCCTCCCCCCGCCCTCCGCTGCTCCACCCATTCTCCTCAAGACAGTTCGGAAGACTCCTCAGCCGAAGCGATGTTGGGACCACCAAGGCCAACTCCAGCTTCGCGTCAGCTTCCACCTTGCAGTTCACCATCCCAGAGACTCTCACATCGATGGGTCAAGCTAATGGTGAGGCATCTGGGTCACTCTGTCGTGGACACCATACATCTGCTGATGTACGTTGGGTGGAGGAGGGAAAGTCCGAGATCTCCGGCACACGGGACCCGCCAGAGGCGAGACACAGCTGGCCCCATGCTACATGCTTGGCTTCGGTGATCACTTCTCGCTCAGCTGCTGGAGATGCAGCAACCGAGCTAAGGAAAGCAGTAAGGGCTGGCAGCAGCACGAGACCAACTGTGAGGCTGTTGCAGGGAGTCCCAAAGCTTTCAGGTGGATCAGCTATTGCCAGTCTTGTGTGGTTCCCAGGCCATCACTTCAAGGGTGACATCCACAGTGAAATACCTGCGCCAGGAAATCATCAGCATGAGTGGCTGAGTCGAAGTGATGGCTTATTGACAGCAGGCCACTATGGAGACCCAGAGGGTTATGACTGAGTCACAGTGGGCCACGGCTGAGTCACAGCAGGCCATGACTGACTCACAGCAGGCTATAGTTGAGGGCCTCAACAGTCTTCCTGAGATTCTGCATCCTATGACTGAGAGGCTCGAGAGCATGCAGGTGACCCAGCGGGATATGCTGAAACACAGTTCGCTATGAAGCAGACCTTGAGAATGTGGCCCAGCCACCATGGCTGAAGAGCTAAAGAGCGTAGCCCCGTGTCAGAGGGCATTTGGTGCTTGTCACTGGCAGATGGCCCCAGACTCAGAGGGCCATCGCTCAGGGCACGCCCACCATGGCAAGAATGCAATTGGTCCTCCAGGACTGGCCGGGCCATTTGACACCGGATCTTCTGGAGCTCATTGCAGAAGCACTGCCATCCCATGGAGTGAACTAGGGCCTACAGCAACCCAGAGGGAGGAGGAAGGGTTAGAACAAAGAACAATACAGCACAGGAACAGGCCCTTCGGCCCTCCAAGCCCGCGCCGCTCCCTGGTCCAAACTAGACCATTCTTTTGTATCCCTCCATTCCAACTCCGTTCATATGGCTGTCTAGATAAGTCGTAAACGTTCCCAGTGTGTCCGCCTCCACCACCTTTCCTGGCAGCGCATTCCAGGCCCCCACCACCCTCTGTGTAAAATATGTCCTTCTGATATCTGTGTTAAACCTCCCCCCCTTCACCTTGAACCTATGACCCCTCGTGAACGTCACCACCGACCTGGGGAAAAGCTTCCCACCGTTCACCCTATCTATGCCTTTCATAATTTTATACACCTCTATCAAGTCTCCCCTCATCCTCCGTCCTTCCAGGGAGAACAGCCCCAGTTTACCCAATCTCTCCTCATAACTAAGCCCCTCCATACCAGGCAACATCCTGGTAAACCTCCTCTGTACTCTCTCCAAAGCCTCCACGTCCTTCTGGTAGTGTGGCCACCAGAACTGGAAGCAGTATTCCAAATGCGGCCGAACCAACGTTCTATACATCTGCAACATCAGACCCCAACTTTTATACTCTATGCCCCGTCCTATAACGGCAAGCATGCCATATGCCTTCTTCACCATCTTCTCCACCTGTGACGTCACCTTCAAGGATCTGTGGACTTGCACACCCAGGTCCCTCTGCGTACCTACACCCTTTATGGTTCTGCCATTTATCGTATAGCTCCTCCCGACATTATTTCTACCAAAATGCATCACTTCGCATTCATCAGGATTGAACTCCATCTGCCATTTCTTTGCCCAAATTTCCAGCCTATCTATATCCTTCTGACAATGCTCCTCACTATCTGCAAGTCCTGCCAATTTCATGTCGTCCGCAAACTTACTGATCACCCCAGTTACACCTGCTTCCAGATCATTTATATAAATCACAAACAGTGGAGGTCCCAATACAGAGCCCTGCGGAACACCACTAGTCACAGGCCTCCAGCCGGAAAAAGACCCTTCCACTACCACCCTCTGTCTTCTGTGACCAAGCCAGTTCTCCACCCATCTAGCCACCTCCCCCTTTATCCCATGAGATCCAACCTTTTTCACCAGCCTATCATGAGGGACTTTGTCAAACGCTTTACTAAAGTCCATATAGGCGACATCCACGGCCCTTCCCTCGTCAACCATTTTGGTCACTTCTTCAAAAAACTCCACCAGGTTAGTGAGGCATGACCTCCCTCTCACAAAACCATGCTGACTATCGTTAATGAGTTTATTCCTTTCTAAATGTGCATACATCCTATCTCTAAGAATCTTCTCCAACAACTTCCCCACCACGGACGTCAAGCTCACCAGCCTATAATTACCCGGGTTATCCTTCCTACCCTTCTTAAATAACGGGACCACATTAGCTATCCTCCAATCCTCTGGGACCTCACCTGCGTCCAGTGGCGAGACAAAGATTTGCATCAGAGGCCCAACGATTTCATCTCTCGTCTCCCTGAGCAGCCTTGGATAGATTCCATCAGGCCCTGGGGATTTGTCAGTCTTTATATTCTCAAACAAACCTAACACTTCCTCCTTTGTAATGGAGATTTTCTCCAACGGTTCAACACTCCCCTCCGAGACACTCCCAGTCAACACATCCCTCTCCTTTGTGAATACCGAGGCAAAGTATTCATTTAGGATCTCCCCTACTTCTTTGGGCTCCAAGCATAATTCCGTTGATTCCATGTTGGGGCCTTCCACCCAGAAGACTGCAGCAGTGACTACACATTCCGACTCCCCACTACCTGATATCAGTGCGTCTCAAGGGCAGTGGGATGAACAGAATGGCATGGATATGTACGTGACACCTGGAAGCTGGCTGGGGACCTCAAGGTCCAGGCACTCCAGAGGACGATCGCCAACAGCATCACAGGCCAGGGGCATGGTAAGCAGCCGGCCACCTCCGCCTTCGAAGCACATCGTGGGGGGACACTGAGATGCAGTGGCAGGCCACATAAAGATAAGAAGTTGAAATGGCACAAAGATGGCATGGGTGAAGGGGTGCATCAGTAAGGTAGAATAATTAACCACTGTTAAGTTTCACTTGCACTTGTTATATATGAGCAGTTAGTTTGATGGCACTTTTATGGGCACTAATATATGTTGTTGCACCCCACAGCTGTGAGTAATCTGTCTCTGATTAACCTCCAACAGGGATGTACTTACCCGACCTTCACTTGACGCACCCACAAGTTGATGTCCATGGGTGAAGGCCCTCAGTGCACTGCTAGTGTGAAAATCAAGATGTTCAAATCATTCACTGGCTACAGAGGGTGGCATGCAGTGGCAGTGACTTATAACATCTGCCATGGCATTCACAGAACAAGGGGGACGCTCCCCCCACCCCACCCAGCCCGCCGCGGCCTTGCATCGATGTGTAGTGCTCCCTTACCCCACCCAGATGAGGGCCCAATGTCATCGTGCATGCAGAGCTCAGGTAGGAGTCAAACTAGATTGCAACAGAGCATTATCACAATAGTGCATAGTGAGTCGTCATCACCTCCTGCCTGCCACATGATTTCGATAAAAAGTGTACCCAGGCTAAGTACTCTATTGTTACAATGATGCAGGAGATTGGAGGAGTGGCAAAGCGGGGGGATTGGAACCCACTACGCCAACAGAAGCCCCCTAGTTCCCAAAAGTTCCCGAGGGCCTCTCGAGCCACACTCGCATGCCTGACCCTTGCTGCCACCAGCGCTCGAGAACCTGGGTGATGTTGATCGTCGCCCTCATCCTCCTAGGTCATCGCCCTACGTCCTCCTCGGCGACCTCCTCCCTGCGTCGCCCAGCAGGGTCGCCTCGACCTCCTCCTCATCCGGAATGCCTCCCCAGTGCTGTGCCAGATTCTGCAGGACACAGTTTACCAGCAAAAGGCGCAACAATGTTCGGGGTTTATACTGGAGGGCCCCACCAGAACGGTCAATTCACCTGAACCGCATTTTGCGGAGCCCAATGCACCAATCCATGATTGACTGGCTGGCAACGTGGGCCCCATTACATCAGCTCTCCGCTTCAGTCTCTGGCCTCTGCACAGGCGTCATCAGCCACGTCCAAAGAGGGTACCCTATGACCCCCACAAGCCATCCCTGAACCCTAGGCTCCTCCTCTGGGACATCTGAGCTCCTCAATATAAAGCTGTCATGCACGGTGCCATGGTATTTTGGAGAATACTTGGCAAGTAATTTTCAAGGAGCTATCAAGCCATCTCGTTCCAATGCATTGAGACATTGAACAGAGGCAAGAGATGTATTTTCAGTTGCAACATCGAGTGAAACTAAGATAATTTTGAAACGTGGAGATGATTGCATTCTCTTTAAAATGTATCGTCTATGATTTTACAGAAGATGGTTGGAAAGCAATTCGCAAACTTATAAAATAAAAGCAGCTATGCCAAGCAATTCGTACATCGCAAGTATCTTGAAAACGCAGCTATCTTCGATTGTCAATCGGAACATTTCTTGGCAGTTTCCGTGCAGCCGGATGTGTAGATGATCAGTATTTTGCTGCTGCATTAATATGATTGAAACAACTGCGGTAAATCAATTATTTCTGGGTTTTATTTTTACAATTATTGCAGAATCAAAAAGAAAATATACAGAAATTAGATAACAATTTCGAGGACTCAAATACTTTCTATTTGAAGCAGCAGCAGCTGATTTCACTGCGATGCATCTGTGAAGCTGAGAGCTCGATGCAGAAGATTTTTGTGGAGGTGCTCAACTAAAGTTTAAGAGTCGGCAGAAAGGGTGACTGCGGGCAGTGAAGAGCGACAAAACAGATATTGTGGATTTCCCATGAATTAATCTCGATCTCCAATGGGTATTCGGTTCTCAATATTGATAAGAATGATGGTTACACTGCAAAATGCAACCAGACGCACGTGCATTATAGAGGAGATGGGCCATACTTACAGGGGAGGAGGAGTAATATTCTGAAAGGCTGGGTCATGGAAAGGGGCATGCAGCTCTCCGGCCTCAAACGCGATTCCGAGTTGATATTCTGCGCCCCTCCCTCCCTCCCTCCCTCCACTTCCAACCGTTGCTTCCAGAATCAACTCCTGCCAGTGTCCAAGAGGTCACTGAGTAGCTACGTGCTATTATGTATTGGGAGAGCAATTGGCCAGAGGTCGTAGCCCATTATCGACGAATGAGGGATTGAGCGCACCCTGAATTCTGAAGCCAATTAGCACACCCCACCGCAGCACCTTTGGAAAACACCTCAAGCCTTCCCATTTCTGCGCTTATTATCATGTCACACCGGGAGGAAACCAGAATTATTACATTTGACGTTCTATTTTTCCTCCGTAGATCCTGAAAATTTAAACGTAAGCCCTCAATAGGGGACCTCTCTATTTCGTTGGTAGCAATATATACGATACTTCAGGCACTCCCTTAGTGGATTGTCCTGCACACCCTTCACGATGTCCTTTACCGCAGTACCAGAGAGAGGAGACGCCCCTCATATCGCAAATTGATGGGTACAAAAATCCCTTCCTGTTCCTTCCTGCATTTCTATTTATTAATGCCCCTCTTGATCAGTTCCTTGCCCATTGTTGCCTTGATTTATGCTGTGCTGCTGCAAGGCATTATCATTTCCAGCAATCCGTAAATATGTAACGTAAGTACCTATTAGAGAGCACCACACAACCAAAGACTCAAGACCCCCTAAACCTGCATGTTGGAATGTCCCATACAGGAAAAAAAACTATTCCCTGCTGATGACCGTTAGGTATGTGAAATATCCTAAATTTCCTTCATTGCGCAGGAACTGCAAGCAATAGGTCTCAGATGTTGATCCTTGATCTAGAAAGCATTTCATTCCCTCCTTAGCTATCGACTGAATACCTTGTTTATATTAATGCTTTTCCACTTGTTCGCTGTTTATGCTCTCATTAGTTCACTGCTTTACTTAACCCATCTGATTTTCATTTTTTCCTCGCTTCTAATTTGAAAGGAAGCGGTAGCTCAGAGAGAAAAAAATTCCATACCCACCTATCAGATACTCACTTTCCTGCGACGTCACACTTTTATTTTTAACGTGTCGGTCTTGCTGTTGTTCTGCTCTTCTTAACATCTCGGTGCCGCTGTCGTCACTCTTTTATCCTTCTCTTACTTTTGTTTTCTCTCATCATCTGGGCTGCTGCAGCCACTGTTCCTCCCTCTTGTCTCACTGTGCTCTTCCTCTCGGTGCTGCTACCATCACGCTTCTCACCTCCCGCCTGGATCGTTCTACTCTCGTTGACGGTCCTGCGGTTTCGCTATTATTCACGCTGAGCGCTGAAGCGCATTGTATCCCATCGTACTCTAATTGTCTGACAATTTCACCTGAGATACCGTCGGTCTTAATTCTCATTGGAAACAAAGCTTTAAAATGCCGTAGCATTATCCAAAGATGTGATCAAGAAATCAGCAAACCTAAAATGTAACCTTTATTTCTTCTCCCACAGAGGGTTCCGACGAGCTTCGTTTTCCAATATCTTCTATTTTAATTTTAGGCTCTCAGCATCTTCAATATCTTGCTTTCATTATAAATTTTTCAGAGTCTACCATGTCTATAAACAGAGGATTTATACTTTAACTAAATGAGTTGGTGCATCTGATGAAATATTAACATTAGTTATTGGTAGCGACGCGTGGCGCTTTTATATTCGCGCATCCAGGTTCAAAACGCCGCAAATTTACGAACTTTCTCACATGAGTTGGAAGTTCAAATGAAACCATTCTACCACTGACCTCTCCATTGAATGAAAACAATACGACCATGTGTCAGATCACTCTTCACTCAACAAACTCAAAGCCAACTCAAACGTAGCTGCGTAATATAGACTTATTACCCGCTCCCTCCCCGAAACATGCTGCAATTACCACGGGTTACAGTGTAACGGTTCAGTGCCATCTTCTGGAGAAGGTGGAAGTTAGTCGGTCTAAGCGTTACTTTTGTTACAGTATCTATTTATTTCAGGTCCAGGTTGTGTTACATCGTTATGAAAGCTGTATTTTAGCCGTGGCGTTGCATTTGTTAAATCGGATTGCATGATTCTGTTATATCTCACTGTTGCCTTGATGTTACTTTTCTCTCGATCTGTTTCGCAGATGCTCTTTCTATTTTCCTTCTCTTGTTTCTTTTTTACATATATCATCTCTCAATTTCTCACCCTCACACATGAGGACACACTTTCAGAATTCTCCACGCTCCGCGTTATTCGCCTTGTCCGTTTCTCTATCTTTCATTTCTTTCATTATTTCCTTTCAGATGCGTGGTGGGCGACGCATGATGGTGCGATAAGAACTGCCGTTGACTACTGATTCGGATGGCAGATAGGTGATTGAAAATTCATATTTATATATCCTGTACGACTGTCGTTTCAAGTCCCTGTGTTTTTTGTGCTTCTGAGAGCTGTCTGACATTTGAATGTTTGTTTTGAACGGTCAAAATAACAAGACGACGTGCCTGGAGGCTTTATGTTTGCCTCAAAATGCAACGGCTTTTAAAACTTTGTCGAAGCGTAAGATAAATGAAGAGATTCTCAATCTGTTCAACGTGATTGCCGAAGCATACAAAGCAGACAGCTACATTTTCAACTAATGAGCACATTGTTGTTTCTCTTCTCCGTCTCTCACTTACAAGTGAGTAAAACTTCCTCACGGAACCAAGAAATGGCCGCCCTGTAAAATAAGGTAAAGATGACGGCGAGAAGCAAGGTCACAGTGTTCACCACAGAGGACTGACCTGTGGTTGGAGATTACAGCTGATCATCATTATTTGTTTATGCCGGTTTCTGGCCGGAATTTTTTTCACTTGGTTGCAAATAAAAATTAATCTCGATCACATGGTTCTACCGTCGAGAAATTGACCGTTTTGTCAGGCGGGTTCGGGGACATGAATCTGACCTTCTAAAACTTGATGGGGAGCACCAATGATCCTGAATTGAATAAATTATGTTAGGGAACGTTGGAGAAATACTTTTATCGATTGTTATGCTGAAGGCCTTGGATTACTTAACATATATTTAATTTTGTAACAAACCAGAATGAACTCATGCAATTTAATGACAGCAATCCTTATCCAGTTGGGAATTGTCTGACACTGTTTTGTATTCTTGAAACATATGAATACGTTGCAGACAGGTTAACCGAGAGCAAATGAATGTTAGATGCCAGAGCTTGCTTTCTCTGGTTGGACAGTTTACAGCCACGCTCCACGTTCCCTACTGGCGCTCGGCTCTTGAATTAAGATTCATCCTAACCGTATTGTGATGATACCATAACATTAATATATTTTATGTTACTGTAGCTGTTTAAAGTTGTGTTTTTTCTCAAAGCTGTCGGTATGTCTGAAGGGAATACAACAGAAGCTGAAAAGCATCAATTTAACGCTCCAGCATTTACATAGTATGAAGCTAATTGCTTTAAGCTTATAACTAGAGAGGACCCGAAGGCTTTTGATTAAAGTAAATGAAGGTTAGATGTAAAGCCCAAATGGTCATGGGATACTAGAATTTGGAGGAACAAGTCTGGGGTTAGCAGAGAAAAACATATTTCTTTGTTCAGTGGCTGGAGAGGACTGTTTAAATATAGCCTACAAGCTCTCTCTGAAAAGTCTTTGGATCCTTCATGACTGTTACCACATTTCAAGCAGGGGCGCCTGAGTTTGTTAACTGCAATTAAACTGGGGGTCAAGTCTATGGGATGACTGCTGATAACTTGGAACTGAAATGGTGATGAGTTAGAAATTAAGACTTGTTTCTTTTCATGTTAAAAGAGTGTTCAATAGTTGCAGGTTAAATGCTGCCTTTTGTTGGAGTTATCCTTAAACTGCGGTGCGAATACAGCCTGTTTCGATTTTTTTAAAATCCCAAATTTGTTACTGGAATTGCTCTGCAGGCAAGGCATCCTTTCCTCGCATTTACGTTAAAATAGAAAAACTGTTGGAGCCTAGTTGGCTTCACAATATACCTTGATCTTCGGGTCCAATAGTGATTATATCGCCAATCATTTTCAGAAGTAGGAATGTTTTCTTTTCAATATTCACGATATCGAAATTTCAAAAGTCCTCCTGCGCTTCGGTTGAATAATTTATAATTATTAACAGATAAATACTTCAGCTAAAATCAAGTTCAGGTACTAAAAGGCGTACTTTTATTTCACTTTCACAATCCCTCATAGTCACTTTGACGCATGGCTTCAAGGGAAGCGTTTGTTGCAAACCATGTGCATCCTCAGCAGCTCACTGGTCTCAGCAGCGCCACCTATCAATAGCGGTGCGTCTTCCAAGCCAGGTAAGTCGGATTGGAGAGACTGTCCAGGTTTTCCCCCGGCCAACTGGTGATCTCCCAATACTGCAGTAGAGCCTCCGGGTGGGGAGAAAGATCCGCTGACGTGTGAAGTCGCGCGTAATTGGCCATTTTCATGCCCCAAGTGCGCCCCGCGCAAATCAATCCATCTGGCACCTTTCCCTGCGCTGGCAAAATGAAAGGGCGGCAGGAAAAAGAACGAAACGTCTGTGAAACATTCCCGTGCCACTTTACCTGCCTTCACACGCCCTGAACTTTCTCAAACTGCGAAACTTCATCCAGAGTTTCGGCCAGTCAACCCTTTATTTCTGGAATATAACGAAAGGGATTAGGGTGCAATCGAAAATCGACTCTGGCTCTTTTCTGGCAGTGACACAATCACAGAATTTTGAACTTGATAAAAAATACTATGAACAGATATGAGGTAATGGAAACCAAGATCATTCCGACCTATGCATACACACGAGAAATAACGTCAGAGAAAAAGCATATTAAAATGATGGGTCGCTTACCGAAAATAAATATGCGGGCGATTGCAACGAAGGCACGGGTTCACAGTTTAGCTGATGAATTCTGGTGAAGTGAGATATCGAAAGCTTGTTTTTCAGTCCACCCCTGGTCGGGGAGCTGAGGCGGGTGGCCAATAGAATGAGCAATGCCGGTCGGAATCTTGCTTCGCCAGCTCTCTCCCGCAGGCAATATTTACACGGATGCGTTGGGTGGGCGGAGGAGTAGCGGAGTGCGGCGGGGCTATGATCTTTTAACAATCCGGTTGGAAAAGCGGAAATGGTAATAGACTGTGGCAGGAAGGAACACGTCCTTTCATCTAAATGGAAAGACGTCTACCCTAATCAAGCAGAGGCAGCATGGTTTCATAAAACGGAAACCGTGTCTGACTATTTCATCAAAGTTTTTCGAGTATGTCTCAACCAGAGTGGATAGAGGAGGACCAGTAGATGTGTTGAATTTGGACTCCCAGAAGGCGTTGGACAAGGTACCTCACAAAAGGTTAAGTCATAAGAAAGGAGTTCATGGTGTTCAATGTCTTGAGTTGGATAGATAATTGGCGGATGTGCAGGAAACAGTGAGTGGGGATAAGGGGTTCGTTTTCAGGTCGGTGACCAGTAACCAATGTGGTTCCACAGAGATTAGTGCTGGAATCGCAACTGTTTAAAATATATTAATGACTTGAAGGAAGGAAGCGAATCTATTATCGCCATATTTGCATTCGACACAACAATAGGTGGAAAAGCAGGTTGTGAGAGGGATGCAAAACGTTGATAAAGAGATATTAATCGGATAAGTAAGTGGCGACAAAAAGTGGGAAAAAGGAGGATAATGAGGGAGAAAGTGAAGTTCAATTTGGAGAGGAGAATTAAAGAACTGAATATTATTTAAGTGGAGAAAAACCGGCGAAACCTGCAACACAAAGAGACTTGTAGATGCTTGTGCACAAAACACAGGAAGCGAACACACAGGTGCAGCAGCTAATCCGGGAGGCTAGTAGAATATTGGATCTTCTTTCAAAGGGATTGGAGTATAGGAATAGGAGAGGCTTGCTGCAACTGTACAAGGTACTGACGAGACCACACCTGGAGTACTACGAGCGGTTTTGCCCCCCTTATTTAAGCAAAATTTTAATCCATTGGAGGTAATTCAGCGATGGTTCACTCAGATGATCCCCGGTACAGAAGGGTTGTCTTATGAGGAAAGTTTAAACAGATTGGGACTCCACTCCTTGGAATTTCGACGAATGAGAGATGATCTCATTGAAACATATAGGCTTCTTAAGGGGCTTGACAGGGTAAATGCTGAGAGGATATTTCCCCTCATGTGAGAGTCTAGGGTCAGAGAACATAGTCTCAGAATAAAGGGGAGCCAATTTAAGAATGAAATGAGAGTGAATGCCTTCTCTCAGAGGGTTGAGACTCTTTGGAACTCCTTGCAATAGATAGTTGTGGGGCCAGAATACTTGTGTATAATTAAAACTAAGATTGAGTTTTTCCCACAGTAAGAAAATCAACGATTATGGGGAAAGGGCAGGAAAGTGGACGTGAGGAATGTCGGATCAATCATGATCCTATTGAATGGCAGAAAAGGTTCGCTGGACCGAATGGCCTATTCTTGCTCCTATTTCTTATGGTTGTTATAACCAGGAACTCAGGAGATACCTTTAAGGGCACTGCGCAGAACTTTTGTGCAACATATGTTATTCTGTCAACCAACTGACGGCAGCGGCGTGACAATTATGCACAGACTTTGACATTAACCAATGTTTCGCTGGAATTGCAGAACTAGAACTGAAAGTACCATGTATATCTGTTGCTGGAACCGAAATTGGAAATACGGACAGTTGCGCGTGGGGAAGTGGAGTGATTTCTCCATTTGCTCAAAAGCGAATCAATGAAAAACTAATCAAGCAGGATGGATGGCGATTGGGTTTAGAGAGTAAGACTGACCAGGCACAGCTCGGACAATAATTTGGGGACTGGAAACGTAAGGATTGTGAACTGGGTAACGTACTAACGACTGACGAGCTCCCAGAATCCTCGCAATTATAGCCAATGTATAGGAATGCTAAGTTATTTTTCTTGCAGCTTTGTGAAGGTAAACTAATTTTCTGCTGTGATCTCTGACTATTTATTAGCTAACTGGTTGAAACTAGTTGAAACTCTAGCACCAGTTCAGGTGACCATAACCACAGGCCTCTTTAGTATATCTCAGGCAAATTGAGTGCATCTGAGGGAATTTAGTGCAGATCTGAAGCTTGATGAGGAGTAGGGTTCAAATTGGCATCGAGTACATAAAATCAGTATGATGAATACACGGCTCAAAGACTACCGTGGGAGAAATGGGTTTCAGTTTGTGGGTACTGGCACCAGTGCTGGGGAAATTTGGGGCTACACCGTTGACGTGGTATACACCTGAAATGTGTTGAGACCAATATTCTTGGAAACAGCATTACTAGAGAAGTAGAGAAGGATTTGAGCTAAATAGTTCGGACAAGTGACAAGTAAGGTGTTTTATATCAATGACTGGAGACAATGTAAGCAAGGAAAACAGCAATATGGGAAATAAGAGTTGGGCAATGGCAGAAAGGGGCGGAGTGAAGAACCCGAAGAAAATACCAAGATTCAAGACCAAAAGTTGCAACTGGAACAAAAAGACAAAACTAAAGGTTATGTATCTGAATGCGCAAAACGTTTGTGACAAATCAAACAAACTCATAGCGAACTGTGATGTAAATAAATATGAACTGAAAGCCATTGCGCATATGTGACTGCAGTATGACAAAGTCGGGTGGGGGGGGGGGGGGGGGGGGGTGGTCCTGAACATTGAGGACTTGTTGCTGTGGAGAAAGGCAGAGCTGTGACTGGTGACAGGATTTTTGGGGTAAGAATTAGTTTTAAGTACTTTTCCGCGGGTGTTATTTATTTATTTAATTTAGTTTTAAATTTTGGCGCGCAACCGGCAGTGGCCGCGGGGTTTACTGGGAAGGGTCAAAAGTTCTATATAAGTCAGTTAGTTGGGAGGTTAGTCCTCTTGTTGCTGTGGAGAAAGGCAGAGCTGTGACTGGTGACAGGATTTTTGGGGTAAGAATTAGTTTTAAGTACTTTTCCGCGGGTGTTATTTATTTATTTAATTTAGTTTTAAATTTTGGCGCGCAACCGGCAGTGGCCGCGGGGTTTACTGGGAAGGGTCAAAAGTTCTATATAAGTCAGTTAGTTGGGAGGTTAGTCCTCTTGTTGCTGTGGAGAAAGGCAGAGCTGTGACTGGTGACAGGATTTTTGGGGTAAGAATTAGTTTTAAGTACTTTTCCGCGGGTGTTATTTATTTATTTAATTTAGTTTTAAATTTTGGCGCGCAACCGGCAGTGGCCGCGGGGTTTACTGGGAAGGGTCAAAAGTTCTATATAAGTCAGTTAGTTGGGAGGTTAGTCCTCTTGTTGCTGTGGAGAAAGGCAGAGCTGTGACTGGTGACAGGATTTTTGGGGTAAGAATTAGTTTTAAGTACTTTTCCGCGGGTGTTATTTATTTATTTAATTTAGTTTTAAATTTTGGCGCGCAACCGGCAGTGGCCGCGGGGTTTACTGGGAAGGGTCAAAAGTTCTATATAAGTCAGTTAGTTGGGAGGTTAGTCCTCTTGTTGCTGTGGAGAAAGGCAGAGCTGTGACTGGTGACAGGATTTTTGGGGTAAGAATTAGTTTTAAGTACTTTTCCGCGGGTGTTATTTATTTATTTAATTTAGTTTTAAATTTTGGCGCGCAACCGGCAGTGGCCGCGGGGTTTACTGGGAAGGGTCAAAAGTTCTATATAAGTCAGTTAGTTGGGAGGTTAGTCCTCTTGTTGCTGTGGAGAAAGGCAGAGCTGTGACTGGTGACAGGATTTTTGGGGTAAGAATTAGTTTTAAGTACTTTTCCGCGGGTGTTATTTATTTATTTAATTTAGTTTTAAATTTTGGCGCGCAACCGGCAGTGGCCGCGGGGTTTACTGGGAAGGGTCTCTTGAGTTTTTTTTTAGTGCACAGGAGGTTTAAAAGGCAGGTCCCACTATCTAGCGGGCAGCGTTGGGAACGGGCAGCGGAGTGAGACGGAGCTGAGTGAGAACTGAGGGGCTTTGGCTCATCGGGCTTAGGCAGAAAGGGCGAGCAGGGGTGAGTTTCTTATTTTTAAAAAATTTTATTTATAAGTTACTTTTCTCCGGGTACCTTGGTAGAAATAATTTGGAACAGAGAGGAATAATCTTCATTCACTTTTTTCCCTGTGTTTAAAAGGGCAAGTATGACTGTCAGGCCAGTATGTTGTTCCCAATGTAGGATGTGGGAGGTCCTGGAGGCTCCTAGCCTCCCAGACGACCATATCTGTGCTGGGTGTGTTGAGCTGCGGTTCCTAAGGGACCATGTTAGGGAACTGGAATTGCAGCTCGAGGACCTTCGCCGGGTTAGGGATAGTGAGGAGGTCATTGACAGGAGCTATCGGCAGGTGGTCACACCGGGACCACGGGAGGAGGGTAACTGGGTAACAGTGAGGAAGGAGAAAGCTCGGGTGATGGTGAGCACCCCGGTGGATGTGCCCCTTAATAATAAGTACTCCTGTCTGAGTACTACTGGGGTGGACAGCCCACCTGGGGGAAGCAGCGGTGGCAGTGTCTCTGGAGCTGAGCCTGGCCCAGTAGTGCAAAGGGGTAAGGAAAGGAGGGTAGTGCTAATTGGGGACTCTACGGTGAGAGGGTCAGATAGGCGTTTTTGCGGACACAGACGGGACTCTCGGATGGTGGTTTGCCTCCCTGGTGCAGGGGTCCGGGATGTCTCTGGTCGAGTCCCAGAAATCCTGAAGGGGGAGGGAGAGGAGCCCAAGGTCGTGATGCATATAGGTACTGCTGACATAGGTAGGAAGAGGGAAGGGGTCATGAAAAGAGAATATAGGGAGTTGGGTAGACAGCTGAGAAAGAGGAATGCAAAGGTAGTAATCTCGGGATTGCTGCCTGTGCCGCGGGAGAGTGAGAACAGGAATCGGTGGAGAATTAATGCGTGGCTGAGGGACTGGAGCAAGGGACAAGGATTTGGGTACTTGGATCATTGGGACCTCTTTAGGGGCAGGTGTGACCTGTTTAAAAAAGACGGGTGGCACTTGAATCCCAGGGGGACCAATATCCTGGCGGGAAGGTTGGCTAAGGCTACTGGTGAGACTTTAAACTAGAAAGGTTGGGGGGAGGGAATCGAAATGAGGGGACTGAGAGCGAGGAGGTTAGCTCGCAAATAGATAAGGAATGTAGACAGGGTAAGAGGGAGGTTAGACGAGTGAGGGAGAAGGGAAGTGCTCAGGCTGAAGGTCTGAGATGTGTCTATTTTAATGCCAGGAGTGTAGTGAATAAAGTGGATGAGCTTGGAGCGTGGATTGCTGCTTCGAATTGTGATGTGGTGGCCATTACGGAGACTTGGATGTCTCAGGGACAGGACTGGGTGCTTCAGGTGCCGGGTTTTAGATGTTTCAGGAAGGACAGGGAGGGAGGCAAGAGAGGGGGGGGAGTGGCACTGTTGATCAGGGATAGTGTCACGGCTGTAGAGAAGGTGGACGCCGTGGAGGGACTGACTACGGAATCTCTGTGGGTGGAGGTTAGGAACAGGAAGGGGTCGGTAACTTTGCTGGGTGTTTTCTATAGGCCGCCCAATAGTAACAGAGATGTTGAGGAGCAGATGGGGAAACAGATCCTGGAGAGATGTAGGAATAACAGAGTTGTCGTGATGGGAGATTTTAATTTCCCAAACATAGATTGGAATATCCCTAGGGCTAGGGGTTTGGATGGAGAGGAGTTTGTTAGGTGTGTCCAGGAGAGTTTCCTGACACAGTATGTGGATAAGCCTACTAGAGGAGAGGCTGTTCTTGATCTGGTGCTGGCTAATGAACCTGGACAGGTGGAGGATCTCTCGGTGGGTGAGCATCTTGGGGATAGCGATCATAATTCTATCTCCTTCACGATAGCATTGGAAAGAGATAGGGTCAGGCAGGCTAGGAAAGTGTTTCTCTGGAGTAAAGGGAAATACAGTGTCATCCCTCCACTTCCTCATCCAGGTCATTTATGAAAATGACAAACAGCAAGGGTCCCAGAACAGATCCCTGGGGCACTCCACTGGTCACTGACCTCCATGCAGAGAAAGACCCCTCCACAGCCACTCTCTGCCTTCTGCAGGCAAGCCAGTTCTGGATCCACAAGGCAACAGCCCCTTGGATCCCATGCCCTCTCACTTTCTCAAGAAGTCTTGCATGGGGGACCTTATCGAACGCTTTGCTGAAGTCCATATAGACCACATCCACCGCTCTTCCTTCGTCAATGTGCTTGGTCACATTTTCAAAGAACTCAACCAGGCTCGTAAGGCACGACCTGCCCCTGACAAAGCCGTGCTGACTACTTTTGATCATACTAAACTTCTCTAGATGATCATAAATCCTGTCTCTCAGGATCCTCTCCATCAACTTACCAACCACTGAGGTTAGACTCACCGGTCGGTAATTTCACGGGCTGTCCCTGTTCCCTTTCTTGAATATAGGGACCACATCCGCAATCCTCCAATCCTCCGGAACCTCTCCCGTCTCCATCGACGATGCAAAGATCATCGCCAAAGGCTCCGCAATCTCCTCCCTCGCCTCCCACAGTAACCTGGGGTACATCCCATCCGGTCCCGGCGACTTACCAACCTTGATGCCATTCAATAGTTCCAACACATCCTCTTTCTTTATGTCCACATGCTCGATCCTTTCTGTCCTCCGCAATCCAGCAGTACAACCACCCAGATCCCTTTCCACCGTGAATACCGAGGTAAAGTATTCATTAAGCAGCTCCGCCATTTCTAACGGTTCCGCACAAACTTTTCCCCCTTCACCTTTTAAGGGTCCTATGCCTTCACATCTCATCCTTTTACTCTTGACATATTTGTAGAAAGCCTTGGGATTCTCCTTAATCTGTATTTAAGTATGTCAGATCGCGAATGGTCTTGGTATGGTGGAAGGATAGGTCAGTTCAGAAATTGGGGCATTGTTTTAAAATATGTGCTCGCCCTAATCGGACAGATATAAAGAGATAATATTTTATTCTCAGAGGGTTTAGCGACTTTTGACCTCTACCTCAGAAGGCCAGTGAATATTTTTAAAGCAGTGATAGAGTTGTGTTTGACAACGGAACCAAAGGTTATCGGCGGGAGAAGATAATGTAGGTCTCGAAAGGCAGGCGAATCAGCAATTATCTTATTGAAAGGCAGAGCAGCCTCGAGGGGCCAAATGACCTGCTCTTTTTCGTACGCCCTGTGCTTACGCGCTTCTATAGACCCGACCTTCACGGAGGAAGAGCAAATCAACTGAGCGAAATTCGACGTCGAGAATGGGGCTGGGGAAGGAATGTGGTTTCCAAGGTCCATGACGGAAGGTTTACAGGCGGACGGTGAGGCGGCACGCAGGGGTAGCGGTGGAGATGTGGGTGGTGTCGTGAAAAAGTAAAATTTTCCGGCGCGCAAACCGAAAAAGAAAATACTTTTTTAAAGGCCGCCTGCCACTTTTCCCGATGGCGGGTTCTAATGGTTGCCGGGAGGCGAATTGAGTGCAATTCGAAGCTATAAGCGGGCGGAGGATTTTCCACTGGCAATGGTGCAAGTCTGGAGGGAGAGGGCCGGTCCTAAACAATGGAAAATTGTGCAATGTCAGCCGTGCCTCGGCGAACTGAATTAGGACGCACTTTGCAAGTGGAATCAATCTTTCCCCCTAATCAAGCCATCTGATTCGTGTCTCCAACGCGGGAGTGAGAAGACATAGTGATACTGATTGCCTCGATGAAATTCGCAAGATGTAAAGCCGACAATCTTTGATCAATTGCACCTAAGAGCCACAGAAATGGACAGTGATTGATTTATTTGCAAAGCGTTCTTTCTGTCAGGCGATGTGTCACCCATTGGCACGTGTCGGCCGACGACCTGCGAAGCACATCAGCGTTTCTCTATTTTTTAATGGAATGTGGTTGTTGCCCTTTTTTATCCACAGCATGTTATGCATTCAAAGAACTCGAATCAATTCCATTCCTTTCCAATCGGGCTTCCTGAATAACGTTTTTTAATGTTTATTTATTAGTGTCACAAGTAAACTTACATTAGCACTGCAATGAAGTTACTGTGAAAATCCCCTAGTCCCCACGCTTGACGCCTGTTCGTGTACACTGAGGGAGAATTTAGCACGGCTAATGCACCTAACCAGCACATCTTTTGGACTGTGGGAGGAAATCAGAGCAGCCAGAGGAAACCCATGCAGACAAGGGGAGAACGTGTGGACTCCGCACAGAGAGTAATGCAAGATGGCAATCGAACGTGGTTCCTGGCGCTGTGAGGCAGCAGTGCGAACCATGTGCCACCGTCCTGCCCGCAGTCACACTGCCAACCCTCTGAGGCGTATAGTCATGTCAAATATATTTAAGTTCCAATCTTGCCTCTGGGAACAGATTGGTTTTTTTTAATCCCACCTAACTCGTCATCATGTAAAATGGGAGAACTTGGCTTGAGGGATAGACAAACGGTTTAAGAAAATAAACCAACCCGCATCCATCTCTTGTGTCGTAGTAGGTTAAAGTTCCCCTGCCCGCTTCCATTGTCTTCCCTCTCGCCAATACGTACATTACCCGTGAGACAGGAAGGACACGCCAAAATTTGATAGTAATACTGTTTGAAAAGGGCACATGTGGCATAGTGTGAATGGGAGGGCCTTTGTTAACCTTAGTTGAACGCCAGAATATGTCCAATAACACATTAGCACAGCAAGCAGCCTGTGCTCTTTTGAAAGACAGTTGCCAAGAAATCCGCTAATACCAGAACTCCATGGAGTTGCTTAACTGTTTGCTGTCCTTTCAGCGTCTGGAGAGGGAAATTGACGAGGACTTCAAAACGCAGCTGAGGAACTGGTGCTGCAATTGGAGCATTGCAGGAAGCCAGTGAGGTGTACTTGGTTAGCCTGTTCGATGATACCAACCTGTGTGCCATCCATGCCAAAGGAGTGACCATTATGTCCAAAAACATAATCTGTCCAGCTGCCACGACGGATCCGGGGGGAGCGTGCTTAAAACCATTTGCTTCATTACATTTTCTACGGACTATTTTGAAGTGACATTTAAACAATTTCTAAAGCATTATTGAACTGTAAACGTAGCTTCTTATGGAAGCTGTGCCTTTATTTTGTGTTATTTTGTTGATTGTAACTTAGTGTGGAAGGAGCAAAAAATTTGTAAACATTTCTTCAAATTCTTGGCTGATGTTGCAAAATGAAACACTTGTATCTTAAAAAAAACTCTGAAATAACGACATTTTCACTGCAGCCATCACAGTTAAATAAAGCCAGAACCAGCACTTATGTAACACCTGTTATGATCTCGGTATATGGTAAAGTTCTTCGCAACCAGTGAAGTGTTTATTTTCTGCGGTCATTGCTATGTGTGATATGAGTGAGTGGACGGTGACTGTTTGACATTTACATGTAGCCACTTTGAACCAAACGACAGTTTCCTCTTTCTCGGTGGATTGTGAACACAAATCCGGTAGTCGTGGAATTCGTTTCGGGACGGAGCGGCGTGGGAGTGGGACTGGCGTGGGGGGGGGGGGGGGGGGGGGAACATGTTTGAGGAGATAGGATCAGTTGTTTTCGAATGTAAATGGTGCAGCATTATTTCGGAAACAAGGAGAAAACGAACATGGCCCTGAAGGGGCAATGTAAAGTCAGTGAGCGAGGCAAACTGGGACCAGACAAAGCAACAGTGTCATCCGATTGGAAATGCGTCATCTAAGACACACGTGTGAAATGTTGTTTTTCACCCTGCTGTTTTCACAGAATCACAGATCACTACAGCGCAGAAGAGGCCCTTCGGCCCATCGAGTCTGCACCGACGCATGAAATGCCCTGACCTGCCCACCTAATCCCACTTGCCTGCACTTGGACCATAGCCTGAATGTTATGGTGTGCCAAGTACTCATTTCTAATCCAATTAATTAGAAAGCAATGGGATTTCTACGGCAGGGTTCATATACTGGAGTGCTGTCAATAAGAACGTTTAGAAATTATCCCGTCTGTGTCTCTGACTATTCCTTGTCCTCCAGCATTTGAAGTAAATGGCTCGGATATTGGTTGGAGAGTGTTCACAAATGCTAATCATTTAGCCTTAGAATTTCTAAACGTTTCTTTGAAACAATTGGGAAATTTTCAGTTGCTTGGAACTGGTGGACAGTGTTACACTGCGATCAGTGCGTTGGATGGGTAACAATGTTCTGTTATTTCTTTGCTGTCATTCTACAGCACTGACCTCAGAGCAACTGCTCACTAGCACATGTGGTTTGAGGGTGTTCTGTCGTCTGCAGACACGTATTCTATTTTAACATGTCAACGCAGTTTCAGCTGAGGGTCATGTGTGATAGCGAGTTTCCAGAATCCCTGGAATTGTTTTTTTAAGCAAAAATTTAACTTGCTCTTTGGATGTGCAAGACACCCCTCCCCCTCAGGTACCTTCTCTATAACGTTCCTCTCGGGTGGTGTCCACCTCTGCCCATTTCTCTGAGTGCCCGTCTCCAATAATTGGGAAGGCCCTTACTGATCACCGACGCTCAGTGTTGCCACTTACGACCAACCTCACCTCCCCACCAATCCCATTGGCCTTGCGAGGCACTGCCAGAGGTTCTGCTCTATATATGTGTATCCAACAGCAAAATCCCAGAACTGGCGTGATATGGAGCACCCACTTCCCTGGGTAGGGACAGATGTCCAGTGTAACCTGATAACATTTTGGAGCACACTTTCTCCTAAAAGCTGTCTTGAGGTGAGAGACTTTGGGAGTGGGCGGCGCTGTCCAGCTAGATTTGATAGCCCTCCGGGACCATTGGAAAAAAAATTATATTTGCTTTGTGGGATGTCTGTGCTTCAAAAAATAAGCAAATATTTTGAAATTTCTTTATTCAAAACTCACTGAGAGATTCATCACACTTCGCCAACTTGGTCGCATTTCTCACACTCATTCTTACTCTATGCGATATATTTCATATGGTTCACTAATGTCCTTGAGGGATGGAAACCTGCAGTCCTTACCTGGTCTGGCCTACATGTGACTCCAGACCAACATCAATGTTGTTGACTCTCAACTGTCCTCTGAAATGGCCTTGCAAGCCATGAGGTTCAAGGGTGTCTCGGGATGGGCAACACGTGATAGCCATTCAGGGATACCCATGTCCCACGAATGTATGTACATTAAAAGAAAATCGAACAGATCTACCAACTTAAGATTGGGCATCCATACAGCCCCCACTGTGGGCTATTAGCAATAACAGAATTGTACGCAAACACAATTTGTAACCTCATGGTCCAGCGGACCCCCCATTCTATCATTACCATGAAGCCAGGGGATCAACCATGGTTTAATGTAGAACGCAGGAGGGCATGCCAGTAGCAACACCAGGTATACCTAAATTCAGGTGCCAACCTGGTGAAGCTACAACAGAGGCCTACTTGCATGCCAAATAACATGTAATAGATAGAGCTAAGCAATCCCACAATCAATGGATCAGATCTGAGCTCTGCAGTTCTACATCCAGCCATGAAAGATAGTGGACTAATAAAGTACTATTTGGAGAAGACTGATAAGAAATCTTCAATGACGGAGGGATCCAGCACATCAGCACAAAAGGCAGGGCAGCAACATTTGCAATCATCTTCAGCCAGAAGTGTTGAATCCATCTTGGCCTCCTCCTGAAGTCTGAAACATCAGAGATTCCAATCTTCAGCCAATTCAATTCACTCCAAGTGAATTCAAGAAATAGCTAAAAGCAATGGATGCAGCGAAGGCTATGTGCCTTTACAATATTCTGACAATAGGTCTGATGTCGTGCTCCAGAACTTAATATGCCCCTAGCCAAGTTGTTCCAGTATGGCTACAACACTGGCATCAACAAAACAACGTGCGAAGTTACCCAGATATGTCCTGTACACAAATAGCAGGACAAATCCAACTCTGCCAATTTCTGCTCCACCACTCTACTATCAGTTACGAGCAGAATGATGTCAACCGTGCTATGAACTGCCACTTACTCAGAAATAGCCTGCTCATTGAACCTTTGGGTTCCGCCAGGGCCATTCAGTTCCTGACCTCATTAGAATCTTGTTCCAAACATGGACGAAAGAGCTGAACTCCAGAGGTGAGGTGAGTATGATTGCACTTGGCATCAAGGCAGCATTTGACCAAACTTGGCACCAAGGGGAGCCTGTGCAAAATTGGGGTTAATAGAAATCAAGGGAAACTTTCTCCACTGGTTAGAGTAATTATCAGTACAAAGAAAGGTTGCTGTGGTTGTTGGAGGCCAATCACCTCAGTCCCAAAGTCGCGACACCAGTTCCTGAGGGTAGTGTCCTCGGCCTAACTATCTTCAGCTGCTTCATCAATAACCTTCCTTACATCATATCGTTGGAAGTGCAAATGTTCGCTGATGATTACACAAGGTTCAGTACCATTTGTGAAATCTCAGATACTGATGCAGTCCATGTCCTAATGCAGCAAGTGCTGAAAAACATTCAGGCTTGAACTGATAAGTAGCAAGTTATATTCACGCCACACATGCTAGCAATGACCAAATCCAACAAGAGAGAATCCAACAATCTCCAATTAAATTGTCCTCATTGAATTCCCCACTATCAGCATCCTGGGTGTTACCGTTGACTGGACACAGAATTGGACCAACCAAATAAATACTGTGATTACCAGAGCAAGTAAGAGGCTGGGAACTGGGTGACGAATAACTCAAATCATGACTTCCCAATGCCTATCCATCATCGACAATTCAAGCCGGGAGTGTGATTGAGTGCTTTCCAGTTGCATGCATAAATGGAGCTGCATCAACATTTCAGGAGCTCAACATCATCCAGGGGCAAAGCAACCTATTTGACTGGAGGCCCATTCGCCACCTTCAACATTCACTCCCTCCAACACGTATGTACAGTGGCCTCCATGTATAAAACGCACTGCAACAACTCACCAATGCTCCCTCAACAGGACCTTCCAACACTGTGACCTCTGAAACCAAGAAGAACAAGGGCTGCAGATGCTTGGTAACACTATAGTAACCTATAGGTTCCCCCTCAGTTTCATACCATCTTGACTTGGAAATATATCGCCGTTTCCTCATTGCTGCTGGGTCAAAACTTGGAACTTTGTCTGCTCCGACTCTCACTCATCTTTACAAACGCATCATAGAAATCACCCTTTCCGATGTATCACAGCTTGATATGGCTCCTGCTCTGATCAAGGCCGCGCGAAATTGCAAAGGGTTGTGAACGTAGCCCAGTCCATCACACAAACCAACCTCCACTGACTCCGTCTACACTTCCCGTTGCCCAGGAAAAGCAGCTGCCTTTTTTCAAGACCCCGGGCTCCACGGTCATATCTTCTTTCACCATCTTCAGTCGGGAGATAGATACAAAAGCCTCAGCTGACCTATCAACCGAATCAAGAACAATTTCTTCCCTGCTGCCGTCAAAGTGATCCTAAGTTGATCTTTCTCTTCACCCTATCTGTAACTGCAACACTATACTCTGCACCCTCCCCATTCCGTCTTCCCCATGCACTCTATGAACTATATATGTTTGACCGTGTTGCTCAAGATACGATACTTTTCCAATATATCCCAATACACGTGACAATAATAAGTTAAATGAAATGAAAAGGCCATGAGACATCGGAGCAGAAGAAGGCCATTTGGCCCCCCATCCAGTCTGCTTCAATGAGTTCATGACTGATCTGAAATGATAATCTGCAAATCCAGCTTCCTGTTTTATCCCTGTAATCTTAGCATTCCTTACTGATTAAAAATCTGTCTATCTCAGCCTAGAACATACTAAACAGTCCAACCTCTAAAGCCCTCTGTGGTAAACAATTCCACAGATTCACTACCCTCTGAGAGAAGTAATTCCTCCTCATCTCTGTTACAAATGGGAGACCCTTACTTTGAGATCATGTCATAGGGTCATAGAGTCATAAAGGTTTACAGCATGGACAGAGGCACTTCAGCCCAGTTTGTTCGTGCCATCCAGTTGTTACAACTCAGCGACTCCCGATTGCCTGCATTTGGCTCATATCCCTCTATATCCATCTTACATATGAAACTGCCTAAATGCTTTTGAAAAGTCAAAATTGTACCCGCCTCTACTGAATCTGGCAGCTCGTTCCAGACACTCGTCAACCTCTATGTGAAAAAAATGCCCCTTTGGACCCTTTTGTATCTTTCCCCTCTCACCTTAAACCTATGCCCTCTAGTTTTAGACTACCCTACATTCGAGAAAATATGTTGACTATCTATTTTATCTATGCCCATCATTATTTCATAGACCTTTATAATATCACCCCTAAGACTCCTACGTTCCAGGGAAAAAAGTCCCAGTCTATCCAGCCGCTCCTTAAAACTCAAAACATTAAGTCCCGGTCGCATCCTAATAAATCTTTTCTGCATTCTTTCTCGTTTAATAATATCCTTTCTATAATAGGGTGACCAGAACTGTACAGAGTATTCGAAGTGTGGCCTTACCAATGTCTTGTGCAACTTCAACAAGACGTCCTAACTCCTGTATTTAATGTTCTGACCAATGAAATCAAGCATGTCGAATGCCTTCTTCACCACCCTGCTCACCTTCTTCACTGTCCACTATGCCACCAATCTTGGTGTCATCTGCAAACTTACTAACCAGGCCCCATAAATTATCATCCAAATCATTCATAAAAATGATAAATAACAGTGGACCCAGCACAGATCCCTGAGGCACACCGCTGATCGTAGGCCTCCAGTTTGGAAAACAAAACCCTCTGCAATCACCATCTGTCTTCTGTCGTCAAGCTAATTTTGTTTCCAATTGATTATCTCATTCTGGATCCCGTGAGATTTAACCTCGTGCAACACCCTACCATGTGGTACCTAGTCAAAGGCTTGCTAAAGTTCATGTAGAAAACGTGGACTGCGCTGCCCTCATCTACGTTCTTGGTTACCCCTTCAAAAAAACTCAATGAAATTCGTGAGACATGATTTTCCACTCGCAAAGCCATGCTGACTGTCCCGAATCAATCCTTGCCTCTCTAAATGCCTGTCGATCCTGTCTCTCAGAATACCTACTAACAACTTACTCACTGCATAAGTTAAGTTCACCGTCTGTCGTTCCCGGGCTTTTCAGTGCAGCCCTTCTTAAACAAAGGCACAATATTTGCCATTCTTCAATCTTAAGGGCGGCGCGGTTGCGCAGTGGTTAGCACTGCTGACACACAACGCCAGGGACACAGGTTCAATTCCTGCCTTGGACTACTGTCTGTGAGGAGGTTTCACTTTCTCCCCGTGTCTGCGTGGGTTTCCTCCGGGTGCTCCGGTTTCCTCCCACTGTCCAAAGATGTGCGGGTTGGGTTGATTGGTCATGCTAAATTGACCCTACCGTCAGGGTGATTAGCAAATGAAGGTGATGGGAATAAGGCCTGGGTGGGATTGTGGTCGGTACATAATCTATGGGCCGAATGGCCTCCTTCTGGACTGTAGGATGTCTATGTTTCTATGGTTAAGGCACATCGCCTGTACCTGTCAATGATTTAAATATCTCTGCTCGGGGACCTCCCGAGCCTCCCACAACGTCCTTCAAAAGAATTGTATTTGTAGAGAGAAATGACAGATCCTTGGAAACAGGACCCGTGTTCTGAGAAATTCCCTTTATAAGTTAATGCATGTTGTTGCGGACAAGGCGCAATAACCCAGATGGAAGTCTTTAAAATTTGGAAGCAATGAACAGCAAATGTACGTCCTTTGGTTTGACAGGCAACTGGAAGATTAACAAGCCTTAAAAGGATAAGAATTACAGCTATTTGTGTATTTTAGCATGTCTGTCGCGCCATTAAAATTGAATTATTTTGGAAGCAGATCACTTGAGTTACATCATTATGACATTTCGTTACCAGTTAATAGCAACAGGCAAATTTCAGTGACGAAGCCTTTATCACGGAATTTAATGATAATGTAAGGCAACGCGAACTCGTTGCATTTCCGTCGGGCGACCTGTGCCAGTTTTGATGACTATCGGAATCATGGAATTGTACAGCGCAGAATGAGGCCCTTCAAGCAACGTATCTGTGCCAGCCATCAAGCACCGCGATAATACTGGACTATTAACATTTTTATGTTTGGGGGGCGGGGGGGGGGGGGGGGGGGGGGCGGGGAGGGGGAAAGTTGGGGGGGGGGGTTCTTTAAGAATCACTGGTTTCCGACAAAGAATCCCTTTGTATGGGTGGAATGTCGCCGATGCTGAAAGGCAAGATAATTACTCATTTTAATCATGTAAATGTTTATTTATCAGAAGGCTTGATAGGGTGTGTTTTGATTAAAGTAATAAGGTAAGTTAGGTATATAGGGATAGAATCATGTGATGTGAGAAATGGGAGGAGTTGGGCTTGCAGCAGAAAAAGAGATTTTATTTAAAAAGCAGCAGTTGCTGGAGAAGGCTGTTTAAAGATAGCAGCCTACAAGCAGCTCTCTCTCTCTATCTCTCTCCCTGTTTCTGAAAGATTTCCCTGAAAGCTCCCAGTCTGTTTTCCAAGTCAGAGCAGGTTATGCTAACCATATTTAAAGAGAGGTTCAAATCTATTAGAGAAATATTGTTTAATTGGAGCTGACTGGTGATGAGTGAGAAGTTAATTGTTGTTTCTTTACATGTTTAAAGAATGTTCCACAGTTAGGAGTTCATATGTGTCATTTTGTTAGACTTTTGCTTAAACTGTGATATGAATAAAGGTGTTTTGATAAACAAAAGATCCCTGATTTGTTCGTGGCATTACTCCTAAGGCGAAGTATCCTTTCCTCACATTTATGCCAAAAATAAAAAAAAATGTTGGGGTCCAGTCTGGGTTCATACCATCCCTTGGGATTTCTGATCTGACATCCTAACATATCTATTTTCTAATCCCATTTTTCAGCACTTGGCCCAAGGATTGGTGCTGGGTTGCTTGCTGTTTGCAGTGTACATTATTGATCCAGACGTGAAAGTTGGAGGTATGTGGCGTTTGAAGTGCTCAGCTAAAGGTTTCTTCAATGCTGTAGGAGTTCACACCTCTACCATCCTTTCAGACAGTGAATTCCAGATTCCCACCACATTCTGTGTGAAAAAGGTTTTCCTCAAATCACCTCTAAATCTCCTGCTCCTTATCTTCAATATATGCACCTTGTTCTTGGCCCCTCAATTAAGGGGTCATATGACCATACCAACTCTATCACTCCGTATTCTAAGCTTTCCTCCTGTATACCACACCACAACTTTTCGTGCCATTTGCAAACTTCCTGAACACAGCTTCCACATTCACGTTTGGATCATTAATGTACAATGCAAACAGCAGGTGACCCAGCACAGATCCTTGGGCACACTACTGGGCCCTGGCCCCCAGTCATAAAACAAATTTCGACCATAACACTCTGCCTCCTGCCACTAAGTCAATTTTACATTCAATTAGCCAAATTGCCGTGGATCCTATGGATTCTAATCTTCTTGATCAGTCTCCCATTTGACCTTGTCAGAATCCTTATGGAAGTCCATGCAGCGTACATGGACTGCACTGCACTAATCTGCACACGCAATCACCTCCTCGAAAAATTAATCAAATTTGTTTGACAAGATCGCCCCTGACAAAGCCACGCTGACTGCTCTTGATTAATCCTTGTCTCACGAAATGCAGATTAATTCTGCCCCTCAGAAAGTTTTCTAAAAATTTCCCCACCACTGAGTTTCGACTCACAGGCCTGTAGGTACTTGTTTTTTCCCCCTACTTCCCTTCTTGAATACGAATTATAGAATACTAAGAATGTGGTATTAGCAAACATTGTAGACATCCAAAATATTGCACCACAGAAGTAAATCGTGCAGCTCCACATATCACTCCATATAAAGCGCACTGCGATTCAACAACCTTTTCTGGCAGAGAACGTCCAGATGTTAAATTCTAACCACCATCCCTGCTAAGGGTAGTTACCTCCATTTTTTTACGATTTAAATTCGTAGCAGTTAGAAGAGTGCAGCAAAAGAAAAATCAATTGAACAATTTCAGGACCATTTGGATGCTCTGTTCGGGAACGGTAAGGGCTTCCAGGGCGCAGGACTGAAATTCATTTCCTCACCTGTCTCAACTTTGCAGTCGGCCTCCCTGGTCCAAGTCATAAACATATTTGACCGTTCTCTATGGGTCAGTTCTGGGTCCAGTGCCGCGTTCTATCACCATTGGGAATCACGCTTGAAGAATGATCAGTTCGCTCACGTTGTGTTCATTGTAGAATGCACAACTGATTCACTTTCAAGAGCAGAAGTGGAGCGGGCGAAAAATCAGCAACATTGTTTTAAACCGGCTTATTCATCTTTGAAAGCAAGCAAACTAATTGAAACGCACGCCATTAGCGGCGCTCCGAATGCATGATTTCATCTTCATTTTGCTCCTGGTTTTGGGCTCAGCCCTTTGCCAAGACCAAGTGGTACGCCGGGATTTCTCTTTCAAGTTTCGTTGCAACCGAATGCGTTGATCGACCTATTCAGAGGACAGGTCAGAGCCAACCATACTAGTTTGGGACTCAGTCCAGGTTTTCCCAAATCCATCGTTAGTCCGTTAATAGGAACATAGGAATGAGGAATGAAGTCGACAAATTTAGCTCTTTGAGCCTGCTCCGCCATTCAATCAGATTATGTCTGATCTCTCCCTGATCTCAAATCCACCTTCCCACCTCTTCCCTATATCCCTCCGTTCTTCTTTTGTTGGAGATATGTCTATCCCTTTCTTAAAATCATTCAGCGATTCAGACTCCACTGCGCTATAGGACAGCGAATTCCACAAAATCACCACTCTCTGCGAGAATAGTTCCTCCTCATCTCAGTTTTAAATCTACTGGCTTGCAACCTATACCCGTGATCTCTTGCTCTCGATTGCCCGTCAATAGGAAACATTTGCTCTGCATTTACTTTATCAATCTCTTTTAAAATTTTATATACCTCGATCAGATCCCTTGTTATCCTTCCAAACTCCAGTGAGTACAAGCCCAAACTGTTCTATCACCCCTTAAACGTCAACCACTTCATCCTGGGAATATATCTGGTGAAATTCCTCTAAACTGCCTCCAACGCCAACACACCCTTCTTAAAATAAGGAGAGCAAAACAGGGTACAACACTCCAGATGTGGTCTCACTAACGTCCTATAAAATTGCAACAACACTTCTCTACTTTTATATTCCCGATAAATGCCAACATCGCATTTGCCTTTTGCATTACGGACTGCACGTGCATACCGAAGGAAACTATTCGGCTAAGAGAACAATGTGAACTTCCAGCAGCCCAACAGTGTCTTGCTCAGCTTTTCTGATAACTCCTATTTTAAGCTTTAGTCACATCCATAAAATGAGTCGCAGTGAAACATTTTTTAAAGCAAATAATCATTTTGTTTCATGGCTTTCTTATTTTCCAAACAGATTTCAAATTGGTATATTGAGATTTCACCTCACACTTGTTGGTTTACGTCCAATAACATAAAAATTAGACAACATCAAATGTTGCAATTCTTCGTTCAGAAAAGCGGTTTCGTTTCTGCCAACGGCACTTCTCATTAGTGAGACCACGAGTACGTTTTCTCTTGCAAAAGTGCCTCCTGGGACCAGAAAAGACAACAGCCAATTCACCAAATTCTGTTGCGAGTGCTTTCACTTGACTTCCGGCAACAGTTATTCATAACCACCACATGGTTTATTTTATTTTTGGCAGTGAATTATATTGGATGATCGAAGATTAAAACTTGCACGAAAGCAGCCGAGGCTTCCTGACCAGAAATTTAAACAGAAAGCACCGTAAGCACAGCTGTCTTCGCGATATTTTAATCACCTTCCGAAAGTGTTGCTCTCTCTCTGCAACAAGATGAATGAGATAAATGGGAATATTTGATCGTGAGTTATTTTGCTAATATTACAACATTCAGATTAAAATATCGGAAACATTAACCTAACCATAAAAGTGAAAGATTACCTTGTCGAAATATTTTTGTTACGATCTGTGATTTTTCGAAGAAGCTACTTCTGAATTTATTTATTTTAATTTGCAGATTTATTGCCAAATTAGAAAAATAATTCCCAGGACCAAAGATGGAGCCAAGATCTGACACATTTCTCCTACCGGATTTAGTACAACGAGTCAATGACATGTCCCATGTCGGATTATTGGGCTGCGAAATTATTATTGCATAATGTTTCCCTGGCTGGGGAAATATTAAATTGTTTACTTTAGTTTTTCGACAATGACGTCACCTTTATGTCTCAGTTCAGGATGACAGTTATGCAACTGTATAACCTCGGCACACACTTACAGATGTAAACATATGAACACACGCTCACATATATTTTCATGATTAGGTGACATGCCAGTGCCGTCAAAGTTTTCGAATCTTCTGCGAGAGGAATCCCCACATTGCGAAAGCGAACGCGTTGAATGGTCTGAGGTAAATTTCCTGATGTTAATTTTAGTTATGATGTTTAGATCGTATTATTCTTCAGCGCCATATGTTATGGTATTTCAGTTTCGTATTGGTCAGTTTTCGTGAAAGAAACGGAGCATTTAATTTATTTGATTAGATTGGATTTATTATTGTCACATGAATTAACATACAGTGAAAAGTATCGTTTATTGCGCTATGCAGACAAAGCATACCGTTCATAGAGAAGAAAACGAGAAAGTGCAGAATGTCGTGTTCCAGTCATAGCTAGGGTGTGGAGAAAGATCAACTTAATGCAAGGTAAGTCCATTCAAAAGTCTGACAGTAGCAGGGAAGAAGCTGTTCTTGAGTCGGTTGGTAGGTGACCTCAGACGTTTGTATCTTTTTCCCGACAGAAGAAGGTAGAAGAGAGAATGCCCGGGGTGCGTGGGGTCCTTAATTATGCTGGCTGCTTTGCCGAGGCAGAGGGAAGTGTAGACAGAATCAATGGATGGAAGGCTGGTTTGCGTGATGGATTGGGCTACATTCACGACTTCTGTAGTTCCTTGCGATCTTGGGCAGAGCAGGAGTCATACCAAGCTGTGATACAATCAGAAAGAATGTTTTCTATGGTGCATCTGTAACAGTTGGTGTGAGTCGCAGCAGACATGCCAAATTTCCTTCGTCTTTTGAGAAAGTAGAGGTGCTGGTGGGCTTAACTATAGTGTCGGCATGCGGGGACCAGGACAGGTTGTTGGTGATCTGGACACCTAAAAACCTGAAGCTCTCGACCCTTTCTACTTCATCCCCATTGATGTGGACAAGAGCATCTTCTCCTTTAAACTTCTAGAAGTCGATGACAATCTCCTTTGTTTTGTTGAGATTGAGGGAGATATTTTTGTTGCCGCACCAGGTCAGCAGATTCTCTATCTCATTCCTGTACTCTGTCTCGTCAGTGTTTGAGATCTGACCCACTACGGTGGTGTCGTCAGCAAACTTGAAAATCGAATTGGAGGGGAATTTGGCCCACAGCTATAGGTGTATAAGGAGTATCGTAGGGGGCTGAGAACACGACCTTGTGGGGAACTGGTGTTGAGGACGATCGTGGAGGAGGTGTTGTTGCCATTCATTACTGATTGTGGTTTGTGAGTTAGGAAGTCCAGAATCCAGTTGCAGAGGGAGGCGCTGAGGGCCAGGCTAGGAAATTGGAGATGCGTTTTGTGGGAATAATGGTGTTGAAGGCTGAACGGTAGTCAATAAATAGGAGGCTGACATAGGTGTCCTTGTTATCTAGGTGTTCCAGGGTTGAGTGCAGGACCAGGGAGAATGCGTCTGCTGTGGATCTGTTGCTATAATAGCCAGACTGTAGTGGGTCCAAGTAGTCCGGGAGGCTGGAATTGATTCGTGCCATGACGAGCCTTTGGAAGCACTTCATAATGATGGATGTCAGAGCCACCTGCCGATAGTCATCAAGACACGCTGCATGGTTTTTTTTAGGTAACGGAATGATGGTTGCCTTCTTGAAGCCGATATGGCCTTCAGATTGTTGTAAAGAGAGGTTGAAGGTGTCTGCGAATACTCCCACTAGCTGATCTGCACAGGATTTGAGTGCTCCTCCCGGCACCCCATCCGGGCCAGTCGCTTTCCATGGGTTTACCTTCGAGAAAGCTGCTCTGACATCTGCAATGGTGACCACAGATACAGGTTCATCCAGGGCTTCCAGGGTGGAGGGCATGCTCTCGCTGAGCTCTTGCTCAAAACCGGCTTGGAATGCATTGAGCTCATCAGGGAGGGGTGCGTTGGAGCCGCCGATTTTACACGCCTTCATCTTGTAGGCCGTTATGTCTTGCAGTCTTTGCCATAGTCCGCGGGGGTTGGTGTGGCTAGCCTGGGACTCTAGTTTGGTTCGATACTGTCTTTTGGCATCTTTGATTGATCTCCTTAGATCGTATCTGGCTTTTTGGACAGACAGTAAGAAGTCTCACAAAACCAGGTTAAAGTCCAACAGGTGTATTTGGTAGCAAAAGCCACTAGCTTTCGGAGCGCAGCTCCTTCGTCAGGTAAGTGGGAGTTCTGTTCACAAACAGGGCATATAAAGACACATGCATCTTTGTAGAATACAATGTCGAATACTGAAGTCGGTAAATATACCTCTTGAGGCTGGTATGAGTCAAAATAGAGTAGGCTTCATTCTCACAAGCTTATGGGAGAACTTGACCCCTTGAAAGCGGAAACCAAAGTTCTCCCTGAACACAAGAAGTGTGGACCTTTATACATCAGGGTTCCCAATACAAGTCATGAAGCAAAGTCCAGTTAACAGTCCTTGATCATAAATTATAGTTCCTTTAACAGCTTCTGATAGTCTCTGGATCATGGTTAGAGACTATCTGGTATCCTTGGGTCATAAAGCACAATTCTCCTGGTCGTTGTTGTCAAGGTGCCACCTCTGGTCCCCTGCTCTTCCCGCAGCATTTCCTTTGAAGTGACTGTGTGTGATTGCAGCTGTCCCAGTGGGAGTCCTCCTTCAAACGGCCATTCTCGCACTCTACCATTTGATAGCTGCTTCCTTTGTTTAAATCGTACACAAGCCTATGGAAAAAGTAAGACTTACAACCCTACATCTACATTTAACTGTCTGTTTTATCAGAATGATATAAACAAGCAAGGGAACCATGAACAAATGGCTTATACTACTAAAAGTTAAAGATGAAACCAAGAACAAATGGCTTGTGCTACTAAAAGTTAAAGATGAATGACATGAACAAATGGCTTATACTACTACCAGGAGCAATATAAACAAAGGGGAGACTAGCCATAAGGAAGGGTTATGCTATGATGCATTCCAGATACAAAGTTCAACCTTTTAGGCACAAAATACATTGGCTACAAAAAAAAACATTAACCCTTTCCCTTCCTCAAATACACATGCAACCTGTATAGGTCAGTGTCGTCTGACTTGAACACCTCGGACCTGGAATTCAGCAAGCAGTGGATATCCCTGTTCACCCATGGTTTCCTGTTAGGAACACACGGATTTGCCTCTTTGGCACCCAGTCTTCTACACACTTCCGAATGAAGCCAGTTACTTTAGTGGCGTACTCGTTCAGACTGGTCGCAGAGTTTCTAAATAGTGACCAGTCCACTGACTCCAAGCAGCCCCGGGGAGACGATCATCCGATTCCTCAGACCAGCTTTGCAAGACTTTCTTTGATGGATTCTCCCGCTTCAGCTTTTGCTTGTAAGCCGGGAGCTGGAGCACAGCCCTGTGGTCTGATTTGCCAAAGTATGGGTGATTGATAGAGCGGTGGGCATCTTTGTTGTTTGTTTAGCAGTGGTTTAGGATGTTTGCGCCTCTGGTGGAAGAGGAGACGTGTTTGAACGCATCAGCCTATTTTACCTCTGCCAATTTTGGTGTTTATCCATAGATGTTAATGAGGAGGACTTGGCAGTTTCCACTGGGCAAGGGATGCCTGTTTTTAATTCTCGCCTTTTCTGCAACTATTTGCAGCTTGCAAAGCATTTCAGAGAGCAGTTACGAGTCACCTACATTGTCGTGGGGTTGAAATCACATGTAGAACGGACTGTGTAAGGATGGCGGACTTGCTTTCCTCAATGTGTTGGTCGACCAGGCGGGTTTATTCGCTGTTCACTCGCCGGTGACTTCCACCTGCATGGGTCATGCAAGGATGAAGGACATCCTGTCCACTCCACCTGACGAATGGGCAGCGCTCCGAAAGCTAGTGGCATTTGCTACCAAATAAACCTGTTGGACATTAACCTGGTGTTGTTACACATCTTACTGTGATATCACCCGACATGTGCACAGGCACACAAAACACACACATGCAAACGCATGCAAAATATACATGTCAATTGGCATGGCAGGGCTGCAGAAATCGTGAAATCTTCCACATGAGAGAAAATCACTTTGAGGGAATAGGACAATTGAATACTTTTGTTGCTTTTCCTGATGCGAATTAGTTATTTTTAGGTACAGTTTAACAAGAACGTTTATGTCAAAACTAAGCCAGTTTGCAGTTTCAGTACGGGAAACAACGCGTTTGACTAGGTGGTATCTGTTAGCGATCCGGTGAGATCATTTCCTCTTGGGTGCCGTGGACATTAATACCGATCTCTCACTGATTGATTCAGTGTCAACGATTACATGCTTTTAAAATTAATTGAAATAATTCATATTCAATTGTAATTAATATGGAAAACTTCTCAACTTAAAATTTGATATTTGATTGTACAGATGTGTCTAACTGAATAGATTGTTTTATGTGAAAGTTTGTCCGACTGTGCGCTTGCAATGGTGAAGTAAATTGACGGATTTGCATTGATGTGGTGCCAAAATCACGTCCACGGTTCGTCCGATCGCATTCCACATTAAACGTGTCCAAATTTGAAGTGAAGTTCATAACTTGGCAATCAAATACTAAATTAGGGCAGAAGGTCGTAACAACAGAAATTTATGCTGAAACATGTCTCGATTGTTTACTTGACTTTAAGGTCTGTCTGATTGGGACCAGCTGACCGGAAGATCGTCTTGTTCATAGTTGAAATAAGAGCAAGATATTTTGCAGTCAGTTGAACGTCCAGGAGATCATGGCTACTGCTTGGAGATGGTTAGATCAGGTCGTAGGATGGCTAGTTCCTGATACCAAACGCACAGGTTCAGTTCTCATATCTGCTGAGGTTTTTATGAAGGTCCGGCTCCTGAGCCTTGTCGTTCGCATGAGACGCGATGTTCCTCATTTTAAAGCACCACCAGTTAGCTCCCCCCACCCCCCCCCCCCCCCCCCGCCCCGCCCCGTCCCCCCACCCCCCGCCTGAAAAAGACAAGCAGTCATCTGGGACGAAAGTGGCTTCATTTTTTGAAAGCAATCCTTCCTTTTTAAAAATCCCTTCATGGGCTTGGCGTCGCTGTCGAGGCCAGCATTCATTGCTCATCCTTAATTATCCCTGAGAAGATGGTGTTGTGCTGCCTTCTCGAACCACTACAGTTTTCACCTACTGACTGTTGACAGAGACAGAAATACAACCAACATGGACTGTTGTTGATGGTCCCGCATTACATCTCAGATTTAAATTACATGAACAGGGCGGTTTCTCGCAAACATTTCCAATGGCTTCGATAAAAAGACATATGAAAGTTTTACTTACTGGAAGTATTGTGATGCGTATTTGTATTCAAAATTAAATTGATTGAAAACAATAATTTCCATTAACGAGATTCATACATCAAGATATGTGCCAGCGCCGCGCCCCCCCCCCCCCCCCCCCCCACCGAAAAATACAAAAACATGAGCATTCAAACAAGGCCATTGCTGTTGCTGCATTACATGGAATGCACTAAACTGATTTTTTGCACAGGGCCAACTACAATTGTATTTTCATATTCTAATCTTACAGAAAGATAGTGTAGTGAAATGCAAATTAAAATGACTGTAAGCGAATGCTGCACTCGCCCCTCATCCGTCTTGATTGTGGCTTCTTCATCTTCTTTCTTATTTCGTGTATTTCTTCTTCCACTTGTATCTGAACACGTGGGTTCTTTATTCCCAAAGGTCAAGGTATTGCTCTTGTGCAATTATGGACAGAGGCGGAAATTATCAGCCGATCTTTACCTGATTATTAAAAACAAAATTGAAAAGTGTTTTCGAAACAATGCACTTTATTTTAGTTACTCTTTTCTACTTTATACCCACACACAGTTCCCTATTTCATCCCGTCAGCGTTAATGTCCAAAGATCCGCAAGTACATTCAGCACGGCATTTATATTTCTAGACTCACAGATGCGCATTCAACTGGATCAATATCAAACTTAAAGGAACTGTCTCCAAAGATATCCTCTCATTGTGATTCAATGATAATTATTAAAATATCCATACCATAAATACAACCAGGGCCTAGGCAAGCACAATTCAGAAAAATATGTAACCATTTCCAATATTACAAAACCATCAGCTTCCTAAACTTGCGTTTATGCTTTCAATTTCATTTGGCGATAGTTGGATTCTTCTGTGTATGTGTGTGTGTGTGTGTGTGTGTGTGTTGTGTGTAATAATGTGTTACATCTCTTTTATAGAAAAGATAAATGTGAACACCTTAATAACAAAGACGGATTTTCTCTCATTAGATATAGAATACCATTTAAATACAAATACAGCTCTCGGTTATATATCTGAGCTGACATATTGAAACTGTCTGCATTCACTTGGTATGCAGCGATTTATTTTTTTAATTTTTTACTCCATAAAGTTAGAAAACCAATGCGCAGAGTGGATCCGGAAAACCAGAATTCTTTCTTTTCTTGCTCCAAAAACTAAATTCAAATTTCAATTGCTTCCAATTCATGGTCCCCACAAGAGAGACAACGAAAGTCCAAACTGACAAGATAAGGCATTGCACCCAATCATGGGCTTGATGCGACGCCTTAATGTTAGCCAAAAGGCTTTGGTATCCAGCCATAGCTTGCATACGTAAATAATTACCCTTTGACTCCTAATAAAGACGTGTGCAACGCTTGGGAATCGCACGGAGACAAACACATTAGAAGATGTTTGTTTGGATGTCCTCTGGAAAAGATGAAACTATCTGTGTTTTCGGAGAGAGCTGGATGGAAATCAACATTACATTCTTCTCCAGATCGTTATTCCGGGCGTCGGGTTCAGCGAAGAAGATTAAAGGCGAAATACTGATCAGGAGATCAGCGAGCACGACGATACCCAGTTACGAAAATGTCCCATGAGGTCATTGTGGCGACCGGACAGAGCAGAGGGTGCCCTATTTAATCGATTGAAAGACCAAACTTCCAGTAGTGCTGCTCTGAAATATTTCGTGCTCATTTTTCTCAAGTGAGAGGTTGAAACCAAACCCTTTTTTAATAAAAGCAGCTAAAACTAAGCCAAAACTCAAAATTGACGTTCGGAATTTATTACTTGACTTGCCCATTTCGAACCCACCAATGTTATCTCTGTATGTACTTTCAACGTGGTTTACGGAATTAAGATGGCGTTCTCTTACCTTCAATTGAAATCTGTTGCATGGTTCACAATTATGCCCAGCAGTCCAAGAATTATCAAAAAGCCGAGAACATGCCGTGAAATCATCACATTGCGGAAACTGTACTCTACAATGCAATATTAAAATATGTACATTTAATTGTTTATATCAGCATTGTCGAATGGAAGCAAATAGCACTGGCTTCTATAACTGAAAGGGATCCATACAATTGCTACTCTAAACTTGGGACCCGATATTAAATTCAATTAACGTACGATAATAACCTCAAAATACAATCCCCAAACTGAGAATCAAGTGAACGTGTTCACATAGTACATTCCACCTTGCGAGAGAGCCTGTTGCTCGGTGCCAGCGCCATTCTTTTGGCTATTGACTTTTCTTCAAATCTCAGAGGACAATGATGTCCATTTTCAGTCAGAATGTGTTTGCTCTGTTCTCTCCGGTCGGTTATGAGCAATGCCAATAAACAATTAAAAAAAAAATCCAACATATTTTTGGCTGGGTAGAAAAATCACAAAAGTGCACCTCTATAATAATAACGTGGGACACTACAAGTTGGGCACCCAACACCGTCCTCATCGATGAAAATAAAGCTCGCTGGTGAACAGTCTGTGATCGGCTAACTTAATCAGGACGACACATAGTTTAGGTTTTCTGATATTCGCCCTGGTAGGTTGGGTCGGCTCCTGGCATGGCAGACACGCTGTCACCAATACAGGCAACATGTACCAAATGCTCTGTACTTGCACTGTTATTCCTTTATTTATAAAGTTTCCACCCACAGTGTAATGAACAACTGTTTATTGGAGTAAAGGGTCCAAAACCGAAATTGTCACCAGAGGAGCATGAGAAACAATTCTTCCTGCTTCAGCATTTCCAAAAATTTAAAGAACGAGGGAATTCAGTGAGTGAAGTAAAACCAGATGAAAGAAGGTGTTTCCGAAGTTTATGTTTGGGTAAAAGAGAAATAGGTTAATAATGGTCAAAAGTATCTGGATTGTGGAGGAAATGCCCTCAAACGATGTTGGCTAAAGTTGCACACAGGAACGGTCCCAATTAAAAATGACTATACTAAAGCCGATCCAGTTCATTTGGTAAGAATTTGGTGAGAAATAAGCTTTCACTTTCGAACTGTTCGCACATCAACTTCCCTTTTCAGATCTTTTCAGGGACATATTCTCCCTTCTCCAACGACCATCTTGATTATTTTAATTCATTTTCATTGATGTGACATCGCGATTAAGTCCACATTCACCCCGTATATTCAAGTTTAAACAATTGCCCCTTCCTATCTAATAAATAACTACAGTTTGGAGCATTTCCCCCCACTCGCTGCAGTAAATGTTTCCAACCTTACCTTGCATGACCGTGTGGCTGACACTGGCGGGCACCTGAAGGGAGATATGAGATGCCAGACATGTATAAACGACTCCGTTCTGAAGAGGCTGCGCTTCTTCCAAAGAACTGCAGACCTCAAAAAGACCATCCACTGTCTCGTTTCTCACAGTTTCTATTCCGGCCAGAATTTCCACACCATCTCTTTGCCAGGAGATTTTTAAATCCTCCGGGTAAAATGCAGCCGTTTTGCACTCGAATCTTAGAGAAGTCGCTGAATTCTCTTCAATCGGAACGATTTTCAGTGGTGTTGGGGGAACTTTTAACAGGATGAAAAAAAATTGAATTGAAAGGAGAATATTCTCAGTGGCTTAACCTCGATACGCTTTTACACTCGTACGGCAATAACAGTTATCGTGCTTTTGAAACTTCAGACGTGCATTTATTGCATACAATGTTATCCGATGCTCAGCAAAAATGCCGGATGTCTAGCAAGCGATACACAAAGATGAACAATCTCCCAGACTTGATAACAACCAGCGAAGAAAGTATCACAGTTCGGAAATAAAGCAGCAGATCCTAGCGCGAAATTGTGTGTGGCAGCAGTGACCTCGAGTGAGATTTCGGCCTGAATATATCAGAAAGGGAGCACCAAACAGGCTGCACGAACATTGGGTTCTACTAAGGTTTTTTTTCTGCAAGAATCATTGACGTACTAAAGTGTGATGATTTGAAAAAATGGCCGCTTCGAATATTTAGTTAGTTTCAAAACAGATTTTTTCGGTTAATGTGTAAAATCAAAATGTGTGTGAAATCAAAATATCTCCGATATCTAAATCGACTCCAAACAAGATACTGTTGATTATATAACATTTCAGTGTCTATGCTGAAGGTTTCAATTCTTGCATCATTCATGAAAGGATCTTTCTCGAGGAGGGGCGAAGGTTCGATTATTTTGTAAACCAGGAAAGATTATATTTTGATAATTACATATATCTATATAGATCATAATACCCATACGGATGACTGAAACCGAATATGAAAAATAACCCAGGGGTTAATTCCAGGGATGAAAACAAAAAATGCTGGGTAAACACATCAGGTCTGACTAAGTTTTCATTTCAGATTTCCAGCATCCGCAGTATTTTGTTTTTTGAGCCGTAAATTCCAGGCGTGTGCTCTTCTGTAGCGTCATTCGGTCAGCTGAACGCATTTTGTCTGGAGAAGATTTTTCTTCGAGCAGTCCAAATTTACCATTTTCTGATGCGAAACGCTCTATCAGTCTGCCCACTCTATCCACAATCACCTTGTAAAGTTCCTTGTTAGGTTTACATAGATTTATTTATTATAATCAATCTGTTTAATATATTTTACTTACGAGGCCACTTTTGCGACATTGTAGTAGTAGAAAATTAGTAATTTACATGCATTATTAACATTAAATATTACGTTGGCTGTTATTCCAGTAAAGCCTCAGAATTCTTCAATTATTTTCATATGGGCTTGTTTTAACCTGCTGGGTAGAAAGAAGCCAGTGTTCCCTTGATCTCCTACCACAACTTTCGTCTGGGCATGGGAAGTGTACATGGGAATCATGAATTACAATAAGGGATCCCAGATGTTTATATGAATGTTCGGTGATATCCAGCCTCCGCTTTATCAGTTCTGACAATATCATAGGAAATTCAGATGGCGTATCCAAGAGGTTCAAACAAAAGCATCGGGCACCTTTACTGCCCTGCAAAGTCTCGAACCCGGAGTGGAATCCAGCATTGAGGGCAAGATCCTTCCTTTCACTGGGTTGCAGAATCCGGTTTGTGAAAAGTTTGGAATGTGAAACATATAAATGGACACATGTACCAAGTCTAAACTGCGGACATAGGGTTGACACCGAAACATAGCAAAACTTTGTCCATCACAAATTTCGGTCACAGGGGTATAGAAAGTGTTACATCGGCAGTTTCGAGCAGTTAGAGGAAAAAAAGATCTGGTTTGAGGAAAATTCGTCGCTGTGCTTGGGGAGTTTTCACCTGAGTTTATTATGAAGGCACTGAGAATGTTGGATCTTTACCAGGGTGAGAGGACTTGGATTATATGCAGAGACGGAATAAGCTACGGTTGTTCTACTTAGACGTGATAATGTTTAGAGGAGGCTGGATAGCGACTTTGAAAGTTCTGATCAGTTTTGATAAAGTCAATAAAGAGAAAGTGTTTTCAGTGATACAAGAGTCGATAACCAGAAGACCGATTTCAGGTGACTGGCAAAATAACGCAACGCTTCTGACCTTTGGGTGGAATTTAGCTACAGTCTAGTCCCTTGTAAATATTACCAAATTGTTCAACTTAAACCGGGAGCAGTTAGGAGTAAGAATCCCAATTGATTTTCGCCTCCTGATTTAGCTCAACGAACTTGGCACAGAGACGATTTGGAAACGGGAACCTGCAACAAAATGATATACCGTGAATGACTGGGCTGACTTCCATCGAAAACTTATTTCTCTTTGCAGTCACCTCCATTTTGGGCTCGTTTTGGTTTGTTACTCTTCGCAGTTCTAACTGCGGGTGTCACCGAGCACGCAGTGAATATTCCTTCCTTGTTCAGATTAATAAACTGATCTTCAAAATTTGCAAAAGGTTTGTCCTGTGAGGTGTTAAAGTTGATTCCATTGTTGAGTTGTGGCACCGTCATTGTGACATGAAGGAACGAGACACTAAAATCCCATTCAACCATCAACACAGAACACTGCAGAGGCAGGAAATCTCAAATACAAACTGAAAATACGGAGAATGTTCAGCCGGTAAGGGAACATCTGTGTCGAGAAACCGAGCTAACGTTTCAGATCGATTTTCATAATCGACAATGAAAGCGTTTTTTCTCCCCACATAAGCTCCTTGGCCTGCTGACTTTTTTCAAAATGTTGTCTCTTTATTTCGCATTTTTCCATGACATGATTTCGAATCTAAAATAACAAACACAGAAACTGTTGGAAAATCTCAACAGCTCTGTCTTCATCTGTGGAGAGAGAACGGAGCTAATGTTTCGAGACTTGACGACCGTTCGTCAGAGCAGGTCATCCAGATTTAAAACTTTAGTTCTGTTCTCTATCTACACAGGCTATCAGACCTGCTGAGGTTCTCCAGCATTTTCTGCTTTTGCTTCAAATTCCAGCATCCGCCACCATTTGCTTTTATTCGTACTAATATATCCACTGTGCATCAAGGTCAATGGAGGACAGTCCAGTGTTCTGTAAAAGGAATTCGCTCTTACTTTTCCTCCAGTGATAAAAAAGGATCAAATTGCATATATGGCGCTGAGCTGAAACCCACCCGTTTACAATAACACCTACCGTATACAGTAAGCTGGGTGCCAGTTCCAGTTTCATTAGATTTTTCTGGATATTTTACTTTACAATAATACACTCCGGAATCTGCAAAAGTCACATTCAGGAATTCAAGCGAACTACTTCCCTTATTCGCATCAAATCGCTTTCTGCTGTCTGGTTGGAGAAAGGATTGCTCTCCGCGTCTCCACCAACGAACATCGGGCACATCTTGAAATATGGGAAATGTGCAGAACATGGAAGCATTCGCGCCTCTGCTCACCTTCAAGTATTTAGGGATCTGAACCACTTCGTTCCAAGTTACTCCGGCGGCTGTCAGGAAAGTAACAAAGGTGGTGAGGTAACAGATAAAGAAAAACAACTGAGAGAAGTAAATTATAAAAACAAGCAATCGAATTAGAGAAGCACAGTATCCAATTGTACAGTGGGTAACAGCTGTCGAGTCTTTTAAATTAAGATTTGCTGTTGTGAAACCGGCAGCATCTAATAACTAAATGTACCTGGCCAAAACACGCCCAGAAGAGCCATGTAGTGAACTGTAACTTGTATCGACATGTTGCAAATAATGCGTTACTTGTCCATTTGCTGCAAATGAGAATGGTATCCACAATAGTTTGCGTAAGAAATAGGTCTTAAGGTTAAATATATGAAACATGTGACCACGACATGAGAGATCACATGACTAAAACAGCGTATTGGATGCGTTTACATTTCTCTGTGTGTGTCTGCGAAGTAGAAGCTGACCTTAATGCCAGCCGAAAAGCTGTCTCTTGAAGAGTAATGTTTTTCAGCCACTTTCTGGAAACTTCGTTCCAGTAATTATCATTGTCACCTCAAGTCCATCGACCCTTCATTCAATCTTGGAAATAACGATGCAGGCCGCAGGCGGCCCTGCCGCACTTCATCAAAGACATTCTACTTCCTGTCGGAGCACAAAATGTGCAAACCTTTCGTCCTGAGTACTTAGGGCCGAGTGTGATCGAGACCTCAAACAACGTGTAGCGACATTACTGGAATAACAATTCTGGCTAAAACTCCTGATCATCTCCCCATTCCTCATTCCAGTGCGTCGACGACAACAAGAGTGGATTTTTACTGCAACTCAAAGCGTCATGGGAGGGTTTACGACAGTTTTCACATTTATCACATCCACAAAGTAATTTGTTAGTAAATAGTGTTTCTTGTTAATGGCGTTTTAAGTTTTAAATTGATTTCAGTTTATTAGATTTCCCTCCTGCGATGCCGTGTGGCATTCGTTGCATTGAGTTTTTAAAATTTATTTATTCGTTTCACAAGTAGACTTATATTAACCCTGCAATGAAGTTACTGTGAGTCTGGCGACAAGAACGATACCCACCTGCATTTAAAGCTATTCTTCGTTCAGAAAACAATAGGTTTGCGCCTTGTCTATTGCACAATCGGAGTGGCGAGACCATGAGTACGTTTTCTCTTACGAAGATGCTTCCTCGTACCAAAGCAGACCACTGTGTGTCACTGTTTTTGTGACTAATATCACTTGACGTACGGCACATTTATCCATGGCTCGGTCATGGTTTATGGTACACGGCATATTTTGGCAGTGAATGTTACCGAATTACTTAGTATTAACGCTTGTTCTAACGCAGCCGAATCTTCCTGACCAGAAATGTAAGCAGAAAGGGCTGTAAACATTATTTAATATTTAATTTACCCAGCGCAGTCGTTTTAATCGCATTGGAAAACATTGCGCTATCACTGAAACAGGCTCAATGAGAGAAATGTAACCGTTTATTGTACAAGTTGGCATGTTCGCTACAACTCTCACCCATTTCGACAGATGCGCCATACAAAGCATTCTTTTTGGTTGTATCACAGCTTGGTATGGCTCCTGCTCTGTCCAAGACCACAACAAACTACAAAGGGTCGTGAATGAAGCCCAGTCCATCACTCAAACCAGCCTCCTATCCATTGACATGATGCAGACATTAGGCAAGTGGTGATTATCGCATCACACTCCTGACTTGGACCTTGTGATGATGAACACGCTTTGGATTGTCAGGAGGCGAGTTACTCGCTGCAGGATTCTTGCCCTCTGACCTTCCTCTGTCAACACTTCCCGCTGCCTCGGAAAAGCAGCCGGCATAATCAAGGACCCCACGCACCCCGGACCATCTTCCACCATCGTCCATCGGGAAAAGCCATTTAGAATTCATTCCTTGCACCAAAGTTAAAGTGAAGATCTGAGATATTTCTCATCATTGAATCCAGTCCAATATGTAAGTGGCATATGGCATCTTTAATTAGTTGATTGTGTCAGAATTTGTACAAATTTTTCCCCAAGTTGGGCTAAATATTAAAATTCTTCCTTCATTTTTCAACAGTTATTCCATTTTAAGATTACGCAAATTTAATATGAAATAATTTAAGCCACTGAGGCATCTGCAATGAAGGTCCGGTATCGAGGTGCGACAAAGCAAACGATACACGATGGCATATGAGCTGTCATGAGGTAGAGATGAGCCTTAACGTGGACGCTCAACCGTGAACTAAAGAGTTATGAGAAAGAATAGTAAAGATCAACTGTACAATTCTTTCTCTGTACCAATCCATCAGATTTAGCCAATAATTAGTAATTTTAACGGTTTAACCAGAGCAGTACCTAAACAACTTGAGTGAGGGTGAAGCTTAACTGAAAGAATAAAATAGCATGGAAACTTATATGCAAGGTGACAGTAATAAAGTGCATACAATATTTGTTTAATTGCTCCAGATTCGCTGCGTCGCAGGCTGCTGCCGTAATTCTCAAATATGTTGTATGCACTATGAAATAAAATATGGTTTCAACGCAAATGCACATGTTTTTAAAAAAAATTTAAGCACTACCACTAACAATATTAACAATAAAATAAAACAGACTCAGAATACGGAGTCATTGTAGAATGAGATGAGCAAGAATGTCTTCACACAGAGGATGGTAAATCTTAAGAATTTTCTGGCCCAGAGAGCTATTGATGCGCAGTCATTGAGAATGTTCAAAACAGGCATCGATTGATTTCTACTTGTTAAAGTCATCTAGGGATGTGGGGTTATTGCTGGAAAAAGACGGTGAGGTAGCCGATGAACAAAGATGTAATTATATGCAGGAGAAGCATTGAAGGACCGTATGGCCTACTCATGCTCCTATTTCCTACGTCCCTATCTTTCCAAGTCTCTATGGACCGGAAGGAATTAATTCAGATGCCGTCTGATATTACATGATTACATAATGGCAACATTTACTGCAATTATACTTGTTGTTGGCAAAACACATTTTCCTGTGGGTACTTGATGAAGGTCTGCCAGACAGTAAAGTTTTATGTCGAAATAATTTCAATCCTTCAAAGAGAGTAGCATATTTAAATGTGTTGCTTGTCGTTGTCTAATATTTGATTCTGACTTTTATATTTTCTGTGCTCACCCTGCTTTTCCAAAGGTGCTTCTTTTATGTTATTATAAAGCTGCACATCTGGTCTTGAACGTCTATGGGCTCAAAATGCTGCTTTTGCGACGGTAGGCTTTCGATTGTGGGGTCAACATGGTTGAAATTCATTATTTTTCCTCACGGGAATAACTCAAGTGTGCTACCTATTAAAGAATCATAAAATTAATGTAAATTTCGTAATTTGCTTCTGTCATGTGTCGAATTTTTTGAACCTCCTAATCATCTTTCCAGACAATAAATGGCAGCAGAATTAAAAATAATATCGGCGGCGCGAAGGAGACATGTTTGGCCTCACAGCAATTTTGAGAATTCACTGTTAATGTGTTATCTATTTTGTACAATTATGTTTGATCTGAGTTAAGTGATGCAGCCATGTAGGCAAGAATCAATAAAGTTTTGAATTTAAAAACGGGGGTTTGCAACAAGAGTTACTTCATTTGCCTTCACTGATCATTGATTAGTATCCAGGGAATTATTCAGATGTTCCTGAAGTGGTTGGTTAACCATAGCTCTCACTTTCTATATGGCCAGGTTTATAATTTCATTTGATGCTCAGTTCATTACCATCACATAAAACTATTAGAAATAGGCCAGTCCGAAGGTTTAATCAACCCCATTCTTAAACGTTCTTCGTGGAAATCCGCCCTGCTGATACACTGTGTGAGCAATTTTGGCATTGCCTGCAATGTGCATCTTTCCTATTTAACCGGATGCATTTGTCTGCTTGAATTGCTTCGTGCAAGTGCTAAAATAGGAAAGATAGGAATTTTGGACGAAGGCGTTTCAAGTTACAAAGGTGCTATCTCACAACAAACCAATTGTTTATTTGCAGACTCTCGTCTCGGGTCCTTGAAATTGTCAAGTGCAACATTGGGTTAGGAATCGTTAAGGATTCACAGCAGAATTTTCCGTCTGCTTCTCCCTATAAGAATTCACCAGGTGCAATGCGATCCAGCCAATTGCGCTACACCATTCTAATAATTAATAAACAACAGTTTATTGGAATCTGTCATCGGCAGTGCTATCAAGCCACAGTTACTCAGCAATACCCTGCTCAATGATGATCAGTCAGTCAGGAGCACTCAGCTCTCGACCTCATTGCAGTCTTTGTCCAAACTTGGACAAAAACACTGGAATCCAGAAGAGACGTGAAAGTTACCGACTTTGACAGCACTTTGACAGCACTTGACCGAGTGTGACATCAAGGTACAATTGAAGCCAATGGGAATAAGAGGGGTTGCTCACAACTGGATGGAAGAAAGACGAGAGTGGTTGCTGCTCAATCATCACCCCCAGCCATCGCTGCATGAGCTCCGCGGAGCAGAGTTCAAGGCAAAACCATCTCCGTAGCTTCATTAATTTCCCTGCTTGCGTCATTTTTTTTTCATTCTTTCAAGGGATGTGGACGTCGCTGTCTGGTGACAACTCGTAATTGCGCCTGCTCGTGAGCAGCCTTCTTCAACCTCCGCAGTACATGTAGTGTAGATGTACCCATTTGTCAGCAATGGGATATTCGCTGATGATTGCAAAGTATTTACGTCCATTTACATCTCCTCAGATAACGAAGCAGTCCGTATCCATTTGCAGAATGACCTTGGCAGCATACACCCTTCGGCTGATGAGTGACATTTCACATCGAACCACATGAGTGTCAAGCAAGGACCAAGTCCAACAAAAGTAATCTTAACGATGTGCTCTTGGCACTTAGCAGCATTACCGTCGCTGAATCTCAAATCGTCAACCTGCTGGGGCTCAGCATTGATCAGAGACCTAACGGCAACAACCAAGTAAATGGTGAAACTCAAAAAACAAGCCAGAAGCTATGAATTCCGCGGGGCGTTTCTCACACCCTGGCTGCAAGATAGCCTGTCTCCCATCTAAGAAGCACATGCCAAACGTGTAATGGCGCAGGCACTATATTCCTGGATGAGTTCAGGTCGAACCACGCTCAAAAATCAGAATTTCATTCATATCAAACTCGTAAGTTTGACGAGCACCCCATTCATCATCCGAAACATTAGTGAGACCACATCGGAAATACGGTGTATAGTTTTGATCTCATTTTTAAAAAGCATATATAATTGTGTCAGACGCAGTAGCGAGAGCGTTCACTCGATTCATTCTTGTGATGAAGCGCTTATCCTATGAAGAAAGGTGAAACAAATTCGGCTTATACCCATTGGCGATCAGAAGATGAAAGCTTATCTTATAGAAATTCATAAGACCCTGGGGGTGCTTGACTTGTTAGACACCAAGAGGCTGTTGTCAGTTGTGGTGCACACGAGAACTGTGGGTGGTCTCCATTTTAAAGAGGATAAGGTTTTTTTTAAATTTCTGCTAGAGTGACGTTAGTTCGTGGAATTGTCTTCCCAAAGGGCAGCAGAGGCTGTATCACTGAAATTATTCAAGACCAAGTTAAGATTTATTTGGGACAGATAGCAACGTGCAGTTGAGGCCATAACCAGACCAGTTTGATTTTATTGAACGGTGGAGCAGGCTAGACCAGCAGCATGGCTTTCTCCTGCACCTAAGTCCAATGTTTGTATGGCACAATGTTCCACTTAGTTAATCCCAACAGGGATGCCTTATTGTACTCTTCATTGAATCAGGGTTGGTACTGCGGCTTGATCGCAATGTTAGAGTGGGGAATATGCCAATACATCAGGTTATAGACTGCAGCTATGTGAAATTCTGTTGCTGCTTCATGCAATAAGATCATGGACCTTGACCTCAACTCCACTTTCCTGACATTGTTTCACGACCGTTGTCTTCCCGAAAGTTCGAAATTTGTCCAATTCAGTAATTCAATGACTTAGCCTCCACTGTTCTCGGGGGTAGAATGTTCCAAAGATTCGCAATGCTCTGAGGGAATAAATTCCCTTAATCCCAGACACATTGTTCTGACAGATGCATGGGGTAAGAAATTTCTTCAGCACATGGTTCAGAAAATATTTCTTGGTGTTTAACAAAGAAAATTGCAATCAATTATTCGCAGCTTCAGAGATCAAAGGAGTTGGGAGCTTCATTTACCGAAATAGCCTGATTCTATACATTCATCATTCACTGACTCGCCAAAAGCATGTTGCCCAGCGTCAATAGTTGATACATAAAAATGGATTCAAGAACTTGCTCTTTATTAAGAACTGCACAGTATTTTTAGCCTGTGGCAAGCAAACTTGTTTATTTAGTATAACAGCACACACTTAGACTGATACTGCGTTTGTACAGGAAATGGTTCCCCTATTCTTGAAGCATAAATTGACGCAACCTTGGAGTAACGATACTTCCTGTCAACTCAGCCCTAAATGACTGGTCATTTATCCTGAGTCTGTAACTCTTAGTTTTGTATTCCGCAGTAAGGGGAAGCATCTTTCAGGTACCTAGCCTGAGGATCTCCTTAATAATTTGTAAATTTCAATGTGCAATCCACTTACTCTTCTCATTTATGGAGAATGAAGGCCGAGTCTATTATTTTCTCTCTCATAGGACAACACCCTCATCACAGGAATCAGTTCATGAACTCGATTCCAGCCCATCTAAGCTTAGCGTAGATGGGAAGATGGAAATTACACACAGTCCTCCAGGAATGGTAGATTTGTGTCAAAAGGACACTTATAATAGTAGGAAACCTGTTGCAAAAGGGCGAGCATTGTTTCCTGCAATTAGGGACTTGCATCTTAACTTTCTGTGATTCATGATCAAGGACACACAAGTCTCTTTGAATACATACATTTATCATTGTCTCGCTGTTAATACAATTTTCTGCTTTTCATATTTTTAAATCCAAAGTGGATAGCTTTACATTCCCTCACCTTATATGCCATCTGCCATTCTTATTTATCACGCAGTTCAGTTTATATTCCTTTACAGCAATTTAGCATCCTCTTCACAACTTGCTTTGTCATGTAACTCGGTATCGCCTGTAAACTTGGATCTTTTACATTCAGTCCCATCCTCTGTGTCGCTAACATGCTTTATAAATGGTTAAGATCATGTGCTGGTCTTTGTGGTGCAATGTACCTTATAGCCTACCAACCCAAAAAAGCCAATATATTCATAACATCTTTTTACTGTCCATTGATAAATCTTTAAGCGACGCTTTTATAAAATGACCATCCCCCGATCTCCAGTTTTAATAGTTTAACAAATAGAGTCTCATAAACTATTTATTTTAAATCCAAATGCACCATAACCAGTAGTTATTCCCCAAGTGTCCGATTCGTTGCAACCGAGTAACAGCGCCAGCAACGCAAATGCTGCTGAATGGTGGTGGTGCTGGGGGTGGGGGAGGCTGGTGGGGGAGGGAGTTGGTGGAGGGGTAGGTGAACATGGCGTGGTGGGGAGGGGGTTATACTTTCTCCTAAAATAATTTCAAGAGGAAGGTTTTGGCTGAGGTGGACTGTAAAGATAGTGCAAGGGATAGTGCCAAAATGTTGCGCATTCTGGAAGGTCAGGCCATAGTTGTAGGTTAAGGCGTGGCAGATTTAAAACAAGAATGAGGAGGAATTACTTCACTCAAAGCGTCGCGCAGATTGCAATGGATGACGCAACACTAAACAAATTTCAGGAGGAGAAAAATGGGCTTTTAATTCGGGAAGCTGGAAATGAGGCCGAGATGAGATCAGCCATGATTTACTCAGTGGTGCAACAGGCTCGAGGGGCTGAACTGCTTATTCCTGCTCTTATATTGTATGTCCCCATGTTCCAAGGGAATGGGAAAACCACATGGCTTGGGATTGATCTATAGAGGCTATCCATAGAGGTCATCATTAGTTTATTCACTCTACCTCAATTCGAGCTGGACCAATTGGGTTTGGGCGACTCGAATTGCAGTGTCTCAGAAGAGCACAATTCCTCACAATGTCCATGGGTCCGTACCTTTCATGAAATTACTGGGAAGATGCGGATCTCACAGGCTACAATTCTCCGTAGCATCAAGGAGTGACCAATGCTATTCTCAAGAGGGTCAGCGATTATGTGTAAACCCTCCAGGGCACCAGGCGGAGACGTTAATTGTACTCAGGGCCATCGATGAAATAGGCTGTATAGAACATGCCACACATAAGTGGCCGTCAAGACCTCATGCACCATTCAGTGACCCTAATCAGTAAAAGGCATTCGTTCAATCAACGTCTAATTAGTCAGTGACCACCAAAGACACTTCATTCAATGTCTACCTGTCTTGAGGGCAGCAGCTACAATGACAGTTGAAAGTGGTACAGCCTTTCCTGCTACCTGAACGCCTTCACGTGTGGATTCTCGACGGTAAGATACAGTGATTCAATACATTGCGACTCAGGCCCATGAGCATCCCGTCTGCTGCAGCAGAGCGGAGTGAAATATAGTCTAAAGTACAGTAAAATGAGCAACCTTAAGCAGGTGCATTCCAGCCAAAGCACTTACAATTGCGGGAAATTCAGTTGTATGCTAATTCTACCTTACTGGCCAACAAAAACATTTCTGGGTCCGATATGATAAGCGGAAGAGTGTTGTAATCTATGGAGAAACCGCGTGGAAGTTATGTAACGTCTCTGTCGTAGAGGGATAGCAAAAACGGCTGCGATTAATGTTTTATTTGCATAATTTCGAAAAATATAAGAAAGGCTCCGATATTCCGTCTTCAGGATAGAAGAATTTATGTATGGATGCAAAGAAATAAAATGCAGGTGGTTGATTGTGATCGTGACTCTTGTTGATATATATGTGGCGGTATCGCACAATGTTGCAATGAGCTATATTTAAAATTGTACTGTTGCTATGGAGAAATGAAGTAACAGACCACAACTTGTTATTTGCAGGGGAGCGTCGCGCACCTGTCCCGCTGTTACAAATAAATTTGAGAGCTGCATAAACCAAACGGTCAAAATCTTCTCTGCACCGCGACAGTCAAATAGAATACGTGATAATTCGAACATGCTGACTGCCTGAAATATGTTGCAATACGCCACCAGATCAAAACAATTCAGACCCGAATTATACACCTCCAGTTTGAAACGATTGGGTCAGTAACCAGAGGCCACAGAAATATGCCAAAATAGTTCGAAAGGTGACCTGAAAGGAAATTAAGAGAATTCGGTTCAAACAAAGATTTAAGTTTTGGAATGCGTTACCTGAAAGAAGAGTGGAATTGGATTTCAGAGGGAATTTCTAAAGGCAGTTGGACATGCACCTGAGGAAGACTAATTTGACGGGTTATTGGGATAAAATTGGAGTGCGGAAATCGATTAAACACGCACAGGCACTTCAGGCCGAATAACATTATTCTGTCTGTGATCATTAGAAAAGTAAATCGAATATAAAATATAATTAAATGCAAGCAATCGCTGAACAACTTGTTCACTTTTTAAAAAGTGTCACGGCAGAACAATTAGTGTTGCAAATTTGATCCTTGTTGGAAAAGCCTATTATCAGTAAACACCGACAGAAAGGTTATTCCTTCAGGTTTATTATGGTTTAGTTCTTAAAACCAACTACGTATTCAAACTGTACGAATGAGAATACGAGGCAATCAGACCAGAGTTATTTTCAATCCAGAAGACGCACACATGCTTCAAAAATCATGTCTGAATCAATTGTTTATTGACACCCAGCTACAATGTAGCAGATTGAAATTAGATTACTGAAATTCAAATTGGTTAAAATGGTTTTGCTGTTTGTCATCCAAGATCAGATTTGATGAATTTGCGGGTATCGGGCAGCGGGGAGGCCTGTGTATGATCCTGTTTCTGAGAGACGGTGCAGACTCAGTGGGCCGAATAACCTCCTTCTGCAATGTAGAGATTCTACAGTTAGATTATCATGTACAACATCTGGGATGCTTGGTCGAGTTCTGGTGAATGATGGAAATGCAGATCATATTGAAGGTCAGCTGCTCCCGCAATGTTCTTTTTCTGTTTCCCTTAGATAGTCTTTCGGGATCAAGGGCGACTTGTTCCTACTGCAGGTCGATAGGTTCTCAGATGGTTGATAAGCCCAAGATGTGATCTGCAGACTCAGACACATGTGGAGAGGATGATCCTGAGGGATTGATTAGATAAGTTGCCTGGAGGTTACAGCGCTTTCTGCGCGGCCTCAAATGCGACTGTGCACATGGCGATGAATGCGCCCGATGTTCTTGGTTCATTACCAAAGAATCTTCTGAATTTTCGTTACTCAAAAGCCAGGTTCACACATGAGTCAGTCGGCATATTTGACCCATCTGCGAATCTTTCGGAACATCCAAAAAATGCGTCTGCTCTCCTCCTCGGGATCTATTCTGGGAGATTCCTGCAGAGATCGATTTCCCAGAAGAACGGTTATGTGCCGTCGGGCGGAACAAATTTGGAGTGATTAGTGCCTCGACGTTCAATATGTACCTTGGGAGATGATGCTGTGGTTGGATCACCATTCTTGCCACCGAATTTGGAGGATCTACAGGGGCATGACCGCAGCAGGACATGATTTGAAAACTGACTAATGAAAGGCAAAGGATATTTCGAGACGACAGGAAGCCTGGAAAATGTAAAGGGGTGGTTCTATTAGTTAAAGGTTGTATGAACACAATAGAACAGATTACCTCAATTCAGAAAACCAGGACGTTGAAACGATTTGGCTCGAGTTGAGAAATGGTAAATGTAAGAAGTCACTTGTGGGAGTTGTGTACAGGCCCTCGAACAGTAACCACATGGTCGGGTGGAGTATAAAGGGAAAATAATTGGAGCTTCTCATAGAGGTACGATGGTAATCGTGGAAGATTTTAGTTTACATATGGGCGAGAAAAGTCAGAAGGACAAAGGTAGCCTGATTGAGGTGTTCATTTAATACCTTTTGGAAAGTTGCTTAGAATAATATGTTCCGCAGCCAACCAGAGACAAGGCTATGCTAGGCCTGGTATTGTGCAACGAGATTGGAGCAATTAATGCTCTCATTGCGAAGGCACCCTGAGGTATCAGCAACCATGATATGATATGGGCAGCATGATGGCACAATGGTTAGCACTGCTGCTTCACAGCGGCAAGGACCCGGATTCAATTCTCGCCATGCGTGACTGCCTGTGTGACGTTTGCGCATTCTCTTTGTGTCTGTGGGGGTTTCCTGCGGGTACTCTAGTTTCCTCGCACAGTCCAAGGTTTTGCAGCTTAGGTGCATTGGCCATGCTAAATTGCCTCTTAGTGTCCCAAGATATGTAGGTTAGATGGATTAGCCATGGTAAATCACGTAGCGTTACGGGGATAGGGCGGGGTGAGGGCCTGGGCAAAATACACTGTCAGAATGGCGGTGCAGGCTCAGTGGGAAGAATGGCCTCCTTCTGCACTGTATGGATTCAATGAGTGAATTTTCCATTCAGTTTGAAGGATAAAGGTTGTTTTAAACTAAGGACAGCTGTGAGGGCATGGACGCTATGCTGGCTAAAGCGGATTGGCAAAATAGGTCAAGTGATAGGGCATCAGAGATGCAGTGGCAATTGTTTAAGGGAATATTTCAGAATGCACAGAATAGGGATATTCCAATGAGTGTGAAAAATCCAAGGGACGAGCCCACCATCCATGATTAACTGGAAAGGTTAAAGATGGTATCAAACTTTAAATGAAACCATATAATTGTGCAAAGATAGGTGGCAGATCAGAAGATTCGTAGAAACATCAGAAACAGTAAGGGACGACTAAAAGATTAAGAAGGGGGAACCTAATGCAAATTAGCCAAAATATACAAACAGATGGAATGAGCTTTCGTAAATATTGAAAGAAGTGAAGTGTTAACAAAGTGAAAAGTGTTACCATAGAAAGTGAGCCTCTGGAATTGATAATGGAAAATAAGTAGATGGAAGATGAATTGAAAAGTCCTCACTATAGAGAATGGAAGTAACATACCAACATCAGTTTTAAACTACAAAATGGAAGGAAGGGAGAAATTGAAAATATTTACAGTCACCAGATAATTCATACCGAGCAAACACGTTGGAGCTGCGGGCTGACATGAGTAGAGACCCTAATGGAGTTCGTTCTGGGTGTTTAACGAAATGTGTAGCGAGACAGTTGATGCATTGGATTTAATTTTCCAAAACTCCCTAAGTTTGGGGAAGGTCGTATTAGATTTAAAGGTAGCAAATGTAACTCCATTACTTAAAAAGGGAAACAGGCAGAAGTTGAGAAATTACCGACCAGACAACGGTCCTAGGGAAAATTTTAGAAGTTATTATTAAATAAGTTACAGCAGGGCGCCTGTATCAGCTCAATGTTTTTGGACAGTGTCAACATGGTTTCATGAAAGGGAAATAATGTTCAATCAACTTATTGGAGACGTTTGTGGAAGTAGCCCGTGCTATGGATGAAGGACAACCTGCTGCTGTACTGTGCTTAAATTCCCAGAAGGCATTTGATTAAGTGCCATATTAAAGATAATTGTGGAAAATAATTGTGCATGTTATAGAGGGGTAAATATTAGCATGGATGGAATATTGGCTGGGTAACAGGAAGCAGAGTATGGCATGAAAGGATCCTTTTCAGGGTGGCAAGATGTAACGAGTGTTGTGTCATAGGGATCAGTGATGGGAACTCAACTGTTCATAAGGCAATTTAGCATGGCAATCCACGTAACCTGCACATCTTTGGAATGTGGGAAGAAACTGGAGCACCAGGAGGAAACCCACGCAGACATGGGGATAACGTGCAAACTCCACACAGAGAGACATCCAACCTTGGAATTCAACCCGGATCCCTGGCGCTGTGATGCAGAACCACTGTGCCATCGCGTCCCGTCTGATTCATGGTGCAGGTTTCTTCCAATGTGTGGGGCCACAGTGAATGTGCGAGCAGATCTTGTTCCGGGCCAGGTCCACCAAACGCAAGCCCAACTAGGCCTGGACGGCTGGGGTGCACTTCTGGGCCAAATTGAAGACTTCACCTCCCATTAAGTGGGTACACAGCATTTGAAGCGATCTTCAAATGCTTAAATCATCAATCTGAACACATTAGGGAATCTGTTTACATTGGCACTTTGGTCAGCATCTTAAACACAACAATGCACAGTCTGCGAATACCAAAGGCACTTCCAATTTGCACTTATAAAATGAGATGGATAGTGAGCCAGCTTGAAGCATAGTTTATAATGATAATACGGTGCTCAGGCGCCCAGTGTACAGCAATGCTGCAGACACGGGACATTATGTTATAAGCCTCTGAGGCGGGGCTCTGCTCACATTCATTGACAGAGAAAACGACACTGTCAACATCTGAATCTTTTATAGTCTCATTTCACCAGCTTAAATTCAATCATTCAAGGATGTCTACATTCCAATTTCAGTGAAAGAGTGCGCACTTGGGTTTGGTCATGGATTTAGAAGGAGAAATCAAGCATGTGACTTGCAATTGAGTAAGACCATTGGAGGGCGAATGATGACGAACCCATACATACAATTTACAGAAACAGCCAATATTGGGAAGTGGGAAATCATGTGGCCAGAGATCGTCACCAGCGACAAGTGGAAACTGGTAAATGATGGCAGAGATCTGAGCGGGTGGCAATCACATGAGGAGAAAGGAAATCCTGGTCAGCAGACGCCCTGGGGTTCCTTATGAGGACCGGAGGAGCACTTCAACTCCCCCAGGCCCACAAGAAAACTTTCAAATCATGAAATGTTTTTACTCACCTGGGCTCTTTGCAGGTCCAGGACCCCTGTTTCAGCAGAGTCCCTGGGCAGGGTTAGCACTGTGAGCATTTCACATGGCTCAGGGTCAAAATAACATCGTGGCTTAAATTACACCATTGGGCCCCAAGTTTTGAATATTCACGAGGGCTTCACCTGCCAAAGGGTGAGGACTTATGCGGCACAGTGGCACAGTGGTTAGCATTGCTGCCTCACAGAAATTGGGACCGGGGTTCGATTCCTGACTTGGGTCACTGTCTGTGTGGAGTTTGTACGTTCTCCCCGTATCTGCGTAGGTTTCCCCCGGGTGCTCCTGTTTCCTCCCTCAATCCAAAGATGTGCGGGTTAGGTGGATTGCCATGCTAAATTGCCCCTTAGTGTCATGGGGACTAGCGAGTGTAAATGCATGGGGTTATGGTGATAGGGCCTGGGTGGGATTTTGGTCGGTGCAGACTCAATGGGCCAAATGGCCTTCTTCTGCATTGCAGGATTCTATGAAAATTAACATGGAAAAAGTGGGCATTTATCGAGCCATTCTTGGTGAAACATATTGACATCTTCGATGCAGAATACATTCTGTTTCCTCTATTTTTAGTGTCCTTTCAAGTAGTGTTCAACAGGAAAGAACTCTGGTTCTTCACCTGAGAGGGGTCAGCATGCTATAAGCAGGCAGAGGTTTTGCTTGGCTGCAATTGATCAGGTATCATTGGACTTCGAGCAGCAGAGTGCCAATGCTGAGGACGTCTATGGTCATACCCTGCTGACTGTAAACTACAAAGATGCCACGACTGATGAGCATTTTCTGCTGGTGGGACAGTGTGTACGCCCGGATATTGCTTGTAAGATGAGTTGCAGTGCGTTTGATTAAGTCAGGCTCTCTTGGTTCTGCCAATTTTGTATATAATACATAGGTATTGGTCAGCAAGACTTTTCAAATTCCACGCGGCAGCGCTCAACGTTTTTAATATTTTTCATCTTCGCTGCAGCTTTTTGATACAACTAAGTAGCTTGCAAGGCATTTCGGAAAGCAGTTGAAATTAAGCACATTGCTGTGCGATTAGTGTCACATATGGCCCAGGCCATATCCGGAGGGCAATCTGCCGATCTTAAAATACACTGGTGGACCAGATGTGTTCATTTGTTGGAGCCTCCACTCCTGTTCGCTCGGCAATGATTTCCACCTGCATATATCATGTGAAGATGAAATATTTCACTTGGATATCTCCCCAACATATAAAGCTCAGATTAAAACATGCAAATACACGCATGTTACGCATGCTAATCGACAGGTCAAGGCTGCAGAAATTATGCAAGATTCCACATTAGAGATAATCAAGTTGAAGAAAAACGACCATTGCGTGTGTTATTTGCTTTCCTGGTGCGAATTGCAGTTATTTTATTTCGGACACACTTCGCATTAACGACAGGGTTCATCTCAAACTAATCCAGTTTCAGTGCGGGAAACAACTCGTTTGACTGGACGGTATCTCTCTGCGAGCTGATGAGATCACTCCCTGCTTGAGTCATATTTATATTCAATTATCTCTCACTCATTGATTTGCGTCTCATATTCTCAACGATTACATGCTTTTAAAATTAATTGAAATATGGAATATTTAACCTTAATGGATATCTAAGAATTCTCAATTCAAATTCAGACATTTGTTTGTACAAATGTGGGAACTGAATACATTCACTTTATAATGTGAAAGTTTCCCCGACTATACGCTTACAATTGTAAAGGAAAGTAGTGAGTTTCCATTGACGTGGCGCCGTAAAGCCTACACAGTCATCCTATAGCATTTCACAAAACCAATAATTAATGTTAAAGTTATTAGTTGTAACTGAGTAAACAGGTGCTGTTTTAGACCCTAAACACAAAATAACGTTGGGAGGTTTCTCAAAGATATACTCGAATTTAAGAGCTGAGTATTGAGAAACAGCTGACCGGAAGATCTCCTTGTCCTTCGCTGAAATAATAGATGTTGTGCAGTCTACTGATGCCCAGAAGAGGGAAACAGAGTACCGGTTTAAGATTTTCTCCGGAAGTGAAGAAAGTGGACAATGTATCGTTTCTTCGTTTTTTTTATTTCGTTCATGGAATATTTACAGAGACAGGTATACAACCAGCATGGACTGGTGTTGAAGATACCGGAATGCAACTCAGATTTAAATTCTATGAACAGGAAAGGCTCGCTCAGTCATTTCCAAAGTCGACGGTAAAAAGACACATGAAATGTTTATTTACTTAAAGTAATGTGATACGTCTAAAAATCAAGAGTTAAATTTAATTTTAAAATACTTTCAATTGACGAGATTCATACATCAAGATAGGTGCCAGCCCTCCTAAAATTTCAACATGAGGATTGATCCACGGCCAATTGATAGGTGATAGTCAGCATGGTTTTGTGGCAGGTAGGTCGTGCCTTACTAACCTTATTGAGTTTTTTGAGAAAGTGACCAAGGAGGTGGATGGGGGCAAGGCAGTGGACGTGGTATATATGGATTTTAGTAAGGCGTTTGATAAGGTTCACCATGGTAGGCTTCTGCAGAAAATGCAGATGTATGGGATTGGGGGTGATCTAGGAAATTGGATCAGGAATTGGCTAGCGGATAGGAAACAGAGGGTGGTGGTTGATAGTAAATATTCATCATGGAGTGCGGTTACAAGTGGTGTACCTCAGGGATCTGTTTTGGGGCCACTGCTGTTTGTAATATTTATTAATGATCTGGATGAGGGTATAGTTGGGTGGATTAGCAAATTTGCTGATGACACCAAAGTCGGTGGTGTGGTAGACAGTGAGGAAGGGTGTCGTAGTTTGCAGGAAGACTTAGACAGGTTGCAAAGTTGGGCCGAGAGGTGGCGGATGGAGTTTAATGCGGAGAAGTGTGAGGTAATTCACTTTGGTAGGAATAACAGATGTGTTGAGTATAGGGCTAACGGGAGGACTTTGAATAGTGTGGAGGAGCAGAGGGATCTAGGTGTATGTGTGCATAGATCCCTGAAAGTTGGGAATCAAGTAGATAAGGTTGTTAAGAAGGCATATGGTGTCTTGGCGTTTATTGGTAGGGGGATTGAATTTAGGAGTCGTAGCGTTATGTTGCAACTGTACACAACTCTGGTGAGGCCGCACTTGGAGTACTGTGTGCAGTTCTGGTCCCCACATTACAGGAAGGATGTGGAGGCTTTGGAGAGGGTGCAGAGGAGGTTTACCAGGATGTTGCCTGGTATGGAGGGGAGATCCTATGAGGAGAGGCTGAGGGATTTGGGATTGTTTTCGCTGGAACGGCGGCGGCTAAGAGGGGATCTTATTGAAACATATAAGATGATTAGAGGTTTAGATAGGGTGGATAGTGATAGCCTTTTTCCTCTGATGGAGAAATCCAGCACGAGGGGGCATGGCTTTAAATTGAGGGGGGGTAGTTATAGAACCGATGTCAGGGGTAGGTTCTTTACCCAGAGGGTGGTGAGGGATTGGAATGCCCTGCCAGCATCAGTAGTAAATGCGCCTAGTTTGGGGGCGTTTAAGAGATCCGTAGATAGGTTCATGGACGAAAAGAAATTGGTTTAGGTTGGAGGGTCACAGTTTTTTTTTTTAACTGGTCGGTGCAACATCGTGGGCCGAAGGGCCTGTTCTGCGCTGTAATGTTCTCTGTTCTATGTTCTAACTCTCCATTCTTGTTACAGCACTTACAAGGAATGCACTGACTCATTTTATGCACGGGCGCCAACTAACAACTGTATTTTTATATTCTAATGCTGTAGGAAAAAAGTGTGTCTAAATACAGCTGAAAATGGTTGTGAGCGAATGCTGGATACGCCCCTGATTCGTCTCGATTGTGGCTCCTTCACCTTGTTCCTTGCTTCGTGTGTTTCTTCTTCCGCCTGTACCGGAACACGTGTTCTTCTTAACCAATTTTAAGGTATTGCTCTCGTGTCGATATCAACAGAGGCGGAGATTATCAATCGATCTTAACCGATCAAAAATAAAATTGAAATTTGTTTTCCAAACGATGCACTATCTTTTAATTACAGTTTCAATTTTATATTCACAAACAGTTCCCACTTAATTGCGTCAGCATTAATTTCCCAAGATCCGCAAGTAAATTCAGCACTGCATCTATATTTCTGGACTCATAGATGCACGCTCATCTGTATCACATCAAACTATTACTAACTTAATGGAACTGTCTCCAATTACATCCCTTCGTTGTTATTCGACTGTAATTATTAAAATATCCTTACACTAAATACAACCAAGACCGAGGCAAATTTAATTTTAATGAATATGCCACCATTTCCAACGTTAGAACTTAACATTAAGAGAGAGGAGGTTTTAACGGGCCTGATGTTGATAAACATTAAGAGAGAGGAGGTTTTAACGGGGCTTATGTTGATAAATTCCCAGGCCCAGATGAGCTGCATCCTACGCTGCTGTGGTAGGCAAGGGAATAGGTTGCAGCGGTTCTGGCGATAATTTTCTAATCTTCCCCGGCCAAAGCAGAGCCATAATGTGGAGATGACGGCGTTGGACTGGGGTAACCCAGTAAGAAGTCTCACAACACCAGGTTAAAGTCCAACAGCAGAGGCACGAGAGGACTGGATGATAGCTGATGTGGTACCGTTTTTCAAAAAGGGAAGTAGGAAAAGAACAGGAAATTACAAGCCAGTGAGACTAACTTCTGTGATAGGAAACTATTGGAAAAAGTTCTGAGGGACATAATTAATCTGCACTTGGGGACACAAGAATTAATCAAGGATAATCAGCACAGTGTTGTCAAAGGGAGATCATCCCTTACAAATGTGACTGACGTTTTCGAGGAGGTGATTCGGTGTGTCGGTGAGGGTAGTGCAGTTGGTGTATTCTACATAGACGTCAGTAAAGCTTTTGACAAGGTCCCATATGGGAGGCTGATAAAGATGGGATTGCCATGGGATCCAGGACAATTTAACAAACTGGATGCCAAATTGGTTTAGCGGCAGGAGGGAGAGCGTGATGTTGGTAGATTGTTTTTGTGACTGAAAGCCTGTGTCCAGTCGTCTTCCACAGGATTGGTACTGGGCCATTTGTTTTTCGTAGTATACAATAATATTCTGGACGTGGATATAGGTGGTATGATAAGTTGGTTCGCAGAGGACATAAAAATTGGTGGTGTGGCAAACTGCGAGGAGCAAAGGCTTAGAATATGGACGGGTTGGTTCGATGGGCAGAACGGTGGCAAATGAAATTCAACCTCGAAAAGTGTGAAGTAATATATTTTAGAGCACTAAGAGGTAAGGGAATGTACAACCAATGATCAGATCCTCGGGAGTACAAAGAATCAGAGGGACTTGGTGTGCATCTCCATAGATCTCTGATGATAGCAGGACAGGTAGATAAGCGGTTAAGAAAACATATGTGATATTTGTCTTCATCAGCTGAGGCATTTAATATTAGAGCAGGGTGTTTATGATGGAGCTGTATGAACTCTAGTTAGGCAATAGCTGGAGTAGTGTATGCAGTTCTGGTCGCCAAACGATAGGGAAGAATTGATTGCACGAGTGAAAGTGCAGAGGAGATTCAGCTGGGCCTGGTGCATTTAAGTTAACAAGAGAGACTGAATAGGCTGGGGTTGGTTTCCGTGGATCACTGAAGGCTGTGGGGGTGGGGGACCTGATTGAGATGAATTAAATTATGAGGGGCATAAGTATGGTGGCTCGGAAGGAACATTTCCTCTTAGTAGAGGGGTCAATAATCAGGGGGCATAGACTGAAGTTAAGGGGTAGGAGGTTTACAGGAGATGTGAGAGGAAATCATTTCACCCAGAGGGTAATGATCATCTGGAACTCACTGACTGAAAGGGTGGTAGAGGCGGGAACCCGCACAACATTTAAGAAGTATTTAGACGATCATTTGAAATGCCATAGCATAGAGGTCTATGGACCAAAAGCTGGAAAATGGGATTACAAAATATCAGCTTGCTAAAGTTGAATTTGCGTTTTCAGTTTCATTTGGCGAAAACTTTGATTATTGTGCGTGTGAGTAATCATGTGTTACATCCCTTTTATATAAAAGGTAAACGTTAACTCCTCATTACCTATCCGGAATTGACGGATTTCCACTCATTCAATGTAGAATGACATTTAAGTTAAAAAAAGGCTCTTGTTATATATTTGAATTGAAATTTTCAAGCTGTCGCTTGGTATCCCGTGATCTCTTGCACATGTGAAAAAAAATTCCATGTAGCACTGAATGAATACGTATGCAACCCTTCGCTGTCGCACCGAGACGTACTCATCGTAAGATGGCAGGTTAGGTGTCCTCTATGTCGTATACTATATGCACTGTTCTGCAACAATTGAAAATATGAAGCTGTCTGGGTTTTCAGGGATAGCTGGGGGAAATTAGCATTACATTCTACTCCAGATGCTTATCCCAGGGCCTCGATTTAAATTGCTAATCTAAAAATGACGACTCTGAGTTCAACAACGTGACGCTCACGCCTTAACAGTAATACGAAACGATTTGGTGGGGCGAGAAGATTGTGGGCATCGCAGCTAGACACAGTGCCTTGAGAAGGGAAGCAAAATAGATAAAATTATACATGTAAACGTGCTGAAAATTTCATCATGAGAGGCATATTTCCGAAATAAAGTACCTCTGCCAGATTCCTAACAGCATAATTTTAGCAGAGTTTAACGCAAAATGGAAAACAGTGCTCAGAAAGTGGCGTTTGTATTATAAATTTTCCAACCATACATAAAAATCGTGCAAAGCAGAAGAACGGATCAATATTGGCATGCAGTCTTTCACAGCAGCTGAAAGTGCAACGTGTTCTTAAAAAAACAACACGGGACGTTCCTAACCACATAGATTACTGAAATGAATGAAAAATGAATCGGTTTCAGCGAAGTAGATTGAAAACTAATTTCTGATCAGGACACGAGTGAGCTCCACGATGCTCAGTTACGAAATGACCAATTGGGCTTTTACGGCCAACATATAAAGCAGAGGATCTCGTTTTTCGTCGTTGAAAAAAGACCAAACCGCCAGCAGTGCTGCGCTGCAATGCTAGCCGGAAGTTTGTGCTCAAATATCTCAAGTGAGAAGTTGAAACCAAAATCATTTTCACGAAAGGAGATAAAACTAAACCAGCGTTCAAAACTGACATTCGGTGTTTATTACTTGGCATATCATGCCCGAAACTGAATTTAATACGAAAACTAATATAATATAAAATAAAAGCAGAAAACGTGGCAAAAGCTCGGCAGATCAGGCGGCACAATTTGGAAGGGAAACAGATTTAACGTTTCATCTCTGTCATTTTTCAGCAGCACTAAATATGAGCATTGTCGTGGTAAAAGTGGTGGCCTTCTATGTTGTGAGTTACTTCATAGCAAAATTTAATATCACTACCCGTGAGCCTTAAATTACCGGAGAAACGACGGACAAAAGCACATTTCCCATTTCCAGCCCACCAGTGTTAACTGTGTATATACTTTGAACGTGGTTTGCTGAATTAAAACGGCGTCCCCTTACCTTCATTTGAAAGATGCTACATGGTCCATCCACAATTATGCCCAGCAATCCAAGAATTATCAAACAACCCAGAACAAGCCGTAAAATCATCATGTTCCGGAAACTGTTATCTGCAGTGCAGGATTAAAATATACACATAAATTGTCTGTACATATGAATTATTGAATGAAACCAAATAGTGCTGGCTTCTGGACATGAAAGAGCTCCATACAATTGCTACTCTAAACTTTGTAACCGATATTAAATTTCCAAAGTCGAGCGAATGGAAAATACCCTCAAAAGACGCTCTGCAAATTGAGCACCATGTGAACATTTTAACACAATCCACTCCATCTTCCAAGACAGCCTGTTGTTTGGTGCCAGCGCCATTTTGTCGGCAATTGGCTTCTCTTCAAATAGGACACTGATGTCCATTTTAGGATATAATATGTGTGCTTGTTCTTTCTACCAGATGTAACAGCAAAATAGGTAAAGAAATCCCAAACAAATGAATTAAAAATTATTTTTGGCTGTGCAGGAAAAAACAGAAATGTTCCTCTGGACCCTATAATAATAATGTGGGACAGTACCACTCGGTCACACAACACCGCCCTCAGCGATCAAAATTTAGCTCGCTGATGATCAGGTTATGATCTTCCCGCACGGTTAACTTCATCAGGCCGAAAGTTATGCTTTCGGATTCTGATATTCAGTTTGGTAGCTTGGGTCGTTTCCCTCATGGCAGATGCACTCGCACCAGAACACGGATCAAGCGCCAAATGCTCTGTACTTGCACTGTAGTTTCCTCATTTTTAAAGTTTACACCCACAGTGCTAATAACTGTAATAGGGTATTGTTTATTGGAGTAAAGGGTCCACAACCGAAATTGCAACCAGAGGAGCGTTGGAAGCAATTTTTATGCCTTCGCAGTTTGAGAGTTAAAATAATGAAATAAGGAATTCAATGAATGATGTAACTCCAGGCGGAACATTTTTTTCCCCCGAAGTTTAGTGTTTGGATCAAAGAGAAACAGTTCAATAATGGTCAAAAGGATCTGGATCATGGAGGAAATGTCCTTGAACGATATCCTTGGCTAAAGTTCCACACAGGAATTGTCCAATTAAAGTGATACTGCTAAAACTGATCCATTTCATGTGTACGTTCATTTCATTTGGCAAGAATTTGATAACAAATGAGCTTTCAGTTTTGAGTACTTCGCACATCGCCCTCCCGTTTCAGATCTTTTCAGGGAAATATTCCCTCTCCTGCAGTTACAAACCATGGTATTTTAATTCATTTACATTGATGTGACATTGAGAATAAAGAACCCTGCAACTTTGTGTTTGAACAGCTGCCCTGCTAAATGTTTAATAAATAACTATAGGTTGGACGCTGCAAATGCACTTGCTGCTGCAAATGTGCCCAATCTTACCTTGAATGTCGATATAGCTGACACTGGCGGGCACCTTAAGGGAGATATGAGATGCCAGGCACGTATAAACTATTCGGCTCGAAGCAGGCTGTGCCTCTTCCAAAGAGCTGGAGACCTCTCGGAGACCATCCACTGTCTTGTGTCTCACAGTTTCTATTCCGGCCAGAATTCCCACACCATCTCTGCGCCAGGAGATTTTGAAATCCTCCGGGTAAAAGGCAGCCGTTTTACACTCGAATCTCAGAGAAGTTGCAGAAATCCCTTCAACCTGAACGAGTTTCAGGGGGGTTGGGGGAACTTTAACAGGGAAATAGAAGGTAATTTTTAATGTAAAGAACACATTGGCGTTTGTATGCCGCAACAATTATGTTACACTCTTAACAGTGGAAATAGTTATTCGCTCTGTGATTTCTTAAACATCGTGTTTGTATTCATTTTAGAAATAATTTAACGGCGCACTGCAAAGTATGCGGGTGTATCGTAAACAGCGGGACTGAATCTCGCGGTATTGTTCGCATACATGGAGGTACGCGACATTGAAAGGAAACATCAGGTCCTGGCAAACTATTGGGGTTAGCAGCGATGGCCCGAATGCAATTCATCTCTATGTGTATACAGATGCCTGGGCCACGCAGTCAGAACGGAGCAGTGGAGTCCTCTTTCGTTTTTCGCATAATGTACTTGCCGTATGTTGTTTTGCGTGCCTACTTTAAAATTCGTTGATGTTCGAATATTTCATTTATTACCACGCACATTATCCTCTGACTATGAAGACCGTGAATCGCCGAAATGTCTCTAATGTCAATAAAGGCATTATAAATGTTGATTATAAATGTATGGATTAAAATCTGCATTACAGTTGTTTACGGAACAGCAGTGGTGTAGTGCTGTTGTCACTGGAGAGACCCAGAGCCAGATCTGGGGACCTGGTTTCAAAGCCCACAGTTGGATAGTGAAATTTGAATCGAATAAAAATCTGGAAATACCATGAAACCAATGTCGATTGGCGTAACGACCCATCTGGTTCCATGTTTTCCTTTGGGGAAGGAAATCTGCCATTCTTACCTGGCCTGTGATTGATCTCAAATTCCCTCTGGAGTGGGGATGGGCAGTGAATGCTGGCCCAGCAAGTAAATGAATAAAACCCGTAAATGAATATAAAGTTCATACTAATTGTGTCAGCTAGATCGACTGTCACAACTTATCTGACTTTATTACGAAAATGTTTCGTTATTTATCCTATTGTTAAACGGGTAATTTTTAACTTCAAGATAATAGAACATAGAACATAGAACAGTACAGCACAGAACAGGCCCTTCGGCCCACGATGTTGTGCCGAGCTTTGTCTGAAACTCAAATCAAGCCATTTCCTCCCGATCATCCCGAAGTTCTCCATGTGCCTATCCAATAGCTTCTTAAATGTTCCTAAAGTTTCTGACTCCACTATCCCTGCAGGAAGTCCATTCCTCTCCCCAACCACTCTCTGAGTAAAAAACCTACCTCGGACATCCTTCCTATATCTCCCACCATGAACCCTATAGTTATGCCCCCTAGTTACCACTCCATTCACCCGAGGAAATAGTCTTTGAACGTTCACTCTATCTATCCCCCTCATCATCTTACAAACCTCTATCAAGTCTCCTCTCAACCTCCTCCGCTCCAAAGAGAAAAGCCCAAGTTCCCTCAACCTTTCCTCATAAGACCTACCCTCCAAACCAGGCAGCATCCTGGTAAATCTCCTTTGCACTCTTTTCAGTGTCTCCACATCCTTCTTGTAGTGAGGTGACCAGAACTGCACACAATATTCCAAATTTGGTCTCACCAAGGTCCTGTACAGTTGCAGCATAATCCCACGGCTCTTAAACTCAAACCCCCTGTTAATGAACGCCAACACACTGTAGGCCTTCTTCACGGCTCTATCCACTTGAGTGGCAACCTTCAGAGATCTATGGATATGAACCCCAAGATCTCTCTGTTCCTCCACATTCTTCAGAACCCTTCCTTTGACCCTGTAATCCACATTTACATTTGTCCTACCAAAATGAATCACCCGCATTTGTCAGTGTTAAACTCCATTTGCCATTTTTCAGCCCAGCTCTGCATCCTATCTACATCTCTTTGCAGCCTACAACAGCCCTCCACCTCATCCACTACTCCACCAATCTTGGTGTCATCAGCAAATTTACTGATCCACCCTCCAGCCCCCTCCTCCAAGTCATTTATAAGAATGACAAATAGCAGAGGACCAAGCACTGATCCCTGTGGCACTCCGCTGGTTACCGGTTTCCAGTCCGACAATTTTCCATCCACCACCCCCCTCTGTCTTCTGTTAGATAGCCAGTTACCTATCCAATCGGCCAAACTTCCCTCTATCCCACACATCCTTACTTTCTTCATAAGACGACCATGGGGGGCTTTATCAAACGCCTTACTAAAATCCATGTATATGACATCAACTGCACTACCTTCATCTACATACTTAGTTACCTCCTCAAAAAATTCTATCAAATTTGTGAGGCAAGACTTGCCCTTCACAAATCCGTGCTGACTATCCCGGATTAAGCTGCATCTTTCTAAATAGTCATAAATCCTATCCCTGAGGACCTTTTCCATCAACTTACCGATAACGGAAGTAAGACTAACCGGCCTATAATTACCAGGGTCTTTTCTATTCCCTTTCTTAAACAGAGGAACCACATTCGCCACTCTCCAGTCCTCTGGCACCATCCCCGTGGACAGTGAGGACGCAAAGATCAATGCCAAAGGCTCTGCTATCTCATCCCTTGCCTCCCAAAGACTCCTAGGATATATTTCATCAGGCCTAGGGGACTTATCAACTTTCAGTTTATTCAAAATTGCTAGTACATCTTCCCTCCGAACATCTACTTCCTCCAGCCTATCAGCCTGTGACACCCTCTCTTCCTCAAAAACATGGCCCCTCTCCTTGGTGAACACCGAAGAAAAGTATTCATTCATCACCTGTCCTATCTCTTCTGACTCCATGCACAAATTCCCACTGCCATCCTTGACCGGCCGCAACCTCACCCTGGTCATTCTTTTATTCCTCACATAAGAGTATAAAGCCTTGGGGTTTTTCTTGAGCCGACCCGCCAAGGACTTCTCATGCCCCCTCCTAGGTCTCCTAAGCCCCTTTTTCAGCTCATTTTTTGCTCACTTGTAACCCTCCATCGAGCCAACTGAACCTTGTTTTCTCAACGTTACATACGCTTCCTTCTTCCTCTTGACAAGACATTCCACCTCTTTTGTGAACCATGGTTCCCTCACTCGGCTATTTCCTCTCTGCCTGGCAGGGACATACCTATCAAGGTCACGCAGTATTTGTTCCTTGAAAAAGTTCCACTTTTCATTCGTGCCTTTCCCTGACAATTTTTGTTCCCATCCTATGCTTCCTAATTCCCGCCTGATTGCATCATAATTACCTCTCCCCCAATTGTAAACTATGCCCTGCCGCATGGCCCTCTCCCTCTCCATTGCAATAACAAAAGACACCGAATTGTGGTCACTATCTCCAAAGTCCTCTCCCACAACCAAATCCAACACTTGGCCCGGTTCATTTCCCATTACCAAATCCAATGTGGCCCCACCTCTTGTCGGCTTATCCACATATTGTGTCAGGAATCCCTCCTGCACACACTGCACAAAAACTTCCCCATCCGAACTATTCGACCTATAAAGGCTCCAATCAATATTTGGAAAGTTACAGTCCCCCATGACAACTACCCTGTGACCTCCACACCTATCCATAATCTGCTTCGCAATTTCTTGCTCCACATCTCTATTACTATTTGGGGGCCTATAGTAAACTCCTAACAACGTGATCGCTCCTTTCCTATTCCTAACCTCAGCCCATATTACCTCTGTAGGCAGATCCCCTTCGAAATGCCTTTCTGCAGCCGTTACACTCTCCTTGATTAACAGTGCCACTCCCCCACCTCTTTTACCAGCTACCCTACACTTACTGAAACATCTATACCCCGGAACTTCCAACAACCATTCCTGTCCTTGTTCTACCCATGTCTCCGTAATGGCCACAACATCGTAGTCCCAAGTGCCAATCCATGCCCCAAGTTCACCTACCTTATATCGGATGCTCCTTGCATTGAAGTAGACACACTTCAACCCACCTTCTTGTCTGCTGGTACCCACCTTTGACCATGATACCCTTCCCAGTACCTCACTACACTCACTGACCTCCGGACTACAACTCCTTTTCCCATCCCTCTGACAAATTAGTTTAAACCCCCCCGAAGAGCTGGAGCAAATTTCCCTCCCAGGATATTGGTGCCCCTCTGGTTCAGGTGCACCCGTCCTGTTGGTACAGGTCCCACCTTCCCCAGAAAGTGTTCCAATTATCCACATAGCTGAAACCCTCCCTCCTACACCATCCCTACATCCATGTGTTTAACTGCACTCTGTCCCTGTTCCTCAACTCGCTATCTCGTGGCACCGGCAACATACCAGAGATGACAACCTGTTTTGTCCTGGCTCTCAGCTTCCACCCTAGCTCCCTGAATAGCTGTTTTAAATCCCCGTCCCCTCTCTTACCGATGTCTTTCGTGCCGACGTGCACCACGACTAGTGACTGTTCCCCCTCCCCCTTTAGAATCCTGAAGACACAGACGGAGATGTCACGGACCCTGGCATCCGGGAGGCAACATACCATCCGTGAGTCTCTCTTGTTGCCACAGAACCTCCTATCTATCCCTCTAACAAACGAGTCCCCAATAACTATAGCTCTAGCGCTCTCCCCCTTTCCCTTCTGAGCCACAGGGACGGACTCATCGCTGGCGATCTGGTCACTGCGGCTTACCACTGGTAGGTCGCCCCCCTCACCTGTATCCAAAGTGGAATACTTGTTGCTAAGGGGAACGACCACAGGGGACCCCGCACCGACTGCTTCCTCCCAGCCCCTCTCACTGTCACCCATCTATTTTCATTCCCTGGAGCAACCATATCCCTGAAGCTTGTGTCTATGGCCCTCTCTGCCTCCCTGATGACCCTAAGCTCATCCAACTCCAGCTCCAGCTCCCTAACGCGGTCTTGGAGGAGCTGCAGGTGGGTGCATCTCCCACAGGTGTAATCAGCAAACACACTGACGGTGTCCCTCACCTCAAACATTCTGCAGGAGGCACATTGCACTGCCTTCACTTCCATCCCCTCCATATAACTTACTGCTACAAAGAAAAAGAATTGCTCCAATGGAACACTGAACCCTTTTTCCCCTTCCTCAGAGTGCACTGGGAAAGAAGTTTAAAAAGCAGGAACACAGAGCGGTGACAGTTTAAAGAGTGGGAACACAGAGCGGTGACAGTTTAAAAAGCAGGAACACAGAGCGGCGACAGATTAAACAGCAGGAACACAGAGCGGTGACAGTTTAAAAAGCAGGAACACAGAGCGGTGACAGTTTAAAAAGCAGGAACACAGAGCGGTGACAGTTTAAAGAGTTAATAATGTTAACCTTTACTCCAAGTGATTCAGAATGCCTGCATTTTTTAAAACCATAGATTCTTTTTTAGCTGTAATAGGCAATGCTATAGATTATCCGTGCAAGCGAATGAGGATATTGTTTTCTGCTGTCTTGTAACTTCCGTGTCAGGTTTGGGGAATTTAAATAGAAATCCTGATTTAAACAGCAGGAATACACAGGAACGTTCGGTGATAGTCTGTCTGGAATTATTGGTTTTGAGGAATCCAACTGGCTGACGCCAAAGGGTCTCAAAGCAGGCAATTGATATCTTCACTGTCCTGTATATCCCAGGACTTCGGTTGAAAAGCAACATTCAGGTTAAGATCACCGCATGCCCTCTGATATGCATTGCAGGAATATTCAGTGAAAGTTTGGCATCTCAAACAATGTTATCAACTGACACAAGCGTGCAGCATTGAGTACCAAGATAGGAACAGGAGTAGGCCTTTCCATCTTGCTCGGTTACTTTGATATTCAGTTACATTATGGTGGATAGACCTCAACTCGATGTGTCAGACTTAACTCCATCCTCTTCATACGCATGTATAAGAATCTTTCTCAAATCAAAATTTGGACAATTCAGTTTAAAAAATAATAGCTTGGCAATATAAAGCATGAGTTCAAAAGTTAACTGGTGCGTGAAATATTGAAAGCAATCACAGAAACCCAGAAAGAAATCACAGAAACCCTACAGTGCAGAAGGAGGCCATTCGGCCCATCGAGTCTGCACCGACCACAATCCCACCCAGGCCCTACTCCCATATCCCTACACATTTACCCGCTAAGCCCTCTAACCTACGCATCTCAGGACTCTAAGGGGCAATTTTTAAGCATGGCCAATCAACCTAACCCGCACATCTTTGGACTGTGGGAGGAAACCGGAGCACCCGGAGGAAACCCACGCAGACACGAGGAGAATGTGCAAACTCCACACCGACAGTGACCCAAGCCGGGAATCGAACCCAGGTCCCTGGAGCTGTGAAGCAGCAGTGCTAACCACTGTGCTACCGTGCCGCCCATTCAATGAGAAGAGATTAACACTATTGAGCTTTTAACAAAGGTAAATTCTGGGACCTATTGACATGAATTAATCGTTTACAAAAGATTCGACAGAGGCCGTGTTAAAATTGTTCAATGTTTGCACTTAGGCACTGATGTTTCGATGACAAGAAAATCGAGCAACTCATCCAATTGATTAATCTCAATCTCAGAGTTGATGCGATCTTTTTATGTCAGTATCACTTTCAGTAACAGTGATAACTGAACCAACTGCACTCGTTGGATGAAAAACACTTTATAACGTCACGAGGATAGACAGGGAGTGGGTGAAGTTGATCTTGGGCAGTGGTGCGAATCAGGAGACAGGCAATTGACGGCCGTTGAACCTGCAGGTCAACAGAAATGAAATACCAGCAGCGAAAAACGAATCCAGATTTTCATCTCGTGATATGTTCAAATTACATAAATCACACACAGCTGAAAAGCATCCTTTCCGCGGTACAGTGATACTTACCACACACGGTGAGCTGGGAGCCACTTCCATCCCCAATCTTATTCTGTTGATGTTTTACTGAACAGTGATACATTCCGGAGTCTGCAACACTCGCATTCAGAACTTCAAATGAACTACTGCCCTTCTTTAGATAAATTTTCTTTCTGCTGTCTGGTTCCAGAACAGATTCCTCGCCCCGTTTCCACCAAGAACCTTCAGGAGCGTCTTCAAATATGGGAAATGTGCAGAACATGGAAACATTGTCAGCCCTGGCAACCGTCAAATGTTTAGGGAACTGATCCACGTTGCTCCATGTTACTTTCGCACCTATAAAAAAAGAACGGCGATGAACTGTATGCGTCAAAGAAAACAAAAACTAAGATAAGTAAAGTACAAGAACAATTAAGAAGCACCAACGATCGAATTGGAGCTGTAACGCATCTAATTTTTAACGTAGAACCTTTGCGAATATTCTAAAATAGAAATTAAGGTATTCTGAATGGCAACATATAACAAGCAACAGTACCTGTCCAGACCATCCACAGAAGAACCATACACTGAACTGCAGTTCTCAGCGACATACTGTAAAATGAAGAATAAACGTTTGCCACTCGCAGCAAATAACAACGATGCCTTGAATGATTTGGTAAAGAAATTGATTGCATGTACAAAGAAACGGAATGTGTGACCATGACACGAGATATCACATGGCTAAAGTTGTGTATTGTGATCGGTAATGGTGAGAGTCCGGGAAGTCGGAGGTCTCCTCCTAAGCGTTCGAAGTTTCCATGCGAAAAGCAATGCTTTTTCATCCGCTCCTGTATCACTATGTTCTAATAATCTTCTTCGTCAACATCTACCGTTGATCATTCCTCAAAATGTCGATTCAGACCGCAGGAGTGGGCAATTCTGCAGCATCTCATCTAAGGGGTTTGTCTTCGTGCAAGAGGATAGGCAGTGTAAGTGAGCAAATAAATAGCCTTGGGCGCTCTGAGCGAAGTGCCATCCAGATCTCCACCAGCCTCCGCGCATCCAGAATTCTCGCAAAAATCTCAGGAATAGCAATTCGGATTAATCATCCCGCTCATCTGTCTTTCTCTAGACCAGAATTGCTGAGGCAAATTTTAGCTTCATTCAACCAGAGCTGAAAATTTGGCCCAAATCCACGTGCTTCAGTCCAGCAGCGAAGAATGTTCATGAAAATGTTTAGTGATAGCTGCGCATGGAGCTGCGAGCAGAAGCGAAGGAAAACGACACATTCAGATGATTGCAAAGAGATATGAAACTTTAACGAAGTAAGGACCAGACATTCAGCCTGTGGTAGGTTCCTGCTTTGTGTCGATTTAGTAGATCTGAATCAAAAAGCTAGCATGATATTATGAGTCGTGCTTCTCGCAACATGTCAGCTGGACTAACCTTTATTAATCGGTGGATAGGGTTGAGCTGTAGCGCATTTCCACTCCAAACGTCAGATATCTCTGATCTTGTGCTGTTCCTTTAAACCTCTTGTCTCCATGGATATCGAAGGAAATAAAGGAGGGTATCAAATTGAAAGAAAATGCATACAAAGTGGCAAAGATGAGTGGGAACCTAGAGGATTGGGATCAGCAGAAAGCCACGAAAAAAGCTATAAAGAAAGGTAAGATGGATTATGAGAGTAAACTAGCTCAGAATATAAAAACAGATCCAAAAGTTTCCACAAATATATGAAACGAAAAAGAGTGGCTCAAGTACACATTGGTCCTTTACAGGACGAGAAGGGGGATGTAATAACTGGAAATGAGAAAAAGGCTGAGGCATTGAACAGGTATTTTGTGTCAGATTTTACAGTGAAAGATGCAAGTAAGATGCCAAACATTGATGACAGGAAGGCTATGGCAGGTGAGAACCGAGAAACTGTCATCATCATGAAGGAGGTAGTGTTGGGCAAGTTAATGGGGCTCAAGGTAGACAAGTCTCCTGGTCCTGATGGAATGCATCCCAGGGTACTAAAAGAAATGGTGGGAGAAATAGCAAATGCACTAGTAGTAATTTACCAAAATTTGCTGGACTCTGGGGTGGTTCCCGCAGATTGCAAAACGGCAAATGTGACGCCACTGTTTAAAAAAGGAGGTAGACAAAAGGCAGGTAACTATAGGCCGGTTAGCTTATCTTCTGTAGTAGGGAAAATGCTTGAATCTATCATCAAGGAAGAAATAGCGAGACATCTGGATATAAATTGTCCCATTGGTAAGACGCAGCATGGGTTCATAAAGGGCAGGTGATGTTTGACTAATTTGGTGGAATTCTTTGAGAACATTACATGTGCAGTGGACAATGGGAAGCCTGTGGATGTGGTGTATCTGGATTGCCAGAAGGCATTTGACAAGGTGCCGCACCAAAGACAGTTACATATGATAAAGGTGCTCAGTGTTACGAGTAATGTATTAGCATGGATAGAGGATTGGTTCACTAACAGGAAGCAAAGGGTGGGGGTAAATGGGTGTTTTTCTGGTTGGCGATCAGTGACTAGTGGTGTGCCCCGGGGATCAGTGTTGGGACCGCAATTGTTTACGATTTACATAGATGATTTGGACTTGGGGACCAAGTGTAGTATGTCAAAATTCGCAGATGACACTAAGATGGGTGGAAGAACAAAGTGTGCAGAGGACGCTGAAAATCTGCAAAGGGATATAAATAATCTAAGTGAGTAGGCGGGGGACTGGCAGATGGAGTACAATGTTGATAAATGTGAGGTCATCCAGTTTGGTAGGAATAACAGCAAAATGGATTATTATTTAAATGGTAAAAACTTGCAACATGCTGCTGTGCAGAGGGACCTGCGTGTCCTTGTGCAGGAATCTCAAGGAGTTGGTTTTCAGGTGCAGCAGGCAATTAAGAAGCCAAATGGAATTTGTTAGAGGGATGGAGTTTCAAAACAGCGAGATTATGTTGCAGCTGTATAAGGTGCTGGTGAGGCCACACCTGGAGTGCTGTGTACAGTTTTGGTCTCCTTACTTGAGAAAGGATATGCTGGCACTGGAGGGGGTGCAGAGGAGATTCACTAGGTTGATTCCGGAGTTGAGAGGGTTGGCTTACGAGGAAAGACTGACTCGACTGGGGCTATACTCATTGGAATTCAGAAGAATGAGGGGCGATCATATAGAAACATATAAGATTATGAAGGGACTAGATAAGATAGAAGCAGGGAAGTTGTTTCCACTGGCGGGTGAAACTAGAGCCAGGGGGCATAGCCTCAAAATAAGGGGAAGCAGATTTAGGACTGAGTTGAGGAGGAACTTCTTCACATAAGGGGTTGTGAATCTGTGGAATTCCCTAACTATAGGCCGGTTAACTTAGCTTAACTTCTGTAGTAGGGAAAATGCTTGAATCTATCATCAAGGAAGAAATAGCGAGACATCGGTATATAAATTGTCCCATTGGTAAGACGCAGCATGGGTTCATAAAGGGCAGGTGATTTTTGACTAATTTGGTGGAATTCGTACAATGTTAGGAGTATTTTGTCTTGAGGTACGTGCTGTTCTCCTTGACGTTTCGTTACAACTCACTGCGTTACTTCCCCTTTTCAGGGAACAGATTAGAGTACACAATAATAGTTTAGGACTGGAGTCATATGTAGTCCAGAGGCCATGTATGTTTCTCTAACGGAAAGATGATTAGCAAAACGCTTCGACTATAGGGGAAGCAGGAATAGCACATTGGGGCTGTGGTATTGCCACTCGTATTCCAGAGACCCAGGATAATGTGCCGAGGACCAGGGTTCGAATTGGAGCGCAGCCGATGAAGTCAATTTGAATTAAATGATTAAAGAAAATCTGGAATTAATGTTCTAATGCCAGCCATGAAACTATTCATTGTTAGTTGTTGTAAAACTCTTCTGGATCACGAATGGCATTTAGGGAAGGAAATCTGCCGCTTTTACCCGGTTTCGCGACATGTGACCTGAAGTCCACAACAATATGGTTGACTCTAAACAGCCCTCAGAAATGACCTAGCATGCCATGCAGTTCAAGAGTAATTAGCAAAGGCTTAGCCAGCGACACCCACATCCAAACAATAAAAAAACCAACAGTTTGCCTGAAACATACTTTTCCAAATCATGCTGCCAGTTGTATTTTTAAGTCTGATTTCAAATTCTCCACTTCAGATCTCCAGCAACGTTCGTTGGATTGAGGCTAGTCGCACAAACATGACACAACCACAGTTTTTGCAATTCTTCGTTCAGACAACAACAGGTTAGTGTTCTGTTCGTGGCACAACTTCAATGGCAAGACCGCGAGCACGCTTCTCTTGCGAAAGCCCATTCTCGCACCAGGACATACAACTGCCAATTCGCTTCTTGTTTTTTGCGACTGATACCATTGGATTTACGGCTTATTTCTTCATAACCAGTACACGGTTTATGGTATACGGCTGTTTGGCAGCGAGTTTTACCGGATGACTTAATATTAACAATGGCACGAAGAGAACTGAGGCTTCCTGACCAGAACTCTAAAGCGAAAGGATTGTAAACACATATATCTCCGCGGCACAACCGATTTAATCACATTCTGAGACATTGCCGCATCACCACAATAGGATGAATGGGATCAATGCAACATCTTATTGTGCAAGCTCTCTTCCCGATTTTGCAACATTCAAATCAAAATATCAGAAACATCGTTCCAATAAAAGCAGTAGAACATTACGCTAGTTGGCTTTGAGTAATACATTTCTAGACCGCCCATCTTTATCTTTACACATTCATTTCTACCACTGAATTATTTTGTAACCTGTCATTTTGATAGAGGTTAATCGCTAACTTCTGCTTTCTTTTTGTTTAGTTTGCAGATATATTCGCAAATTGGAAAACTGTAGAACATTCATTCAGAGCACGAAACATAACGTCAATTCCTGAAACGTTCCTCACCATCGAATTTACCACTTTCAACCTGTCAGTGGTAAATACCATGTCGGATCAGTTGACTGTGCCAGTATTTTTACAAAACACAGCTTGGACCAAATACTGAAACACTTGCTTTATATTTCAACAGTCAGTCAACCTTAGGCTCGCAATAAGATTGGCATGAGGTTGTTCAAGCTGGTGCTTTCCACTGAGGTATGATATTGTGGGTGCCACAAAGCAAACGACACAAATGGTTCATGAGCTGTTATGAAGTGGGTAGAACTTTAATTTAGATGCTCAATCGTGGAATAGAGTTGAGGAAGGCAGAGCAAGGATCAACTATACCATTCCTAGTTATTTCCGTGTACCAATCCACCCAGTTTTAAACAATAATGAATCGTTTACCAATTAAAGCAGAGCAGTATATAAACAACATGAGGAAGTGTGAAGTTTCCCTCAAGGAATCAAACTATATCTAAATTAAGTGGCATTCATATATTAAGAATTTTTTTTAGTTTATTTCTTAGTGTCACAGGTAGGCTTACATGAACACGGCAATTAAGTTACTGTGAAAATTCCCTGGTCGCCACACTCCGGCAACTGTTCGGGATGTGCAAGATTACAAAAGTTTTGTTCCGTGTATACAATATTAGTGTAATTGTTCCAGATATTCTGCGTCGCAGGCGACTCGCTTTAATGTCTCTGGGATGTCCAGCTGATATGCAAATCCACAACGGAAGTTCACTACTCATCAGTTGCTCATTACACTTCTGCATGAAAATGTGTAGAAATTGCTGGAATCTTTGGCTGCATGTTTATTATTTTGGTCTAATTTCAAAAATATTGCGTGCAAAATGAAATAAGTAAAAATATAGATCCTACCCATATGCCAGTCTGTTCTTTACTTAATTACTAATATTAATGATGATTTTCGCTTGTGAGGGTGGGTAGTATCCGTGACGGTGGATGCCGGCCGATAGGAGCAGAATATGCTGCTTCAGAATAAGGATAGGCATTTTAGGACTAAGATGAGGAGTAATTTCTTCACTCAGAGCGTTACAAATCTTGAGAATGCTCTACCCCGGAGGACTCGGTCAGTGAGGCTGCTCAAAACAGACACCAATAGATTTCTAAACAGTGAAGGTATGAAGCAACATTTGAGCCCTGACGAAGGGTCATCCAGACTCGAAATCTTAGCTCCATTCTCTCTCCAAAGATGTCGTCAGGTCTTCTGAGGTACCCCAGCATTTTCTGCTTTTGTTCCAGATTCCAGCGTCCGCAGTATTTTGCCTTTGTGTTAAGGAATATGGGGATCGTGCGAAAAATGACCATGAGACGGACGATCAGCCATAATCTCATTAAATGGAGCGGCAGGCTCGAAGAATTGAATGGCCTATTCCTGTGTCCTATGTCCCTATGTGTGTATCTTCCTACGAACCAGAATGTATTTAATTCAACTGTTAATTAATATACTTTACAAGATTGTAGTCTAGTGTTATTCACTGCAATTATAATTGTTGTTTGGCAATTTATAATATTCACCTGTATTTTCCATTGGGTACTTGTTATTGATCTTCTTAACTGTAAAGTTTTATACCGGAAAATTTTCACCTCGGCAGAGATACTAATATATTTAAGTATATTGCGAGTAACCACGAACAACTCAGAAAATTGATTATGACTTTGACCCTTCTGTTCTTGCTTTTGCTTTCTAGAAATTGTTTCGTTTATGTAATTGTATATTTGCACGACTGGCCTTGGAATTCCATGTGCTCATCTAAACAGCTATTGGTGGCAGTAGTCTTTTCGATTGAGCAGGTCAACATAGCTGGGCTCAGGATAAGAATGTAAATTCATTAATTTTCTTCTGCCATAGGTCGATTTATTTGCCCACGTTTAATTTTTTCAGATGATAACAGGGCAGTAGAATTAAAAGTAGTATAGGCGGTGGGGAGGAGACAGTAATTTTCTAAACGCACTGTTGTCGTGCTGCTAATTTTTTTCAACTGTCTTTGAATTGATGTTATTACGCGTGTTTTCAGCCATGCCGGTGAGAACACATGTAGCTTTGATTTTATAAACGGGGCTTTGGACGAGAGCTACTTCAATTGCTTTCGCTGCTGATTGGAACAGTACCCAGATAATTATTTATTGACTCTGTCGTGAGTGTTTAAACCATAACTCTCACTTCGTAAATGGCTAGGTTTACATTTGATCTGATGTTCAGTTCATTGCTGCCACATAAAATGATTAGAAACAGGCCAGTACCAAGTTTCAAATCAAGCCCATTCTTAAATGTGATCTGCGGCAATATGTCCTAAATTTAAAAGTTATTAAGTGAGTGAAATTTGGGCATTACTTTCAATTTGTCACCTCTTCAAACGGACGCATTTATCCGTCCGTTTAAATTGCTCCATGCAAGGCTAAAATAAGAAAGAGAGCAACTTTGGACGAATGCGTTCCAATTTTCAAAGATACCATCTCACAGCAAAATTGCAGCTCTATTTGTTTGCAGACTTTTGTTTAGGGTCCTTGGAACTTGCCTGTGCAGCATTGGGTTATAAATCATTAAACATTCACGTCATTTTTTCCAGTCGGCATTTTTTCCCACAACCGTTAACTGACTTCGCGGGAGTAATACTAGCCGCCCAATTGCATCCTATCATTCTACACTAAATCATCGAAACTGTAACGCAGTCTGTCATCAACAGTGCGGCTAAGCGACAGTTATTCATCAATGTTCTGGTGCCCAGTTTGGCTTCCTTGCCGGGAGCAGCCGGCTCTCAGTCTCATTGCAGACTTTGTCCAAACTTGACAAAAGCGCTGAATTCCAGAGTGACTGACTTTGACAGCACTTGACAGAATGTGGCATCATAGACCCCTGGTAATTTTAAAGTCGATTGGAACACGAACGAAAACTCTTAACAGGATGGAATCATATCTAGCTGGAAGAAAGTTGGCAATGATTTTTGTAGTTCAATCGTCATACGCCAGGGATCGCTGCAGGAGATCCACAAGTTAATGTTCTGAAACCATCTTCCGAAATTTCGATTACCTTCCATCCATTATATATCAGTTGTTTGGTGTTCGCTAATGATGGCGGAACATTTACCTCAAAACTCCTCATTTAATGAAACACCCGTTTCCAGAAATATAAGGCGCTGGGCAACGTTATCGTTTGTACTGATCACTGACAACACAACTTGAGCGTCAGGTAAGGACCATCTCCAGCATTACTAAGGCTAGTTTTACAATTCCAGATTCATTTATGAATTCAAATTCCACCAGCAACTGTGGAGGGATCAAAACCCATGTCTCCAGAGAATTGGTCCAGGGTTCTGGATTACAAATCCAATGACACTTCTACTATACCAGAGTCCCCCAAATTATCAGCGAACATCCCCATTGCTGACCCTATGATGGACGGAAGGTATCTGACGAAGCAGCCGAAAATGATTGCGTCTAGGATATTACGATGACTATGTCCTGCAGTGTTGTTGCGTGGTTGAGATCATTAGCTTCCAAAAAAAGAACATCCATCTTCCCTGGTTGTAGTTATGACTCCAAACTTTGGTGAGTTTTCCCTTGTGTCGCACTGCTAATTATACAAACTTCAATGTGAAACCTCCTATTCTTCAAAGTTAGGTATAACATAGACCTAGTCTACTATTGTTTCTCTCATAGAACAATGCCATCGTCACATGAATAAATTCAGTACACATACTTTGCAGTCCCTCGAAGTTAACGATATATTCATGGAGATGAGAAGAACAAAATTGCACACAATACTCCAGGAATAGAAGATGTTGTCTGAACAGGACGCTGCGAAATAGTAGGAACAAAAGGACTTTTACACGTATACTACAATCCAATCGCAATAACGATCAACATATTTCTTGCTTTCCCGTAGCGAATGTTAATATCCGGTCATTGGGGCCAAATGACGCCCAGGTCCTTTGGAATTGGAGCGTTTCTGATTCTCTCACGTTTAAAACATATTCTCCTTTTCGTTTTTTGTTCCTTGCAACGTGGATAGCTTCACATTTCAAAACGTTGCTTCTCATCCGCAATTTTCTTCAGCACTCACTTCAGCTTACATTCCTTTGCAATGTTTTTTGCGTCCTTCTCACAGTTTACTGCGCCATGGAACATTGTACCGCCGAAAAAGGATCATTGCGTTGAACCCAGTCATCTCTGTTGATCACATATATTGCAAATCGTCAAGTGCAAGCGCTGATTCTTATGGTGTTGTGTTAGTTATAGCCTGCCAACCCAAAATGGGCAATATATTTCTCAGTTTTCTTTCCTCTCTGCTGATATATCTTTCAGCCACGTTCATTCAGTACGCCCTTCTAAGGTAGCACAGTTTGATCGTTTATCATCTGGCGCATATGGGCTATTTTGTTTTTGAATGTTCAACTGTACCAAAGCCATTAATTATCCCTCATTAGTCTTACTCGTTACAACCTACAACTATCTGATGAACTCGTCAAACACCATTTTCCTTTCATAAATCTGAATGAGCTCTGCCTAAGTTTCTACTTGCTCTGTTAGAATGTCCTTTCCAATGGATTTTGGGTTTGCCCTATTCCTGAGGTCAGGTTAACTTGCTTTTTATTCAAAGTTTTCTCTTCCACCTCTCTTTGAATAATGGGGTTGCATTTCATTTCTTCCAATGCAAGGGCACTTTTCCAAAGCAATCTCTGCAATTTGATAGAGCTCGGAGCTGTGGTTGGATCTTCTTGCTCCATCTGGGAGGCCGGGCACAATTACAGTGCCCGGGGCCAGCATGAGTGCTGAAAAGGAGGCAGCTGCAGCTCCTTGAAGCTCGGGTTTCGGAGCTGGAATGGGCGCTGGAGACATCGTGGAGCACCCGCGAGTCTTAGAACATTGTGGATAGCACATTTAGGAAGGTGGTTGCACCGCAGCTGAAGGAATTAGAGGAAGGAAGGTGTAGGCAGTTAGTTCAGGAGTCCCCTGGTGTCTTACTAGCAAATCGGTATTCTATTTTGGAGCCTGATGAGGGCGCTCGTTCCTCGAGGCGGTGTTGGCAGAGCCAAGCTTCTGGGACCACAAGCAGCCTATCTGTACAGGAGGGGGAGGGGAGAGTAGCAGCTGAATGGTAATAGGGGATTCTATAATCGGGTGAGAGATAGGCGCTACTGTGTCCATCAACGTTACTCCAGGATGATAGGTGGCCTCCCTAGTGCGAGGGTCCGTGATGTTACTGAATGACTGCCGTGTATCGTGAAGGGGGAGGGTGATTAGGCAGAGGTCATGATACATATTGGTACCAATGATAGAAAGAGGGGTGAGGTCTTGCATCAAGTATTCAGGGAGTTAGGCATTAGATTAAAAAGCAGGACCTCTCGGGTCGAAATCCGAATGCCACGTTCTAGCGAACACAGAAATAGTAGGATGCTGCAGATTAATGCGTGGCTTAAGAGTTGGTGCAGAAGGAGGGTTTTAGACTGCTGGATCACTGGGACAACTAACATTCTTGCTAGTTCTGTTGGGCGGAGTTTAAATTAATGTGGTGGGGGTAAGGGCGCGAGGGGGGCGGGGGGGGGGGGGGTGCACAGAATAAGGGCACCAAATCATAGAGTAAAACAATCAAGTCAGAGGGATTGCAGCTGCATCAAGTTTCAAGGGAGTAACGCCAGGCTGGATGGCTTCTACTTTAACGCCAGGAGAATTGCAGGTAAAACGGATGAATTGAAGGTGATAATTTTGATTTGATTTATTATTGTCATATGTATTAGTATACAGTGAAAAGTATTGTTTGTTGCATGCTATACAAGTAAAGCATACCGTACATAGAGAAGGAAAGGAGAGGGTACAGAATGTAGTGTTACAGTCATGGCTAGTGATCAACTCAATATGAGATAGGCCCCATTCAAAGGTCTGATGGCAGCAGGAAAGTAGATGTTCTTGAATTGTTTGATTCGGTTGAGTTGAGTGGCACATACGGAATGTGATATCGTGCCCATCACGGGGACATGGTTGAAGGAAGGGCACGATTGGCAACTCAACATCTGGGATATAGAATCTTCAGACAGGACAGGGGAGGAGATAAAAGAGGAGGAGGCATTGCATTATTAATGAAGGAATCAATTTTGGAAGGGAATCAATTTTGGAAAGGGGTTCTGATGAAACTTTATGGGTAGAGCTTAAGAATAGAACAGGGACAGCCACATTGTTAGGTCTTTATTATAGACCCCCAGATAGTCAGAGGGATATTGAGCAGAAAATATGTGCTCAAGTTGCGGATGTGTGTAAAAACAATATCAATATGGTTATTATATTAGGTGATTTTAACTTTCCCAACAATAAATGGAATATACATAGAGGTGAGGGCTTGGATGGAATAGATTACTTGAAATATGTGCAGGAGAACTTTGCAGATCAATATGTAGAAGGTCCAACAACGGAAGGATCTATGCTAGACCCAATTATGTGGAATAAAGCCGAACAAGAGGTTGAGGAAATGGTGGGGGAGCATTTTAGTGATAGCGGTCACAACATGGTACAATTCAAACTTGTTATGGACAAGGAAATAGACAAGCTGCAAAAAAAGACTTTAGATTGGGGAGAGCGGATTTTAGTAAAATAGTTCAGGATCTGGCCAAGGTAGACTGGGAACAGCTACTAATGACAAAATCTTCAGAAGAGCAGTGGGGTGGGGCGGGGGGGGGGGGGGGGGGGGGGTGGGTGGGGATATTCAAACATGAAATGGGGAGGGTGCAAGTCCTGCATGTTCCCTCCAGGGTGACAGGAAGGCATAACAAGCTAAGAACACCATGGATGACCAGAGATATTCACAATACAATGAGAAGGAAAAGAAAGCCTTTTTATGAAGTAGAAAGGGAGCAATTCAGTGGAAACATTAGTGAGGTATAGGAAGTGCAGGTTGGAGCTTAAGGAAGCGAATAGGAAAGCATGGGGGGGGGGGGTATGGGAAATTTCAGTCTGGTAAAAGAAGAGAAAATCGCAATATATTCTCTAATAATATCAATGGGAAGATGTTAACGAGGGAAATAGTGGGGCCCATTAGGGACCAAGAGGGCAATCCGTAGGTGGCACCAGAGGACATTGGTAGAGATTGAATGAATCCTCTTTTACCCAAGGCAATGAGGACGATGGTATGGGATTCAGGGAAAGGGACTGTGAGGTTCTTGAGCAAATTGACATAGGGAAGGACAAGGTATTGGAAGCGTTGTCAGCCTTAAAAGAGAATGAATCTCCAGGTCCCGATGGATTTGCCCTAGGCTGCTCTGGGAAACAAGGGAGGAGATTGCAGGTGTTCTGACCCAAATTTTCAATTCCTTTCTGGCCACGGGGGAGTTGCCAGATGACTGGAGAACAGCCAATGCGGTTCCACTATTTAAGAAGGGTTGCTGAGATAAAGCAAAGAAGTACAGGTCAGTGAGTCTTACGTCATTGGCAGGGAAACCTTTGGAGAAAATTCTGATGGAGAGAATCTATACCCACTTGGATAGTCATTGTTGCTTCATCAGGGGGGGATCATGCCGAACAAATTTGATTGAATTTTTTGAGGCGGTTACCAGGTGTGTGTACGTGGGTAGTGCAGTCGACGTAGTTAAAATGGTTTTCAGCAAAGCCTTTGATAATGTTCCCAGTAGGAGACTTGTAAAGAAGGTAAATGCACATGGGAAGAGGACAATTTGATAAAGTGGATTCAGAATTGGTTCTATTGTACGAGAGAGAGATGGCAGAAGGCTGCTTTCGTGACTGGAAGCCATAGTCGATTTGCATACCACAGGGATCCGTGTTGGGTCCTATATTATCTGTCCTTTATGGAAATGATATTGATGACTTCGTGGGGAAGCATTAATAAGTTTGCAGATGACACAAAGATTTGCCAGGTGGTTAGCAGCAAGGCTAACTACCTATAAGAAGATATAGATGGTGTTGTACCTGTTAATTCTCAGATACTTTCAACTAGTTTACTTACTCCAAGGTTTTACCCCGGTGCCCTTATTTGCAAGATGGACAAAGGACAAACACAAGTAAAGGTTCAACAAGTTTATCAATAATAACATTATTAATCCTTAAATTACCCACATAAAACAAGAGGATAACCCAGCAGATTCAAGTATACTACCCGTAAAGATAGTTTGGTTGAACTGCTGGTCCGATTCTCTAAGTCCCTCTGGTCCGTCATCACGAAGGTGAGTCTCGATGGTCGCTGCTTCTTGCCTTCCTTCTCAGGTCAGTCTTCCGAATGGTCACGGCCGTCTCCCCTGTCGAGTCTTCGCTGCAGTGTGTCTGAAAATGTGTCCCTTTATCCCCCAGCCTGCTTGCCTTTCCAGAAACTTCTCTGGCTTCCGGCCAATGAGGTCCCAGGATAGGGTTCCAAAACCCAGTGGGTTTCTTGATGTCTGCCTGACAGGACACCAGGGTCCGCCCCCCCAGATGTCCATCTCCATGTCGTTGAACTTGTTATCATATAAGGTATCTACAGGAACTCTTGGTGACAGAAAGTCTGGTTCGATCTGCACTTCTAACAATAGGCCGATGCATTTCAATGAGGTGCCACGATCTCCTGCTAAGTCTCAAGTAGAGTGCAACGACCTTTGATGGGTGGTTGATGGGTCAGGCCCAGACACGTTTGTGTGTTTGTATGATTGGCCTGCCTGAGGTTTGACTGCGTTTGATTTGAATATGGCCAATTCTTTAATTTAGGATATCCAATTTTATCAGCCTTAAAACTTGGCCCTGTTTATATCACCACAATGGAATTATCAAATGGGCAGCTCAGTGGCAGATGGAATTTAACCCTGAATAGTGTGAGGGGATACACGTTCGAAAGAGTAATTTGATAAGGAAGCATTCAATGAATGATTGACGCTAGGAAGTTCTGTGGAACGAAGGGACCTTGGCGTGTTTATCCACAGATCTCTGGAGTCGGAAGGGCAGGTGGTGGTGAAAAATGCATACGGTACACTTGCCTTTATCAATCGAGGCATAGATTGCAAAAGCAGGAAAGTAATGTTGGAGTTGTATAGAATTTTGGTGAGACCACAGCTGGAGTATTGTGTGCAGTTCTGTCACCACATTATAGGAAGATTGTGATTGCACTCGAGAGGGTGCAGAGGAGATTCACCAGGATGCTGCCTGAAATGGAACATTTAAGTTATGAAGGGAGGTTGGATAGGCTTGGATTGTTTTCGTTGGAGCAGAGATGACTGAGGGGCGACATGATTGAGGTGTACAGGATAATGAAGGGCATGGACAGAATGGGTAGGGAGCAGCTGCTCCTGTTAGTTGAAGGGACAGTCACAAGAGGACATACGTTCAGGTTGAGGGGCAGGAGATTTAGGGGGGATGTGAGGAAAGCCCTTTTTTACCCAGAGGGTGGTGACGGCCTGGAATGCACTGCCTCGGAGGGTGGTAAAGGCGGGTTTTTGATGCAGTGCCATACAACATACTTGTGGGAAAAGTTATAGCTCATGAAATAAAAGGGAAAGTTATAGCGGCTGTACAAAATTGGTTGTATAATAGGAAGCAAAATGTAATTGTTGATAGATATTTTTTGGACTGAAGAAAGATTTGTAGTGGTGTTCCCCAGGGATCGGTATTGAGACCCTTGCATTTTCTGAGAAATATTAATTATCCAGATCTTGGTGTGCACGGGGCAATTTCAAAGTTTGCGGATGACACAAAACCATAATTATCGTAAACTGTGATGAGTACACCCTGTCTACGCTTCCCGCTGCCTCCGTAAAGCAGCCAGCATAATTAAGAACCCCACGCACTCTGGACATTCTCTCTTCCACCTTCTTCCGTCGGGAAAAATATATAAAAGTCTGAGGTCACGTACCAACCGACTCAAAAACAGCTTCTTCCCTGCTGCCATCGGACTTTTGAATGGACCTACCTTGCATTAAGTTGATCTTTACACCCTAGCTACGACTGTAACACGACATTTTGCACTCTTTCGCTTCCTTCTCGATAAACGGTATTCTCTGTCTGTACAGCGCGCAAGAAACAATACTATTCACCGTCTGCTAATAGATGTGACAATAATAAATCAAATCAAATCAAAGAGTAGTGGAGAATTTCAGATAAGTTGCTGGAATGGGAAGATAGGTGGCAGATAACATTAAATATGGAGAAATGTGAGGTGATGCATTTTTGTTGGACGAGCATGGAGAGACAATATGAAACAATGGGTAAAATTCTTAAAGGGATGCAAGAGCAGAGCGACCTGGGTGCATATGTGAATAGATCGTAAGGAAAGGTGGAGAGAACGGTTACTAAAGCATATAGTATTCTGAACTCAATTAATACGTGCTTGGAGTACATACGCAAGGACGTTAAACTGACACTAATTGGACCTCAGCTGGAAAATTCTATACAGTTCTGGGTGCCACATTATGGGAACAGTGTGAACGCATTGGATAGTGCAGAAGAGGTTTGCAAGAATGGATGAAGGGATGAGAAACTTCAGTTATGAGGACAGATGTGAGCGGTTACGATTGTTCTCCTTGGAGAGAATGCGGCTCAGAGGAAATTTGAGAGAGATGTTCAAAATCATGAGAGGGCTGTGCAGTGTAAATAGATCCAAACTGTTCCCGTTCGTAAAAGGACCAGTAACGAGAGGGCACAGTTTTAAAGTAATTTTCAAAAGAACCAAATGTGATGTGAGAAAATATCTCTACAGACAATGAATGCTTCTGGTCTGGAATGCGCTGCCTGGAAGTGAGGTGAATGTCAATTCAACAGAGGCATTCGAAAGAGCATTAGGTGATTATTTGAATAGAAAAAAATGCAGAGCGAGGGGGGAAATGCAGGTGAATTGCACTCAAGCATGATGGTCACTTGCAGAGCTGACGCAGATACGATGGGCCAAATGGCCTCTTTTCGTACCATAACAATTCCGTGGTTCCGCGATGAACATTTTAAAATATGTCACGGCCGAAGAATTAATATTGCAACTCTGTCTTCTTGAAAAAGTTTATGATTGTTCAACGTAGGGAAGTATACAAGTTCGTATAGCCACATTATCATGTTCACATTCCTTTAAAAATGAACTGCATTGCAACCCCACAAATAAAAGTAACGCTGCAATCAGTTCTCTATTCGTTTCAATCCAGACGATGGAAATGTTTCCAGATCATGTGTGCATTATATCGTTTGTTGACACCCGAGTACCACGAAACATATAATTGGTATAGTTTTGGGCAATTTGAATTGATAGGAAAGTGGTGTTGCTCGTCCTTCGAGGTAAGATCATCATGTCTAACATCTAAGGCACAGGGTGAGGTTCTGCCGCAGGCATAGACAATCTGTTCCAGAATGCTCTCTTGCAAATACCTCTTGTTCCCTAAGGCAGGCCCGAGGGAACAAGGATGGCTTCTTTCAACTCTGAGATGGCTGATCAGACCAAAGTGTGATCCTCAGACAAATAAATATCCTTGTGTGGATGATGATTTCTAGGAAGGGGATAATTCAACCATGGTTATTAAATGCATATACAGATTTTATAACACTAAATGAACTGAACACACTATGTGGCACAGATTAATGATAAACCAGAGGATTGCGAATGATTTAAAATTCAGCAAAAGATGACCAAAATAATGAAGAGGGAGAAGATAAACCATGAATTAAACGAGAGGGTAATGTAAAAACAACAGTAAGAGTTTCTTTAAAATTATGAAAAGGACAGGAGAGGTTGACGGGACCATAAACCCCTTAGTTGAACATGGGGGAGTAAAAATGGGAAACCAGAAAATGGTGGAGGAGTTAAATGAATACTTTGAGTCTGTCTTCACGATGGAAGACATTAATAACACTTCAGAAATACTAAATAATCAAGGGCAAAAACGGTGGGAGCTGGGGTGGGGGAGGAGGTGAAGGAATTAATACAATAAGGTGCACTCGAGAACAAAGTACTAGGTAAACTAATGCGGCTCAAGGCCGATAAGTCTCTGGACCTGATTGGTTGCATCCTAGGATATCAAAGGAAGTAGCGACAGAGACAGTAAGTGCATCGGTTGTAAGTTTCCAAGATCCTTCCGTTCTGGAAAATTCCCTGAGGATCGAAAAACTGCCAATGTAACACCATTCAAAAAGGAAGGGGGAGAAAATCAGGTGAGTATAAGATAGTTAGCTTAATATTTGTTATTGGGACAATGTTAGAGCCTATCATAAAATATGTTTTAGCAGAGGGTTTAGGGATGCATGACATAATAAAGCAGAGTCAGTTATGACTTCATGAGGGGAAAATATTGCTGCAAAATTAATTACAATTCTTTGAGGTGATAATGAGCAGGATTAATAAAGAGGAACCATGAGATGTAGTATACTTGAATTTACAAAAAGCATTCGATAAGATACTACACAAAAGGCTACTTCATATGATAGGAGTCCATTGTGTCGGGGGAAGTGTATGAGCATGGATAGAGGATTGGCTACCTACAGGAAGATAGTGATTTGGAATAAGAGGGAAATTTTCAGGATGGCAACCTATAACTGGTGGAGTGTCACAGGGATCAGTGCTGGGGCCACAATTATTTACAATATATATCAGTGACGTGGATAAGCAAAGTAATTGTACTATTACCAAATTTGCTAATAACACAAAATAGGTGGAAAGGCAAGTGATGAGGATGACACAAATAGTCTACAGAGGATACAGATAGCTTAAGTGAGTGGGCAAAAACTTGGAATGCAATGTAGGAGGATGTTAATTTATGCACGTCAGGAGGAAGAATAAAGGAGCCGAATATTGTTTAAATGGAGAAAGACTGCAGGAAGCTGCAACCCAGAGGGATTTGGGTGTCCTCGGGCAAAAATCACAAAAAGCGAGCCTGAATGTTCAGGAAGTAATAGGGAAGGCAAATGGATTGTTACTCTTTATTTCAAATGGAATTGTGCATGAAATAGGGAAGACTTGCTAAAACTATACAAAGCACCAGGCAGACGACAACGGGAATACTGTGAACAGTTTTGGTCCTCTTATGAAAGGAAATATATGCTCATATTTACTACTGTCCCCTGAATGGCCTTCGAAGATGTCAGTTACTTGTGGGACCAGTCCAGTCACTAAAGTTAGTTTGTTAATTTACTTACTTCTTGTTAAGATAATATCATATTTCACGCTATCTTCATTCCCTAGTTGTTCAGAATGGGGGAAATATATTGTCATGCCCCCCGCGATTGATATCTTGAGCTCATAGTCTCAGATTTCATTTATTTGCGTTCAAATCAGATTCCTATCAGCGACTTTCTGTTTTGCATAGGTGATTAGAAGGTCGATATTACTTTGGTTTTTTGGGATGAGTTAATTTATTTTTGCAACAAAACATTGATTGATAAATTTGCTTATAACCTTAAAAGTAAGAAAGCAATTTGCAAACAACTGACATAGTACATAAAGCACGTGAGAGCACACACACACACACACACACACGCGAAGAATGTGAGTCAGAATAGTTCTACTTTTATTTGAGATAAGACAGAATGAGATGCCTAGGAAAATGCACTCATTTGTCCAGATGTCCAGTGGATGTAGAACTTAATTGAAACAGACACTCATCAACGTGGTTTTGTTAGGGCAACTGCTTGGTTATAGTGTGTTTTTGTTGTTGCTGTTCTTGGTATAAGTCAAGTAAAATTGCAGAATAGTTTTGCCAAACTTAAAGCTACAGAAAATACGCAAAGGCTATACAGAATACATGTAGAATCAATGCTCGAAAGTGATTTGAAAATATATGTTGAAATTTAAAACAACTGTAGAGTTACAAAAGCTAATTACAGAACTTGATCCTAAACTTGCAAAATCAAAGCTGGTTACGTCTTGAATTTGAAATTGACTTCCTTTAAATATCACATTTTAAACTGTCTCAAATTAAAGCACAAAGCTAAATGTTGTGTTTCTTTGCATAATAGCACTTTGAATTAATGGAATGGAGTTGAGAATTTTAATTGTGAAGGAGGTGGATGGTTCCATACCATTAACTGGTCAACCTTGACATCTTGCATGCCAAGCTTAAGGGCATACATTCTTTTTCTCTTGTTAATTTTGAGTGTGATGGTACGACCAAGTCATATGGTGAGTTACTGTCCCATAATTCAGCATAAAACCACATTGGGTTGGCACACAGTGATTATTTCACGAATGCCAATAACTAAACCAATGTAAATGATTCTCAAAATTGAACGATCCCACGCCCATTTGTTTTTGTTCCATTGCACCAGACGCCGCAAACCTCGATGAACTTCACCTATGAATCAGGGTCGATATTAACACGCCAAAGCAAAGTCTTCAGAATGTCCTCGGAGCTGTTCCTTTGACTGTGGGAGCCCCTTTACTCAAGATCTCCATAGAAGATTAACTTTGGTGAACGAGTGCCAGGCATTCTGTCAATCAGACCAACTCAATTCAGTTGTGACCTCTCTTTATTGTGCGGATGTTTGACATACAAGCTCGGGTCAACCCATCACTGTCTGGTATTTTGTACGACCATCCAATCTTCAGAAGCTTCCAAGGATAACTCAAGTTAAAGCCACAGCAAATCATAGAATCTATCATAGAAACCCTACAGCGCAGAAGGAGGCCATTCGGCCCATCGAGTCTGCACCGACCACAATCCCACGCAGGCCCCACCCCCACATATTTACCCGTTAATCCCTCTAATCTACGCATCCCAGGACTCTAAGGGGCAATTTTTAACCTGGGCAATCAACCTAACCCGCACATCTTTGGACTGTGGGAGGAAACCGGAGCAACCGGGGGAAACCCACGCAGTCACGAGGAGAATGTGCAAACTCCACACAGACAGTGACCCGAGCCAGGAATCGAACCAGGGACCCTGGAGCTGTGAAGCAGCAGTGCTAACCACAGTGCTACCGTGCCGTCGAACTTTTCGGCATGGCGGAGGTACAATTTCCAGCGCCGTGGCCTGCATAGAGAGGATCATTGCTCCATAGAATTTCAGTCTGGTAGGCAGACTGTTCGTCTTCGTGGTGTTTTAATGGTTACAGAGGTGCTTTTACAATTCTTGCTGGCGTTTTGTGGATGTAATAATCGAGAAAGAACATAGAACATAGAACATAAAACATAGAACATTACAGCGCAGAACAGGCCCTTCGGCCCACGATGTTGCACCGACCAGTTTAAAAAAAAACTGTGACCCTCCAACCTAAACCAATTTCTTTTCGTCCATGAACCTATCTACGGATCTCTTAAACGCCCCCAAACTAGGCGCATTTACAACTGATGCTGGCAGGGCATTCCAATCCCTCACCACCCTCTGGGTAAAGAACCTACCCCTGACATCGGTTCTATAACTACCCCCCCTCAATTTAAAGCCATGCCCCCTCGTGCTGGATTTCTCCATCAGAGGAAAAAGGCTATCACTATCCACCCTATCTAAACCTCTAATCATCTTATATGTTTCAATAAGATCCCCTCTTAGCCGCCGCCTTTCCAGCGAAAACAATCCCAAATCCCTCAGCCTCTCCTCATAGGATCTCCCCTCCATACCAGGCAACATCCTGGTAAACCTCCTCTGCACCCTCTCCAAAGCCTCCACATCCTTCCTGTAATGTGGGGACCAGAACTGCACACAGTACTCCAAGTGCGGCCGCACCAGAGTTGTGTACAGTTGCAACATAACGCTACGACTCCTAAATTCAATCCCCCTACCAATAAACGCCAAGACACCATATGCCTTCTTAACAACCTTATCTACTTGATTCCCAACTTTCAGGGATCTATGCACACATACACCTAGATCCCTCTGCTCCTCCACACTATTCAAAGTCCTCCCGTTAGCCCTATACTCAACACATCTGTTATTCCTACCAAAGTGAATTACCTCACACTTCTCCGCATTAAACTCCATCCGCCACCTCTCGGCCCAACTTTGCAACCTGTCTAAGTCTTCCTGCAAACTACGACACCCTTCCTCACTGTCTACCACACCACCGACTTTGGTGTCATCAGCAAATTTGCTAATCCACCCAACTATACCCTCATCCAGATCATTAATAAATATTACAAACAGCAGTGGCCCCAAAACAGATCCCTGAGGTACACCACTTGTAACCGCACTCCATGATGAATATTTACTATCAACCACCACCCTCTGTTTCCTATCCGCTAGCCAATTCCTGATCCAATTTCCTAGATCACCCCCAATCCCATACATCTGCATTTTCTGCAGAAGCCTACCATGGTGAACCTTATCAAACGCCTTACTAAAATCCATATATACCACGTCCACTGCCTTGCCCCCATCCACCTCCTTGGTCACTTTCTCAAAAAACTCAATAAGGTTAGTAAGGCACGACCTACCTGCCACAAAACCATGCTGACTATCACCTATCAATTCATTACTCTCCAAATAAATATAAATCCTATCCCTTATAATTTTTTCCAACATCTTGCCGACAACAGAAGTGAGACTCACCGGTCTATAATTCCCGGGGAAGTCTCTGTTCCCCTTCTTAAACAATGGGACAACATTCGCTAACCTCCAATCTTCTGGTACTATACCAGAGGCCAACGACGACCTGAAGATCAGAGCCAGAGGCTCTGCAATCACTTCTCTTGCCTCCCAGAGAATCCTTGGATAAATCCCATCCGGACCAGGGGATTTATCTATTTTCAGACCCTCCAGAATATCCTGCACATCCTCCTTATCAACTGTAATACTGTCTATTCTACTCCCCTGCAACCCAGTGTCCTCCTCAGCTATATTCATGTCCCCTTGCGTGAACACCGAAGAGAAATATTGGTTCAATGCTTCACCAATCTCCTCCGGTTCCACACATAACTTCCCTCTGCCATCTATAACTGGCCCTAAACTTGCCCTAACCAACCTTCTGTTCTTGACATACCTATAGAACGCCTTAGGATTCTCTTTAACCCTATCCGCCAAAGTCTTCTCATGTCCCCTTTTAGCCCTTCTAAGCTCGCTCTTCAACTCCTTCTTTGCCAATCTAAAGCTTTCTAGTGCACTACCCGAGTGCTCACGTCTCATCCGAACATAAGCCTCCTTTTTCTTTTTAACCAACAAAGAAACTTTTTTGGTGCACCACGGTTCCCTAGCCCTACCAATTCCTCCTTGCCTGACAGGGACATACCTATCACAGACTCGCAGTAGCTGCTCCTTGAAAAAACTCCACATGTCGGACGTTCCCAGTCCCTGTAATCTCCTAGTCCAACCTATGTTTCCTAATTCTCTTCTAATAGCCTCATAATTACCCTTCCCCCAGCTAAAACCACTGGCCCGAGGTTCATGCCTATCCCTTTCCATCACTAAGGTGAACGTAACCGAATTGTGGTCACTATCACCAAAATGCACACCAACTTCCAAGTCTAGCACCCTGGTCTGGCTCATTTCCCAGCACCAGATCCAATATAGCCTCACCTCTAGTTGGCCTGTCTACATACTGAGTCAAAAAACCTTCCTGCACGCTTTGAACAAAAACTGACCCCTCTAACGAGCTAGAGCTATAACAATTCCAGTCAATATTAGTCAAGTTAAAATCCCCCATAACAATTGCCCTATTACTTTCACTCCTAAGCAGGATTGACTCCGCAATCCTTTCCTCAACCTCTCTAGAACTTTTAGGAGGTCTATAAAAGACTCCCAACAGGGTGACCTCTCCTCTCCTATTTCTAATCTCCGCCCATACTACCTCAACAGATAAGTCCTCATCAAACCTCCTCTCTGACACTGTGATACAATCTCTGACCAATAATGCTACCCCTCCCCCTCTTCTACCTCCTTCCCTACTTCGACTAAAACATTTGAACCCCGGGACCTGCAGCATCCATTCCTGCCCCTGCTCTATCCATGTCTCTGAAATAGCCACAACATCGAAGTCCCAGGTACTGATCCACGCTGCAAGTTCACCCACTTTATTGCGAATACTCCTGGCATTGAAGTATACACATTTCAAACCCTGCTCCACCCCACCTCTGCAATGCCGTGCATTGCAGTCCCCATCCATGCATCCCTCACTTTCAGCCCCCCTACTCAGGATCCCTCCCCCCCCCCCGAATCAGTTTAAACCTCCCTGCATGGCCTTAGCAAATTTACCCCCCAGGATATTGGTCCCCTTCTGATTAAGGTGTAGACCATCCTTCTCATAGAGGTCACACCTTCCCCAGTACGAGCCCCAATTGCTTAAGTACCTGAACCCCTCCCTCCTGCACCATCCCCTCAGCCATGAATTCAAACCTTCCCTCTCCCTATTCCTCTCTAAACTATCCCGTGGTACAGGCAAGAGTCCAGAGATAACCACTCTGTCAGTCTTGGCCTTTAGTTTCCACCCCAACTCCATAAATCCCTGCCTAATATCCCCTTCCCCTATCCTCCCTATGTCGTGTGTCCCCACATGTACAATAACTTGTGGTTTATCTCCCTCCCCCCTAAGAGTCCTGAATACCCTGTCAGACACATCCCGGACCCCAGCCCCTGGTAGGCAACACACCAACCCTGAGTCCCTCCCTTTAGTTCCGACCCTCCTATCTGTCCCCTTAATTGTGGAGTCCCCAATCACAAGGCCCAGTCTTTTACAGCCCCTAACCTCCTGAGCTTTCTCACTCGGCTCACCCCCAGAGATCTGCTCTCTATGCTCAGTTGATTCCTCCTCAACTGTAGCCTCCAGCACCGAAAACCTATTATGGAGGGGAACCGCCCCAGGGGATTGTCTTCCCGATTGCTTCTTACCCCTCCTCCTGGCATTGACCCAAGCCTCATTTCTAGGAGTTACTATTTCTCTATAACTCCTATCAACTTCCACCTCCGCCTCCCGAATTATGCGGAGTTCCTCTAACTCCCCCTCCATCTCCTTTACACGCTCCTCCAGAAGCTGCAATCTAATGCACTTCTTACAACTAAAATCTCCTGAAACACTACTGGATTTCCTCACCACATACATCCCACAGGAGATGCAGCATACTGCCTGAACTGCCATCCCTGAAGCCATTACCAGCAAGAAAAAAAGAAAACAAAAAACTTCCCCACACTTATAATTAGGTTAGAGGAGGATGGAAGGGTGGGATCCTCTACCAGTGTAGAGGATCGGGTATCTCCTCTGCACCAATTTATAGGGCTAGGGGCCCGAGAGAAAAAAAAAACTACAGCTACCGGCAGGCTTCGCGATGCGGCCTTCCGGTTTCCGTTAATTACAAAAAACCTCCCGAAAATTAGACAAAAAAAACCCCAGAATTTACTCACAGTCCGCGCTCTCTCTCTCACCGCTCACAGTCTCCACCCCGCAGGCCCGCTCCCAGAGGAACACTGAGGCCGATACCCCGAGGCGAGTACTTATAAGGTAAGTGAGAGAAAAAAAAACTACAGCTACCGGCAGGCTTCGCGATGCGGCCTTCCGGTTTCCGTTAATTACAAAAAACCTCCCGAAAATTAGACAAAAAAAACCCCAGAATTTACTCACAGTCCGCGCTCTCTCTCTCACCGCTCACAGTCTCCACCCCGCAGGCCCGCTCCCAGAGGAACACTGAGGCCGATACCCCGAGGCGAGTACTTATAAGGTAAGTGAGAGAAAAAAAAACTACAGCTACCGGCAGGCTTCGCGATGCGGCCTTCCGGTTTCCGTTAATTACAAAAAACCTCCCGAAAATTAGACAAAAAAAACCCCAGAATTTACTCACAGTCCGCGCTCTCTCTCTCACCGCTCACAGTCTCCACCCCGCAGGCCCGCTCCCAGAGGAACACTGGAGAGGGGACAGCGAGAGAGAGGGCAGTCAACATAAGCGAACCACTATGGGCCACCGAACTTGAGATAGGGCTTCGCTGGAACAAGCTGGTACGTTGCTTCGGTTTTCTTTGTGCTGATCATAAGGCCAACGTTGTCACATGCAGTGGAACACACGCGCATGCTACGATGGATGTCAAGATCGGATCTGACAGTTCGTGCACTGTCATCGACAAACATGAAATCGTCAAATACGGTCTTGGAGACCGTAGTCTTTGGAGCCGTCTCAGTTCAGACAGCTTCCCGCCCATATGATATCTGATTTCAATGATCGGATGGATATCTTTGAAGGCATTGCTGAGCCCTGTGGATTAACAAAAACATGCACGCAGTCCTGTTTTATTCCGTTAGTGACACGGAATGAATCAGATGACTCAGCATCATCCAATACATCCGTGAGCATGCCGTGGTGAAACTGCTGAACCATTGTGATGAATTTCCCAGTGCAGTCTAACTTCTCCAGTACCTTTCAAATGCCCTCATGACGGAATGTGTTGAAGGAAATGGTCAGGTTAACAAAAGTGGTGTCGAAGTCCGTGTTATTTTCCTAACATTCATCCTTGAGCGGTCTATCTGCAGACACGGTATCATAGCTCCATCAGCCTTTTCAGAAACCACATTATCTCTCTGGCTGCACATTCTGATCAAGATGACGTACTAAAAGTTCGATAGGAGTCTGCTGAATACTTTTCTGATGATGCAGAGAAGTGAGATTCAACTTTCATTGCCACAAGATTGCAGAGCTTCTTTCAGTTTGTATATGTCGATAATGGAAACATATTTCTGTTTTTGTGGAATGATTCCTTACTGGCATTTGGGCTGAAATAGTTCATTGAGCGTTTTGACCAGCCAATTACCCCTGGCCTTGTGCACCACAGCTGAGAGATAATCAACTCCCGGAGCTTGGCTGCTAGTCAGCAGCATCATTTCTAACTGCATGGCGAAAGGTGACGGGGGTGTGTGTGTGTGTGGGGGGGGGGGGGGGGGCGGCGGGGAGGGAGAGGGCGGTGGGGTGGTGGCGGGGGGGGGGGGGGGGGCGGTGGCGGCGGTGCGGCGGGGAATTTTTGTTGGACGGGGGTGTGGGGAAAGTCCGCGTCCTCAGCAGAACATTTGATGGACACCAGTAGTAGCATGTTCATTATTCTCGTTAAGGGGTGGAAGTTCATGAAAGATGTATCTAAATCTCTCTGCCCGTCATTTTAGAATGTGTGCGGTTATTCCCTGTGACCAATATTAACATCATGACACTGATAAATGGGAACGTACTCGTAGAGTGGGAGTTGACAGACAGACTTCAGAGCATCGTAGAATATATTCCAGCCTTTGTGTTTGGAATGTGACGGAAGTTCACCTGTTTTCTGATTCGGCCAACTTTCTTAAATTTCTTCGAACTTGCAATGGAGAGTCCGGTAGGTGGACGTGTCGGCAATGTGCCTGGATAGTGATGACTTGTCATTGAAGTAGGACCTCTACTGCACGATGCTTCTCTTCTGCTTGTTTCCGGAACTCCTAGTTTTTGGTGAAACCAATGGTGATCTCTACGCTGTAGGGCCAATGGCCACTGGAACAGTGGAGTGCACCATATATCTCAAGGTTAGCTAGTCAACTTTGATACAGTTTATTTTCGCTATACATAGGCAACTCTTGAGTTTTTCAGTAATAGATTCCTTCATGATTGCCTGGTTGAGCCTTGAAGCTTGAGACGCTTCTGGACCCATGTGCTCTGGGGGCATCTAGCGGGGAAACGGTAGTCATTCGTTGTAAGCACGTCCTATCTGTCCCTCTGCCTATTAATGACATAGAGGAGTAGATGTTAATGCAAGGAGCACGGGTGCAAACAAGACGGCTCTTTGCGATCAGAGAGGCGGGAAACTTGATGATTCAGAACACACATTCAGCAGATATCTTCAGCGAGAAGAAACAATTTATGTTGCAACTGACCGACTTCACCAATTAAACGTTCCCTGCCCGTAGGTCTGCGCAACCGCTGAAGCTTACCAAGGAAGGATGATAAACTTATCTGATTTTGGAACAGCAATAAGCAAGAAGTAGAATATATTGGGGGCTTCGTCAGTGTTGGTTATGCGAGAGGTGGAAACACCTGTGGAAGTTACTTGCTTGTTGCCATACAGGGAGGTTTAAGGGCCAACAGACAACCATTGACACCCTTGGAAAGGTCAGTCAATTTACTGATAAGATAGAAACATAGAAACTAGAAGCAGGAGTAGGCCATTCGAGCCTACCCCATCATTCATTTTGATCATGGCTGATCATCGAATTCAATATCCTGATCCCACCTTCCCCCATATCCCTTGATCCCTTTAGTCCCCAGAGTTGTCTGAAATTTATTTTTGAAATCAGAGAACGTTTTGGCCTCGCCTACCTTCTGTGCTCGTGAATTCCGCACATTCGCTACTCTCTGGGTGAAGAAATTCCTTCTCACCTCAGTTCTAAAAGATTTACCATCATCCTAAAATATGGCCCCACGTTCTGGACTCCGCCACCATTTGGAATATCCTTTCTGAATCTACCCTGCCTAACCTGTTAGAATTGTACAAGTTTCTCTGAGGATCCCCTCTCACTCTTCTTATCTCAGTGAATATAATCCTATCCAACTTAATCTCTCCTCATATGAAGACCTGCCATCCTAGGGATCAGCCTGGTAAACCTTAGATGCATTCCCGCTATAGCAAGGACATTCTTCCTCAGATAAGGAAACCAAGATGGTTGAGAATCAAAAAGCCGATCCCGGCTGCGTACAGTTCTTCATTTCCATACACGAATTACGTCACCACCGCCAATTTCCTTGAACCGACTCTCCTCAAGTAATCGGATCTTGCTGAGGGCGGTGCTCTGGACGTTGTACCTAGTCCGCTGTGTAATGATGAGAGCAGCGTTTGTCATGCTTTCCACGAGGTGCGTAAGCTGCAGGCCCAAATGCTTACCTGCTTTCATTTTTAATCGACTTGTCACTTCCTTCCTGGTATTCCCACCAGCTGCGTTCCGTAGGGCAGGGGAGGTGAAGCAGATCATGTTTGGGAATTCATTCCGAGCGCCTTCCAGCAGGCGGGGCCTCAGTATGAAGTTGCATCCGAAAGGCGACAGATACAACTGTGAATCGTTCCTTCAGAACTGCCCTGTGGTGTCAGCCTCGATGTTTGGAGTGCGACTGGAACTAAAAACCTTCTGAATCACTGGCGGAACTGCTGTCAACTGCGCCATGATTGACACTTAAATTGCTCACTAGGAGATCGTAACAGCCCATAAAAAAGCAAAACACCTATAACTGGAATTGCTGGAAGTATTACTCGCGTTGGTTAGTGGAACAAAGTACCAGTATATAAAAACAAAGCGCAGACGTGTATTGTGGATTATTTGGGAGAAACGGCGCCACATCAGTTTTATTAAACATGGAAAGTCTCTGTGGCATTTCTGACAAGTTTTGGAAGAACAATACTCCAATAGAACACTTGCATGTTCAGAATGGAATCAGGTTAAGCACAACTCCAGCAACCCCGGAATCTGGGAACTTCCGGAATATCAAAGTTGAGAAATGTTGAATAGAGTTGAGCTATCTTTTCATGGTCTCGGGATCTAAAACATTAATAGAAAGCCTGTTATTCTGAAAACATTAGAGAGTTCCCAGTGACACTGATGAAAGGCAAAGCATGCTATGATCACAGTGAGATTAATGCTGAATTTTATTCCAGGTCTGACGGCAATGGCGGTAGTTCTAGTATCAGGAATCACTGGCAGTATAGTTAAAAGTTTTGTGAGCACTAAAAGCGAATCTCAGGGCCAGCTGGTCTTGGCAGCCATTCCCAAAGTAGTAATTATGATGTCCAAAGTAAATTGTGCATTTGCTTGAAAGCATCGCGTAAACATTCGAGACACAAAATCTGGCTCACCTCGTCAGATAGGATTAGGCGTTAGGTCAAGAAAGAGTGATTAGAAAGCCGAACGCAAAGTACAAGTAGTTATCAGACACGCATTAGGCGAGACAGAGATGCACTGCATTTATTTTATACCTAAATTAAGCCTCCCTGATTGAAACGTAATCAACCCGAAAAGAAGTGCCGTTGTCTGCTGGGTGGCAGGATAATGGGCACCTCTCAAAAGTTAGGAATGTCGTGTTGCGCTGTAGTAACAGTTATTTTCTGAGCAGGTCATGGGGTTGAAACTTAAACAGTTTAAGGCCCTGTGCACTTTATACCTTTACAATTTGGTTGGGCTTTGTTTTCATGCATGTTTTATTTGTTTAATTCTTTGGATAGACTTTGGTCGCAGTAAAGGTATAAAATGTATAACTGAGTCACTTTGTGTCTGTGATTGTACATTCCATTGGCTTTTGTCTATATCTATGCATCCTACTCAATTTCTCAACTGTGAAGAAAAATAAACATCTTCGTTTAAAAAAACAAAGAATAATTTAGGTACTTACTTTCGACACGTCAGCCGCAATGACGGGGTAATATCTACGCATATCACCGTGTAGTATTAGCTCTCCTGAGAACTGCCAGGAAAGGGAGAGTCAGGTCTCGCAGAAACGGCGTGTCCAGAAGAATATGACATAAATCACGTTTCTATCTTTCAAGTCACCAGACCCCGATTTGTGATTAGGTTAACTAGTTTTCAAATTATTACAATACAACTAAGTGTCCTTTTGTACCCATTGGTGCCCACATAGAACAACTCTATTTCTGACAGTTAATGGATACTATGGAGCGGATGCAGACAATGACCAGAGGATTTTTTTATTAATTCGTAGGACATGGGCGTCGCTGGCTGGCTAGCATTTATTGCCCAGGCCTAGTTGCCCTTGTTCAGGGAGCAGTTGCGAGTCAATCACATTGCTGTGGTTCGGGAGTCACATCTAGGCCAGACCGGGCAAGGACGGCAGATTTCCTTCCCCACAGGACATTAGTGAACCAGATGGGTTCTTCCAACAATCGACAATGGTTCATGGTCATCAGTGGATTCTGAATTGCAGATATTTTTTATTGAATTCAAAGTCCACCAGTTGCCGTGGCGGGATTCGAACCCGGGTCCCCAGAACATCAACTGAGTTTCTGAATTAATGATCTAGCAATAATACCACGAGGCCATTGCCTACACTGTCAGTTTTGCTCGTCTATTGCCGAAGTTATAGCGATCAACACAACATGCTTGAATTTGACAGCATTTTTAATAAGCAACAGGATGGTTGTGGGAACAACAATCATCAAGTATGCTAATCAACGGTCTGATGCTTAAAGATGTTATGCAAACTGTATCGAGTACAATATAAAATAAATGCTATCACACGGAATATATATGCGTTGAGACTTCAACCTCAAATTTATTTCAAAGCCTTTTTGAAAAAAGCAACGCAATTCTCAATCAATCAGTAATGAAGCGACGTTCCCTGTACCCTTCGGAATCTTCTTCACACAGAGGCAGTATTATATATTTTTTATTTATCTGATCTAAGATTTATGGGGATCACTTGTTTGCAGTTACCACCCACTTAAAAATCGCATCAAATTCCAGAGACTTAACCATATTGGAAGAAGGATCACTCTAAATGGCGAGTACAAAATGTTTATTAACTATGAAAAAGGTAAAATGTCACAAAGATAAAAGGCAAAGTGCTAATTAATAGCAATGTGCGATTAGTAATTAGCAATAAACGGAGAGAGCTTATCTTTAACAATTGAAGAGACTTCTTGTCACCCTTCAAAGGCCAAGTTCTGAAGTGACGACGCCGAAAAACTTAGAAAATAACTCTCAAAGCCTAACCATCAAAAGCTCTCTCTCTCCCTCGCTATCCATATCTTTCAACATTTCCTTAATCAAGTGCCTATTCATTCTTTCTAGACAAGATTAACAAGTCATGTTCTCTCTTTTCATTCTGTGGCCTGAGAAGTACACTAGATTTTTATTCCCACAGCACTTTAAGAAACTGCATTAATAATCAAGTGTTAATGATTTGTTCATAATTATAAAAGTTAGAACGTTTTCTTTTCCAAATTACATTTCCAGTATTTCTAGCATTTCTATTAATGAACTAATTATTCCTTAATTGTCTCACAATTAAGGCTGTCTCCTGAACTAACCTGTCTGCTTTCCAATAATTCTGGTTTTGCTTTTGTTAAATGGCTTCATCAATTTGAGCAGAAAATGCTTCAGAACATATTAATCCAAACTACAAAAGGATAGTCTCATTACACTGATGATTATGAAACTAACAATAATTTGGAGAAAAAACCAGAAAGCAGGAATACCGAGAATGCAAAAAATGCCTGTTGTAAAATTCAGTCAATTTCCGAAAATCGGAACGCACTGAAATGGTTGCTTCTGCAAATGTCGCGCACTAACAAGAATTAATTTGCTTTTGTAACAGGCTTGGATATTGAACTATACACTTTCATTAAGCTTTTAACATCCAGAAAAGGCAATTGACTGGATAACTATAAAAAATATCAAGATTATGTTAGCACCATTTCTTTTGTCCTGCTAATGCATACAGATTTGACATGAACATTTGCCATTAAGTGTTGGTAACTAGAATTCTATCACTATATTTGGTGCTTGCTTTCTTATAAATGTCCACTTTGATTCGCCTTTGAATGTTTGCCTTTCGCTCTGAATTTTCTGTGGTCAGCTTGTTATTGTTAGGTATCCCCGTATTTCCCTTCTTATTATTCAATGTAATAATCGTGCATTTCAACTGGTCAATGACTATTTGTTTTGGTAAAGCCACGGTTTGGGGACATGTTCTCTTTTTCCTTACTGGTTGATGGTTTGTTGCTCAAAACATCCATTTGCTTAGGTTGTAATACTCGATCCATATCGGCATAAACCTAAATGCTCTGGTACCACATAAATGCAGGACAGCAGCTTCAAAGTTCGTTGGAAACTCGGTCTTACGTAAGCATACACATTTTCTCTCCTCGTCAGTATTATCTCCTGCAACTTGTTTCAGTGTGATAGAATTCAATACTTAACGCTGCTCCATTGATGGGCTGCAATTAAAACACTTTAAGTCAAGTGTTTAGGACATTTTGGCATCCGTTTGCTTGATTCGAGCCAAACATTGCTCAGCATGAGCAGGACAGAGTGCGAAGACGGTAGCGTCGTGGTAATGTGGCTGACCAAATAATTAAGAGGACCGATTGTAACGATTTGGCAGCATTGGATCCAATACCAGCACCGCAGCTGGTATTTAAGTTATTGAGGTATTTGACTGCAGCTATTTTATCCGGAATCTAAATTTACTATCAGTGATGGTGACTATCAACATTTTGTTTCAGTAATGCCCTTTAGAGAAGGAAATTTCCCTTATTGTCCAGTCTGGCCGGCACGTGACTCCAGATGTACAACAAAATGGCTGATTCTTGAATTTGCTCTGATAGGGCAATTCGGGATGAGTAACAAATGGTGATCTTTCCAGCGACATCAACATCCGTGAAGGAATAAGGGAGAAAATGGTGCAGTGACCATAAATGTTTCTCACCTATGACTGCTTTGCTAATCATCATAAATGTGCGCGTTTACCTGACAAATCCCAGAAACCATTTCTCCATTTACTTCTGTAAAACTACTCATAGTTTCGAAAATTATGATCAAATTTATTCTTCATTCTTTCTGTTCTAAAAAGATTGTTCCCAGCGTCTCCTGCCTATCTGCATAACTGAATTCCGTGAAACTGGGCACAATCGCTCCCATTTCCGAACTCATCTTCACACCAAGAGGGTTGGCTCTCTCAGTTGGCTGTGCAATTTTATCTCGTTCTTCAACATTCATCTTGGTGTTCTTCTCCCATAGCAATGGTTAATCGTCGATGTGATCCAATTCACATCGAGGTGCAAATCTTACATGGAAAGGAAAAAAAAAACAGGAATAAAGAACTGGCGAAGGAAAGGTCGTTTTACGAAGCAGTTGCGGCTACTGAACACCTCATCTGAAATGCGACGTCTCTAATATTGTAGCATTCGCCTAGCAGAGCAATATCTTGTAGTTCAGATTAACTGTTGAAGCCACCGGAGTGAGGATCCAACTCATAATCGACTGTTCTGGAAATGAGACACCAATGAGTATGAAGCACGCACTCTGGTTGAATAATTGTATCCAAAAAATTACTTTGAGAGGAAGCATGCGACAATAATATACACAGCAATTTCCCGAGACGACGAACAGATTATACAGCTGTGTAGCAAAGTGTCTTTCTGGGATAGAGACTGGAAACAGTGCACTCTTCGAATGAAACAATTTGGAAATCTGTTGAGAAAGAAAAGGAAATAAAGCGTAAGCGCACGTAGTCAAAATAAATGCCTCACGGTCTTGAATGCTTACTGTAATAATGGCACAGCATTAACCTTCGCATCCTCAATTCCAAAAGGATTGGCTAGGACTTACAAACAACTGGTCTAACCATCCAGAGCCTCATCTGGTTAAATCAAGAGAAACTTCCCAAAGTCTCACCGTTCACAGCCACAACTGCTCATTACTGGACAATTGTGCTGGAGAGCAACGATAACTAATTATTTGTTCCCCCCACACCTCCACTCCCACAAACAACTCACCACAAACAACCCACCACCCCGCATATTCACCCTCCCTACCCATCCCCCAAACCCAAAACCTTCTGCTTAAATCTCTCAACATTCCTCGCTTTGCGAATATTACAAGAAGCTCAAGGAATCCCTCGTCATCAAATTATCTTCCAGCCAATGATTTCTGCTGCTTCCTTCTTTCCACTTATCTAGCGAACCAAATTGCTACTCCGCATCCTACCATAACCGTGAAACTCTGTAACGCAGAAACATCTCGTCTTCTTCCCCAAACACACTCTAAACACGTATTATCCAAGAACCATTTTCTGTGCCATAATTTATACGCGAATGAACAACTTGTCGTCCACTTTTTTAGTCCCCATCATAGCTGGCATGCTAACTGGCGGCTTATCTGACGACTTTATGCCCATGGGTACCATTGTCATCACTCCTTCTCAAAAAACTCGTATTCGACTGTGGTCTCCGTGGAAAGAGTCACCATATCCCCAACCTACTGGTCCTCACTGAAGACAGTGCATATGTTGTCAGCTCACAGATCATGTCCCTGCATGAATTTTTCCAGCTCTTGTGCAATACAAAAACAGGCAGACAACCGTCCCCAATTACAATACGTCTGAATATGACCATGGTGCGTATTCTCAATTTATTTTCGTTCACAACCCCTCTGATGTCCATCGTGGTTACAAAACCATTAGCTGTCAGGAAACAAACCAACTCCGAGAATGTTCGTAAATTCAGCGTTAGAAAATCTATATTCCATTTCCTTTATGCTGCCGGTAAAACATGTAATTCCAGGGAATTTAGTAGTTGCAAAAATTAGAAAATCTCACTTAAAATGGAAGCTTAGTTTCTGAGACCTCACTTTCCGGATGTTAAACGTCACTGCGACGTCTCTGATGGAAAACTAACAGCAAGCTATTTTTAAAAGCTGTAAACTCGCAGTTACTACAGAGAGGCAACAGTTGTAAGCCATGCAAATGATGACAACGATCATGGTGCTTCTGTACTTGATCCTCCGAGGAATTATTCACACAGGCACTAGATTTTCACTTACCATGTTACTTTAATTAATAACTTCCGAGGAAGTAGTTTTCATATTAATTTAAAGAACCTTATTTCCTCGCTCTAGATCATGCTTTCACTTTTCTACCTTTATGTTGTATCTAATGCAATTAACCTGTGTTTGTCTATCTTTCTGACAGCTGCGGACGACTCTTCGTTCAGTGTGTCTCAAGCACCAAAAGAAACGACTGTATCCAGAGGGGGAAACATCACCTTCTACTGCATATTCCACATTTTTCAACCCCAAGCCTGGGTACGGGTGTTATGGTGGAAACATGGTGAGAATGAATTCCTGCATTCAAGCCCAGACAAGAGAAAAAGGTTTGGTATGGGAAGTAAAGGTAGCGGTTTCTTTCGCTTAGTAAATGCGACATTTCAAGACTCTGGAATCTATCACTGTACGGTGTTCCGTCCGGGAGTAGGTCGAGGAAATGGAACTGGATCGCATCTAATTGTGCATGGTAAGATTGGAACACAGGTGAGCGCGATCGCCATAATATATCAAACACAAAAATCGGGTATGTGCATACTTTCTGTCAGTGAAATCATGCCTATGAACATATTTCGCGATAAGTGAGTTGTACATTCGTGTCCTCTGCATTAAAATGCTAATTATACCTGCAATGCCACTCGGAGAGTACTGAATATATTAGTAATATTTATCAAACACATCACAACTATAAAGTCAATTTATGCACCAGATTTACATTGGCGGCACTCAGAATGAATTCCTGAAGTAAAACTGACAGAAAATCTTTTATACTAATGCTCCATTCCCAAGATAAATATACAAAGCTTTTGGCTTAGTTTTAATAGTCCATGAATAACTGTATTCCTTCAAGTAAATTTCAAAGAACGATACGGCGCGTATTCAAATACTCAATGTTTGTCTAATTGTTGACCAAATCGATTCACTCAACAGATTGGAGTTTCAGACACAACATGGCTGCCAAATTCACTAATTTTCCAATAAATAAACAACACAGAGGCTGTTTCAGACTCCAGCATCCGCAGTATTTTGCCTATAATTTAACAGAGAGGCTGTGTTGGTGAAAATTCGGCAGATTCAACTGAAAGTTATTTGTTTAGTCAAATGTCAAGCTGCGGCGTTAAAGGAGCATTAAAACGCTCATTTCATCATCAAGAATATGAATATTATTCGTCACTCTCTGTCATGTCATTGCACATAAAACACGTAACAACTCAGCGAGACGACTGTCTCATCAAGATTTAATTCTCTGGGCGATTTGAACAGAACGTTGATTCGCAAATCACTTCACCCTGTCCGACAGGGAATTCAAAAATTATTGGAATTGATCGAATGCCAGTCTTTATATAGATTAGATCTATACTGATCTTGTGTGTAACATTCAAATACAGGAAATAGGAATTGCCAGTGATTAGGAATATTAACCGAGCGTCAAAAATGAATTTAATTTCTCCAAACCATGCACAGAACTATGTTCATTTTCTGCTCCGCAGCGGCCCCAACCCCACTGAATCTTGTCTCCAGGACAACTGAAGGGAATTCGACTGCGCCTCTGACCCTCGTTTGTAAAACGGCTGCATTTTATCCGGAAAATTTCACCCTTACTTGGTATAAAAATGGCGTCGAAACTGCATCAGGAATACACACCAGTAAAGTGCAGAACAGAGAGGGACTGTATGAAGTTTCCAGCACTTTGGTTGAGATTCAGCCTGTACCGAAAGACGGCAATTATACATGCCTGGTATCTCATGTCACCCTCAAGACTCCGGCTATTGTGGTGTACACGATTCCTGAACCGAACCGAGGTAGGGGAAAAATTGTTCTAAAAGGGAAGCCAGCTACAGTAGAATTCATAGTGAAATTTTTCGTAAGTTTTATGCATATTAATAATCACGGAAATGTCACGGGAAATATCAACAGAAACATTAAAGTGCCTTTACATTGAATTCAATGCAATGTGTTGAAATCGATTTATATAGCCAGCCATGCACTCAGACTAGTAATCAATCTGAGGACATGGATTCACATCCCACAAGGGCAGCTTCTGGAAACATAATTCAATTAATAGCTATGGAATATCAGGCTAGTCTCAGTAATGGTGACCATGTAACTATGATCGATTGTGGTAAAAACCAATCTGGTTCACGAATGTCCTTCAGGGAAAGAAATCTGCTCTCCTTACCCAGCTAGGTTTACATGTGACTTCAGAGCTAGGGAAACGTGGTTGACTCTTAACTGCCCCCTGCAACTCTTTAGCGGGCCACTCTGTTCAGGGGCAATTGGGAATGGCCAATGCTGGCTTCGTCAGCAATGCTCACATCCCATACAAGAACAAAAATCCAACGGATTTGCTTTCAAATTCCTCTATTTCTAACGGAACAATATTAAACATCCGTTCATATTTTCTAGTGTAATATTTCTTAACCTGAATGTTATTAATCTTTTTCACTTTCTGTTTATTTTTTTTAATGCTTTCAACTGGACCGTTGCGAACTCGTCTTGCTTGAAAACTATTATTATGATCTGCAGGCACGCTGTTTGCGCAAGGACTGATTGCCGTGGGATTTCCGATATTGTCACACGTTCGGTTACGTTCAGTGCAGAGTTTTGGAATAACCAAATGACCAGCTTCTCATCCTACTTACAGATCATGACGGGTTTAACTGAAATCAGTCTTATAAATCTCATTTAAACTGTAACCGGAAAAAACGCTGTATGTCCGGTTCACTGCATTTTTTAAAGTAAACTCTTTTATTTAATGTGAACGTCGCTGGCTAGGCCAACATTTATTGCTTATGCCTAATTGCCCTTTAACGGAGTAGCTTGTTAGACCCTTTCAGGCGGCAGTTAAGAGTGAACCATTTGGTTGTTGTCCGATTATCTCCAATGGCATACTACTCAGGGAAGATGGTGGTGTGATTTTAATATCACTCGCCTATTACTCAAGAGGTGCAGGCTAAAGCTGTAAGGATATCGGTTCAAATCACATCATGACATTTAAAACCAATTAATAAATACTGAACTAAACATTTGTTTTAGTAACGTATCATGAAACTATAATTCAGACGCAAAAACCGATCTGGCTCTCTGATGACTTTTCGGAAAGGAAATCAGCCACCCTTTCCTGGCCTGGCCTACATGTGACTCCAGCCTTTTAGTCTTCGTAGATTAATCAATAATGCGCCAAATGTTCGAGGAAGAAGATACAGCAGATACTTAGCTGCAAACAAGCTTTTTATTCAAACGTTCTACTTCCGTTGAATACTGCGGGATTAGTGCAACCATCACCATAGTTTAAATAATAAACTATCTTGGAGCCTATTTTTGTTGATTTAATATCCACTATTACCTCATGTTACAATTAATCCTGCAGAAAATATCCAGAAGTTACTTTATTCGATTTCTGTGCGCGCGTTGGTTGGGTTGTCGTTCCTCGTGCTTGCGATCGTCATTACGAGGTGGCAACAAATGCGAAAGAATGAAGGTAAGATAACACTTGATTTTCGTACATAACCTTGCGACGACTGATAGTTTCCAGGGAACACAACAGAAAGAACAGTTCGGAGTTAAAGTTGGAAAGAGTCGTATGGTTTAGAGGAAGCACTAATTGTTGAAAATATGTTTTAGGACAGAGAGAGACATAATAAAGATGAAAGCAGTTATCTAGATGTTTCCAAATACGTTTCCGTTTACAAAGAGCATAGAACATAGAAAGTACAGCACAGAACAGGCACTGCGGCCCACGATGTTGTGCCGAGCTTCATCAAACTATCCCACTCCCTATCATCCCGGTGTGCTCCATGTGCCTATCCAGTAACCGCTTAAATGCTCCTAAAGTGTCTGACTCCACTATCACTGCAGGCAGTCCATTCCACACCCCAACCACTCTCTGAGTAAAGAATCTACCTCGGACATCCTTCCTATATCTCCCACCATGAACCCTATAGTTATACCCCCTTGTTATAGCTCCATCCACCCGAGGAAATAGTCTTTGAACGTTCACTCTATCTATCCCCTTCATCATTTTATAAAACTCTATTAAGTCTCCCCTCAACCTCCTCCGCTCCAGAGAGAACAGCCCTAGCTCCCTCAACCTTTCCTCATAAGACCTACCCTCCGAACCAGGCAGCATCCTGGTGAATCTCCTTTGCACTCTTTCCAGCGCTTCCACATCCTTCTTATAGTGAGGTGACCAGAACTGCACACAATATTCCAAATGTGGTCTCACCAAGGTCCTGTACAGGTGTAGCATAACCCCACGGCTCTTAAACTCCAACCCCTGTTAATAAAAGCTTCTTCACAGCTCTGTCCACTTGAGTGGCAACCTTCAGAGATCTGTGGATATGGACCCCAAGATCTCTCTGTTCCTCCACAGTCTTCAGAACCCTGCCTTTAACCCTGGAATCCACATTTAAATTTGTCCTACCAAAATGAATCACCTCACATTTATCAGGGTTAAACTCCATCTGCCATTTTCAGCCCAGCTTTGCATCTTATCTATGTCTCTTTGCAGTCTACAACAGCTCTCCAACTCATCCACTACTCCACCAATCTTGGTGTCATCAGCAAATTTACTGATCCACCCTTCAGCCCCCTCCTCTAAGTCATTAATAAAAATCACAAATAGCAGAGGACCAAGCACTGATCCCTCTGGCACTCCGCTAGCAACCTGCCTCCAGTCTGAAAATTTTCCATCCACCACCACCCTCTGTCTTCGATCAGATAGCCAGTTACCTATCCAATCAGCCAACCTTCCCTCTATCCCACACCTCGTTACTTTCATCATAAGCTGACCATGGGGGACTTAATCAAATGCCTTACTAAAATCCATGTATATGACATCAACTGCCCTACCTTCATCAACACACTTAGTTACCTCCTCAAAAAATTCAATCAAATTTGTGAGGCACGACTTGCCCTTCATGCATCCATGCTGACTATCCCGGATTAATCCGCATCTTTCTAAATGGTCATAAATCCCAACCGCAAGGACCTTTTCCATCAACTTACCAACCACGGAAGTAAGACTAACCGGCCTATAATTACCAGGGTCATTTCTATTCCCTTTCTTAAACAGAGGAACAACATTCGCCACTCTCCAGTCCTCTAGCCCTATCCCCGTGGACAGTGAGGACCCAAAGATCAAAGCCAAAGGCTCTGCAATCTCATCCCTTGCCTCCCAAATAATCCTAGGATATATTTCATCAAGCCCAGGGGACTTATCGACCTTCAGTTTATTCAAAACTGCTCGTACATCCTCCCTCCGAACATCTACTTCCTCCAGCCTATTAGCCTGTAACCCCTTCTCTTCCTCAAAAACATGGCCCCTCTCCTTCGTCAACACTGCAGAAAAGTATTCATTCATCACCTCTCCTACCTCTACTGACTCCATACACAAGTTCCCACTACGTCCTTGACCGACCCGAACCTCATCCTGGTCATTCTGTTATGCCTCACATAAGACTAAAAAGCCTTGGGGTTTTCCTTGATCCGACCCGCCAAGGACTTCTCCTAGCTCTCCTATGCCCCTTTTTCAGCTCATTCCTTGCTAACTTGTAACCCTCAATCGAGCCATCTGAACCTTGTTTCCTCATCCCTACATGAGCTTCCCTCTTCCTTCTTACAAGACATTCCACCTCTTTTGTGAACCATGGTTCCCTCACTCAGCCATTTCCTCCCTGCCTGACAGGGACATACCTCTCAAGGACACACAGTATTTGTTCCTTAAAAAAGTTCCACTTTTCATTTGTGCCTTTCCCTGACAGTTTCTGTTCCCATCTTATGCCCCCTAATTCTTGCCTAATCGCATCATAATTACCTCTCCCCCAATTATAAACCTTGCCCTGCCGTACGGCCCTATCCCTCTCCATTGCAATAACAAAAGTCACCAAATTGGGGTCACTATCTCCAAAGTGCTCTCCCACAACCAAATCTAACACTTGGCCCGGTTCATTTCCCAGTACCAAATCCAATGTGGCCACACATCTTCTCGGCCTATTCCCATATTGTGTCAGGAAACCCTCCTGTACACACTGCACAAAAACTGCCCCATTTGAACTAATCGACCTACAAAGGTTCCAATCAATATTTGGAAGTTAAAGTCCCCCATGACAACTACCCTGTGACCCCCACACCTATCCATAATCTGCTCAGCAATTTCTTCCTCCACATCTCTATTACTATTTGGGGGCCTATCGTAAACTCCTAACAACATGACCGCTCCTTTCCTATTTCTAACTTCAGCCCATATTACCTCAGTATGTAGATCCCCCTCGAAGTGCCTTTCCGCAGCCATTAAACTATCCTTGATTAACAATGCTACTCCTCTACCTCTTTTACCAGCTTCCCTACACTTACTGAAACATCTAAACCCAGGAACGTAGCAGTAAATATGTCTCTGTTGACTTTGCCCGTATGCTGTCTATAAGATGATCTGCGTGTCTTTCTGATGAATCTTTTGAACAGCGGACTTGCGAAGCAACCAATAAACAATATTTTCAAACATTGACCTTGCAGACGCAACAAAGGAAAGTCGGTAATGACCTGATATACTCACGTGTAGCGTTGACTGGCTCAGACAAGGCAAAGCTAACGAAAGGTGCACTGAATATGCCCAACTGCGGAGAGCGAAACAAAATGGAGTAAAAGAGACTGGCTATATGGAGGCGAAAAACAATTAGCCATTGAATTTCGACGCAGAATTCACTTCTGTAGTCTACACTGATCGCGTCCCTTTGCCGTACCGCTGGCAGGAGTATTTGAACTGTATGATACCGTGTCTATCAGATAATGCAATACATGGTAGTCACTTGCTACTCAGTTATTTTAAGAAGTTTATTTTCGTTGCTTTAGGAAGAAAGTAACTTTCTTGTCATACAGTATTGTTCAATGAGTATTTTTTTTAAATAATGACAAATATGTTCCTTCGGCTACAACGATACATTGTGTCTTGTGGTACCTAATTATCTGCATAGTAAAGTAAAATTTAAAAATCGGTTTTCTACGAATTCTTACAAATTAACGATCAGTGTTCACTTTGTTCAGTAACGCAG